>NC_142771.1:23046666-23362500 GCF_988280905.1 Pimephales promelas
GAGATTTAAGTTCTGTGGTGATGGGAGAACATCATGTGTTGATCTGATAAGGAAACTGATCCTACTCTCTTCCATTGACCAAAGATCTTGCCAGCTCATCTTGCATTGTTCCACATTCTCCCATCTCATCCACTCTTCCTGCTTGGACTGGGAAATGGCCTTTATACACCTCACCCTCTCCTCCTGCTTTCGGACCTTGTTGACCATCAGCAATCTCCTTTGAGCTGGGCCTGCCTTGTGCCATTTAGGAGGAGCTAAACTGAGCCCAAACCCCCCTCTTCCATGCTGTACCTGTCCCACGATATCCCCAATTTGAAGGGTAGCCTTTGCCTCTACCACAGATTTCTTTGCTAGCCACTTTCTACCAGATTTTAACACAGGTGCTGCCTCCCTTTCACATTTGTCGCATGACTCTAAGGTAATTTCCAATCTGACCTTGGTACACTTAAACTCCTCGGTTAAAGCAGAGACTGGCAGCTGTAATATTCCTTTACTATAATGTCCCACTCCGCTGAGGCAGCGTCGACCTCCCAATTTCCTGATGTATGTACTTATTAAAGAAACCTCGTACACAGTCATTGTCCACAGCAACCTCGGCAGTAGACCAAACTGAACGCACCAGAGTTTGAGTTTGCCTGGTAGACCACAGCTGTTTATGCTCTTCAACCCTTCCACTGCTTGTCGTCTAACTTCTCCCACTCTAACTATAGTTTAATTATACCAAGTGCCGTGAGAAAAGGCTATAAACCTCCACCTAAAAAGATACCTGAAAAAAATAATAATAATTTTTTTTTTTTTAAATCTTACCGACCCCACACTTTTGAATGGTAGGCGATTCTCAGAAAATTCTGAAAGTATGAAATTCATACAATACTCAAAAGTCTTATTTTACACAGTTTGATTTCTCAGATAGGCCTAAATGTTGCTAGGCACTTGAACATTATTATGAAACAGGGACTGAGGGATATCACCAAGAGCAATAAAATTCAAAGTTGAAAACAGAGTGTATATTTTCTCATTTGGTTACTCATGCAAGATTAGATTAGTATTTTTCCTTTGAGATATACTGTACCTCAGGCAAAGGACAGCAAGCCCAGTCTCCGTCGACATTCTTACAGCAAGTGTTGGATTCAGGACAAATGTGACTAGAGTCGCAATTCACATTCTCAGTTGACCTTTGACCTGCAACTCTAGGGTGAGTAGGCACCTTCTTCAGCCAGGGCGAAGAGCCTGAAGGGTCATCACATGACCCAGCAGCAACGTTACAAGTCTTACCATGAGGACAGCAGTGGATGAAGTCGTCACAACACACAGCCTACAGAGAAAATGAATGCATCACTTTAATTTTACCCAATATACATCTCTACATATGCGAGTTGGAGATGCATTGGTCGATCTACTTGTCAATGGGTGATTTACCTCTGGCAGAGGACAACAGGCCCATCCTCCATCTTTAGTCTTACAGCACGTGGTCCCATCTGGACAGCTCGCGGTGTCATTACAGGGAACGTCTGAATACACTGAAGTCACTAGAAATTATAGAAACAGATTAAGAACGAGTATATCTGAGTATTCATGTGTCTGCATGTGCTGGATTCAGTGCTTTGAACTACCTTGTGTAACAGCCACATTCTGACTGATTGGTTGGACGGGCACCTTCTCCAGCCAGGGCGAAGAGCCTGAAGGGTCATCACATGACCCAGCTGCAACGTTACAAGTCTTACCATGAGGACAGCAGTGGATGAAGTCGTCACAACACACGGCCTACAGAGAAAATTAATGCACAAGTTTACCCAATACACATCAGGATTTGCTATGCGAGATGGAGATGTATTGGTTGATCTACTTGTCAATGGGCGATTTACCTCTGGCAGAGGACAGCAGGCCCATCCTCCATCTTTAGTCTTACAGCACGTGGTCCCATCTGGACAGCTCGCGGTGTCATTACAGGGAACGTCTGAATACACTGAAGTCACTAGAAATTATAGAAACAGATTAAGAACGAGTATATCTGAGTATTCATGTGTCTGCATGTGCTGGATTCAGTGCTTTAAACTACCTTGTGTAACAGCCACATTCTGACTGATTGGTTGGACGGGCACCTTCTCCAGCCAGGGCGAAGAGCCTGAAGGGTCATCACATGACCCAGCAGCAACGTTACAAGTCTTACCGTGAGGACAGCAGTGGATAAAGTCATCACAACACACGGCCTACAGAGAAAATTAATGCAACTTTACCCGAATTTCTATGCGAGATGGAGTTGTATTGGTCGATCTACTTGTCAATGGGTGATTTACCTCTGGCAGAGGACAGCAGGCCCATCCTCCATCTTTAGTCTTACAGCACGTGGTCCCATCTGGACAGCTCGCGGTGCCATTACAGGGAACGTCAGAGTCTGAATATGCAGAAGATGGCCAGGTTTATGTTAAATGTGTACATGTGTAATTGGTTTCAGTGCTTTTGAGTGTTTGTTGACCTACTTTGTGTGTCAATCAGGTTCTGACTGATGACTGATCGGACGGGCACCTGCTCCACCCAGGGCACACCAGAACATAAAGGGTCATCACATGACCCGGCAGCAACGTTACATATCTTACCATGAGGACAGCAGTGGATGAAGTCGTCACAACACACAGCCTACAGAGGAAATTAAGGTGCTCCTTAAGGCAAATATATATTTGCACGATATTCAAAGGCATTACATAACACATTTTTGAACGGTAGTATATATTGTCAAATTATTTAAATTATATCTAGAAAATATATTTACTTAAGTTGACAGCATATTTTTATGTTTTACCAACTAGAGGAGTAATGTTAGATGTATAATATTTAAAATAAATAAACTAAAAATAAATTTTGTTTTTATTTTTATAATCTACTTTTGTTTTCTGATGTCTGGACCCCCAAGCATCCCCAGTGCAAACCATCTCTGGCTCTGCAGTTATTGTAGTAATTGGAGTGATGTTATAGATCAGGTGAGGTGATTTACCTCTGGCAGAGGACAGCAGGCCCATCCTCCATCTTTAGTCTTACAGCACGTGGTCCCATCTGGACAGCTCGCGGTGCCATTACAGGGAACGTCTGAATACACTGAAGTCACTAGAAATTATAGAAACAGATTAAGAACGAGTATATCTGAGTTTTCATGTGTCTGCGTGTGCTGGATTCAGAGCTTTGAAATACCTTGTGTAACAGCCACATTCTGACTGATTGGTTGGACGGGCACCTTCTCCAGCCAGGGCGAAGAGCCTGAAGGGTCATCACATGACCCAGCAGCAACGTTACAAGTCTTTCCATGAGGACAGCAGTGGATGAAGTCGTCACAACACACGGCCTACAGAGAAAATGAATGCAACTTTACCCAATACACATCAGGATTTGCTATGCGAGATGAAGATGCATTGGTCGATCTACTTCAATGGGCGATTTACCTCTGGCAGAGGACAGCAGGCCCATCCTCCATCTTTAGTCTTACAGCACGTGGTTCCATCTGGACAGCTCGCGGTGCCATTACAGGGAACATCTGAATACAGTAGAAATGAAAGAATCAGTTTAAAGGGGTCATTAACTGCATTTTTATTATTATATAAATGTTTCCTGAGGTACACTTATAATGTTAGTATGATTTTTATCTCAAAAATGTCATAATTTATAAATATATGGTGATTTTATACCCTGACTTTAGCCCTCTGATTTGAACGCTCGGTTTTAAGTGGCGTGTCTGCTGTGGAACTTCAGTTTAATCACCCACTAATGTGATTGGCTAACGTCTTTGCATATGAAATAGGTATAGCATGTGAAATTCTCTTGAAATATTTTACTACATTTTTTACTATTACAACTGTCGAGATTAACTAATTGTAAAAAGTGTTGATTATGGCATTATTAGATCAACTCCCGATGCATGACATGTTGCAGTGATGAGCATTAACCAATGACATACATGTCTGTTTAGTGTATGAATGCAGTGATCTCATCATTGACCAATTTCTGCCCTCTAACGCATGCTTTCATTATAACTAAAAGTGCAGACATGGTGTAAATAAGAGATTCATTGTGCAGTGTAGACAGCATCATTAATTATAATGGGAGATTTGGCAAGAGTCCAGAACTCAGTCACTAATAAACTTGCGCTGTGTGATTGACAGCTCTAGCGATTGTAAAGGGAACGTTCTTTGATTGCTTCCTGTACATAATTTAATAACAATTTAAATAACAGAATGTTTTCATGCTACTAAGAGGAACAATATGAAAATGACCTGGCTAGATATACTGATGCATAAACAGCAGTAAACGATTTCAAGACAAAAAACGTCTGACTGTACTTGAATCATAACAATTTAGCACGGTTACTTATATGTTGTGGTATTCCTGTTGGGTCCATTTCTTACAGTAAAAGTCTGTTTGCAAAACCTGCACTGAAATTGCGACTGATTTACCAAAGAATCCAGAGTGAAATGTAGCAAACAAACAAATAAAGCTCTTCACATAGTTGGAAAAAAACAACAACATTTTCCTAGCATTAGGATCCTTTGGAAGGTATTAATGTTATTTTTAGTCCAGTCATCTTGCATCTCTCTTCTCTTCTCACTAACGTGCCAGTGGGCAGGTCCAAAGATGTGATGATGTAGAAGTTGATTTCGTAGATGCATTATTTCGTTGAACAACATCATTACATCATAATGTGATAAAATATTAAATGAGAGCTTGCTTTCAATAAAAGCTGTTTTTTGACTAAAGAGGAAGTTTTGAGTTCTGAAACTTCCAGGACTTTTTTTTTTTTTTTTACAGTACAATGACCTCTTATTTGTCTTATATGTTATCAAAAGATCAAGGACTATTTGATTTCCCAATTCATGACCCCTTTAAGAACAAATAAAATAGTGGTTTTATACTGTGTCTGCATGTGCTGGATTCAGTGCTTTGAACTACCTTGTGTAACAGCCACATTCTGACTGATTTGTTGGACGGGCACCTTCTTCAGCCAGGGCGAAGAGCCTGAAGGGTCATCACATGACCCAGCAGCAACGTTACAAGTCTTTCCATGAGGACAGCAGTGGATGAAGTCGTCACAACACACGGCCTACAGAGAAAATGAATGCATCACTTTAACTTTACCCAATATACATCTCTACATATGCGAGATGGAGATGCATTGGTCGATCTACTTATCAATGGGTGATTTACCTCTGGCAGAGGACAGCAGGCCCATCCTCCATCTTTAGTCTTACAGCACGTGGTCCCATCTGGACAGCTCGCGGTGCCATTACAGGGAACGTCTGAATACACTGAAGTCACTAGAAATTATAGAAACAGATTAAGAACGAGTATATCTGAGTATTCGTGTGTCTGTGTGTGCTGGATTTAGTGCTTTGAACTACCTTTTGTAACAGCCACATTCTGACTGATTGGTTGGACGGGCACCTTCTCCAGCCAGGGCGAAGAGCCTGAAGGGTCATCACATGACCCAGCAGCAACGTTACAAGTCTTACCATGAGGACAGCAGTGGATGAAGTCGTCACAACACACGGCCTACAGAGAAAATGAATGCACAAGTTTACCCAATACACATCAGGATTTGCTATGCGAGATGGAGATGCATTGGTCGATCTACTTATCAATGGGTGATTTACCTCTGGCAGAGGACAGCAGGCCCATCCTCCATCTTTAGTCTTACAGCACGTGGTTCCATCTGGACAGCTCGCGGTGCCATTACAGGGAACGTCAGAGTCTGATGCAGTAGAAAAGGAAATTACAAAAACAGTTTGGGAAGTGTTATATTTTATGTGTACATATAATGAAGAATGTATTGTCATCTACACATTTCCACATACTTTCTGGGAGTGCACCAGGCAATGTAGTCATTGGGTTTTCAGCAGTAGTGTTTTGCGTGATTGTAGTGACTTTAGGTTCAGCCCTTATTTCTGCAGCTTTTGAAGGAAAGCAAAGAAATTAAAATGCGGAATTAGATCAGTGGAAAACTCCATTGGAAGTCGTCAAAAAAAGTATAAATCTCTGGGACAATAGCCTACGTTTGTGATCTTCCCATTCAGCCCTAAGGCGAGCAGGGAACTTAGCCCACATGGGCAGCTCCTGATTGGTGGAGGAGATGCATTTAGAGCCTTCAACATCACAAACACTGTCCTCTGGGCAACAGTGGATTTTATCATCACAGCATACAGCCTAAAGGAAACGTACATGACAAAGAAAATAATAGAAGTGTAAACCTTGCAATGATTCTTTAAGATTATTTGAGCAGGGATATATAATATATATATATATATATATATATATATATATATATATATATATATATATATATATATAATTTAAACATGTTTCTCCAACTGTGAAAATTATTATTGTATCGAAACTGTACCCATACCCTTGGTAAGGGGCAGCACGCACACTGACCATCTTCTGCCTCACAACACGTGGTGTCCACAGGACACTCTAACTTCCCATCTCCGCAAAGAACAGTCTCAACTTGTTCTAAAAACCATCACATGACAAAAAATGTAGTTGAAATACACAAAGATGATTTGCATTAATTTCCCATCCAAATTACGTGTGTAAATTCTAAATAATAATAACGATAACTATATTAGCGCCCACACCAACTCACGATAACTTTGTGTTTATTATAATCACTCTGCAATTATGCCGTTTGCCGCTGTAAATGCTTGGGCTTTATGAAGCAGGATGGAAACTGATTAGCCGTCACTGTTTTTATTGTTTATTAGCTGGAAAAAATTGTTCTGATAGTAATGCCAATGCTATGGTTTCTCGTTATAGCTGTGGTGTGGCCATCTAGAATTAGAATCATTATTATAACTTCATAGTTATAGTAATCATAGTTATCATTATTGGTGTGAGCGGGCCTAAAAACCATAATATATGTATGTGGGATAATGCATGTTTTAATCATTAAACTCTCTGGTCCACCATTATTCCTTCACTCTCTTCAGTACCTTTTTGTTTGACACATGAACTGCTGTCTGCACTACATTCATGGTCTTTTGGGCAGCAGTGTTTCCCGTCTGAGCACACATGGCCCTGAAACCACCAAAACTATAGTCAGCGTCACAGCCAAAAAAAATGTAAACCTAATTTTTACTCCATTTATATATTCATTGGCTCTCAAATATGAATCTGTCCATATAAGTTTCTGTTTTAGCCACACCCAACCTTCTTTTGTGACGGGGTCCTGATGCAGGCCATTCATCATTTCATGGACGAGGACTCATATTCCTGAAAAAATATAACTTACTTGTGCTACTGGACAACATCCGTAAGATGAAGCCATCAGCAGACAGGAGAACTCAGCAGGACAGAAAGAGCCGTCAGGACAGGTGATGTCGTCTTCACTTACAGGTAATGAGGGGATCATTCTGAAGGACTGCAGAACAAGAATTATTAAAACATTACAAACAGCTCTGAGTACTATTATTTCATCTCTTTATACGATTTCTCACTTTGGGAAAGTCTGTCTGTTTAGCTGGTCTCCGCTCCGCCATTGGCAATGTATGTGTGGCGTTTATACATGTGAAGTCCATAACACTGCACAGCATGCCTTCAGGACAGCAGTGCATGTGGTCCTCACAACAATCTCCCTACACATACACACAATTATACACATGCATGAGCTGATCATTTAAAAACTTAAGTTAGCAATGCAATACTGAAGCTGATCGGTTGACAGGCCATCTCCTGATTACAGCTTCATTTCTTTGAGTTCTTTGAATAGTAAGATAATCGAGTTCAATAGTAAAGTCATTTGCATGTTGATACTGCACGAGTGCCTTATGACCCTTATAAAAAAAAAAAGGAGATGACACTGTGGATGTCTAGTAAAGGGTGCTATTAAAGAATATCAGACAGAGCATTACAAAAAATGGTTTGGCTTCCATTCCACTTTGGCTTCCATTTCAAAGTGCAACTTCGTCTTGTCTAATCTGATCCGCTTTCTACAACATTTATTATATATATAGAAGAGTATCTGAAACTCATACTGTGAAATTAAACTGTCTTTCCCCCAGTTTCACAGAAACAACTTAAAGTTACTTGCATTGGCATATCTTAAAATATGTCAGTGCCATTGTTTTGTCTCAAGATGCATTTTTTTCCTAAGGCCCATTCGTAAAAGATACTTAAATGTCACTAGTTCAGCCTCTCACATGATGGAAAGGGCAGCAGCTGAACTCTCCGGTGGGATCCTGGCAGCATAAGTGGCCTGCCTCACAGACTTCATTGTTGGGGCACTGCAAACAAGCAACCAGGGTCACCAGAGCGAAGCCTACAGTCAGTTTCAACATCTGGATGAAAAGGGAGATAGTTCAAATGTTAGAACTAACAGATTTAAAACATGAAATGCAACTGATGCGTTTAAGTGGAAACATTATGCAAACAGTCATAAAAACAGTTGAGTTTACAGATTGTAACCCATTAGACATTCCCATCTCAGACGCAGGGTCACATTTTTTTTGTATTTTTTTTTTTTGGATACAGTTCTTCATGCTCTTGCATATAACAATGCAAGTATGTGTTTTAATTCTAATATCGCTTCCTCTTTCACATCTAAAAATGTTATGCTCGCCAGAAAATCTATCCTGACCTCAGAAATAACTGAAACTATGAAAGTTTTAGAGAACGTTTTTCAAATCCAGCTAAAAGACATTTCAGTTGGTCAGTGTTTTGTCTTAATACTGAGGGCAGAGCAAGGAAAGTAGTCAATTAAAAAGGTGCAATTTTATTTCCTTTTCTAAACAAATGGAAATTCCCTTGCTTGCCAAACCGACAGAGTGCTGCAAAAATAAGGAAATGTGAATCGTATTTCACCTGTTGGTAAAATACACACCTGCTTTTTACCCTCAACATAATGCTAAAATGAATAATTATTTTATTCAGAAACACCAACAAACCTCTCCTGAAGTGAACAAACTAGAGAAAATGCAATTTAATTCAACTTAATTTTTAATTTTCTTATGAACCGGTGGATTTGTAAAAAGTTGAAAGTGAATGACCAGTCCGTAGATCCGTAGGGTCCAAGTTACTGATCAGTGAGCGTGTTATGATAGTAAATAAATAAACAAACTTCATCCAGCTTTCCATTTAATTATCTTTCACAGTTTCGTAGCCTACATAAATAATATGCAATGAAATAATAATTGTAGCTAATAATAATAAAAACGCCTAGAATTCTTAAACAGACGATCGTGTAAGAGTAAATTTAAGTTTGATTCATAATTTTGTCATTCATGGTAGGGGAAAAAAATCATATAGTAACGAGTGACGCGTGATTCTGCATTTGCAGGAAACACTTTTATAATTCAGTTTAAAAATACACAAAGGATGTCAAAGACGAATGAAATATATGCAAGACATACCTTGTCTCCTCGCAAGCTCCCAAACGGTGCTGGAATAACGAAACTTTTACTTCTTAAATAACTTAGACGTCTCAAGCTCCGCCTATTTTACAGGACAACCTTTAATGTACAGTCATTTGTTCACAAAGGCGTGTCATCAATGTTTGAGGAAATGTGCATGGCAAGATAATCACGAGCACACACACACACACACACACACACACACACACACCAAAAACCAAGGTAAGTATGGCAGACCATGATGATGATGTCATCCAATCTTACTCCCTTGACGTGACAGTCCCACTTTCTTCACACAACATTTTCCAGCACATTTCAAAGCTCAAAAGTCTTATCCCATTTAAAAGTTATTTTTAATGAGATTACCTAAACCATTTTTGCTGATCCTAGATTGTCCCCATTTGTAAAACTTAAAGGCAAAAAAAAACAAAAAAAAAACACAGCCAATCAGAACAAGAAATCCATTAATAATAAGGGAAGTGCCACCAGGCTGTAGTCATTACGCTGACATTTTTTTAAATTAAATATAATATAAAATCAAGCCTGTGTTACATAGTGATTAACTTTCTGTGATTGTTATCATTTGTAGCTTAAGTCGAACTGAATAATTTAGGGTATGCTGAATGATGAACATTTTAAGAAGTTTAAAAACTTTAATTTAGCAACTCTGGCACTACCTGAACTTTTATTTTCTTGTAGCCTGCAATTTTATTTAGTTGTTGTTGATATCGAATAGAAAATCCCAAATTTTGTCTGCCCTATCGAAAATTAGCTATGGCTCAAAACTTTGATAGGTAGGCTTAAATAGCATAAACTGTCTGGCACACGCATAAATATACTAATATGTGATCAACACCACCCCCTTGCGAATATAGGATATTGATTACTCGGAGAGCCGCCCTTATTGCCGGCCTGAAACGAAAGCGAAACTCTCTACTAGGCTTCATCACGGTATGTGTGTTGTCTTACCTTTTTATTTATAATTAGCCTTGTAAAATGAATTATAATTAGGCTATACACAACAAAAAAGAAGGCTATAGTGTGGTTTTACCGAAAAGTCTTAGGTAACTCAACTCGTTTATTTTACTGTGTTTTGTCGTTGTTAAAAAGGTAGTCGCGACAGACGCAGCATAGCCTATATCACAAGTGAAATTGTTTAATGTCAGCATATTTCAATTTAAAAAAAAAAAAAGAATGAAGAAAACTAACTAAATGTGGTCTATTTTTTAAAGGTGTATTTTCCTGTTTGTTTCATATCGCTTTTTTGCGACTTCAAGTTAAAAGCCTACTAAAGCTTTAGTAACTACAGTTTATAGTTTATAAAGTGGAATAGCTCAATTCGGACGAAAAAAAATCCTATGTTTTAAGAATCACATAGTTTAAAAAGAATGATCTTCTGTCTTCTTGGCTAACAGTGCTTTCTGTTTGGTCACAGGTTCTTGCGTTGGTAGAAATGTCTACTGAGGTAAAGGAAGTGATCTGACAAAGGTTTTTTGTTGTTGTTTGTTTTACATTAGAGTCTGTATTTAGTACCTTGACCCTGTTTGTCTTTTCTTTCTACTCAGGACTTCTCTCTTGTGGACACTGATTCTTTGGACAGTAAACAGAAGGAGATCCAAAAATGCAAGGTTTGTGAGTGGTTTGTTAAGCTGGATACCAACCAAAATTCAAGGAATTAATCATTATGTCCATTCTGTCCGCAGAAACAGCATGAAGCATTATTGAAGGAACAAAAAATTCTGAAAGATGGCATTGAAAATAACAAAAACTTTGCCAGGGAATTTAGACGACGAGCTGAGGAGAGGAAAGTGTCAATTGAGGAAGAAACCAAGAAATGTACTAAGACAATTCAGAAAGAAAAGGTCTGTATTATAATATATAGGCTACACATAATATAGCCTATATAAGTTCATGTTAATGGGTTCCTCTGTGTACAGGAGAAATGCAGTAATATACAGGAGGAGCAAAGCAGGCTGCAGATGGACATCTTGAAAATGAAGGAGGAGTTGCAAAGCCTGGACCGTAAAAACAGCAGTCTGAAAAAACAAACTGAGGTTTACAGTGTCAAAATATATAAAATTATATATTTATATACAATTGACCCTAAAATCTCTATGCTGGTTTAAAAAAATCCATGGAAACATAATGCTCCACAGATCTCTACAGCGGTGCCCGAGAGGAGAGTTGTTTTTCAAGGAGAGACAAAAGAGGGTGCACATGCTGTGAGTTTCGATGTGAATTCCCGTATAGTTTATCCGATGGAGGGTGGAACAGCACTGATCACCTTTGAGGAAGAGGATGGTATGTAGCATTTTCACAGATAAACTGTAATTCTACTCATTTACACAACATCATTCCAAACCTGTATGATTATCTTTCACAAAATAAACACAAGACAAAATAAGATATTAATTTTTCTAGTGTTTTGACCATACAATAAAAGTCAATGGTGTCTGCAAAAAAACAGTTGTTAAAATATGTTATTTTTTTATTTTTATTATTATTGTTTTAAAGTATTCAATGTAAAAAAATATATGATCAATAAGTTACAACATGTTTTTACATTGCTTTAACTCATCAAAATAAGTTTGATTTTCAACTGTTTAAGTTATAGTAGATTCAACTAATTTTTTAAGTCAGTTTAATGCAATTTAAAGGGATAGTTCACTTTGAAATGAATTTTTTTTTATGTTTTAGCTTACCTCAAGGGCATCCAAGATGTAGGTGTCTTTGTTTCCGCAGTAGTTTCATTGTTCTTCGTTCTTGTCTGTCAGTCACATAATGCAGGTCTATGGTCACCACCTCAAAGAGCATTCACAGAGAAGTCCAAATTAAACATGATTTAATGACTCGTAAATAAAAGTACACATTGATGGCCTAAGACACGAAACAAGTGGTTTGTGTGAGAAAACGAACAGTATTTATCGTTTTTACCTCTTGTAACCACAGCTACGACCAAGTGATCTAAGGGCCCGGCGGGCGTTTCGCTCTGCGCAAGTGCCGGAAGCGATCTCTTGGGCATCTACATCACGAAATTTACGTCACGAAACATGAAACATTTTACGTCATGAAAAAATTCAACGCTGTCTGTTGATATAACAAAATCGTCTTCGATTGCGATTTCCTGTATATCTAAACATGTTTAGATCTTCACAGTGAAAGGTAACACTTCCTAAATCTCTGTGTAAACAATGAGTGACGTACACACGCGAGAGATCACTTCCGGCGCTTGCGCAGACTGAAGCGTCCGTGCTCTCAGATCACATGGACGTGGCTGTGGTTACAAGAGGTAAAAACAAAATAAATACTTATAAATTCGTTTTCTTACACAAACCGCTCATTTCGTGTCTTAGGCCATCAATGTGTGCTTACATTTATGAGTCATTAAATCATGTTTTATTTGGACTTCTCTGTGCATGCTTTTTGAGGTGGTGACTATAGACCTGCATTACATGACTGACAGACATGAACGGTTTGACTGAAAAATATTAAAATTGAAACTACTGCAACACCTACATCTTGGATACCCTTAACATACGAAAGTGAACTATCCCTTTAAATTGAAATGGCATGGTGATTGTACTTAAAAATGTTTTAAATCACTGTAACCCACAGGCTTTTGTGTATTATTGTTTATACTTCTCTTCCTTCATTCAAATCTCTTCTGATCCTGCATCTTTAGTGGCTCAGAAAATCTTGAGCCAGAAGGAGCATAGGGTGGAGCTTGGGGACTGTGCCATCACTGTGCAGGCTAAACCCATTCAGTTCCTGGTACCTGATTATGTTGAGGTAACCTACATGGATTGTATGTGTATTATGGACTGCACTGTGTTGCTATGGGATATCATGACTCTTTCTCTCTCCATCTGTTAGATGGAAACACAGGTGTGCCCACACAGAATCCTGGTCTCTAACCTGCCAAAGGAAGAACCTGAGGACAGAACACTGGACAAACTGGATATCTATTTTTCTAGGAAGAAGAACGGAGGCGGCGAGGTGGAGGACACAGATATGCTGCATGACTCTGGCACTGTGGTCATTACCTTCGTAGAAGATAATAGTATGCTAACCAATTTCATGCAATTTGACATATCTCAGCACAAGATGCTAGAAGTGTTTTTCTAATTCTTCTATTTGTTTCTTATTTGTCTTCAGTTGCCAAACGTCTCTCAGACAAACAGGATCATGAGGTAGATTTTGGTAGGAAGAAGTACAAGGTGAAGGTCACTCCATTCCTCAATGGCGAGATTTCACAGATGAAGGTATATCACGATACTTTAAAACTGTCAATACCGGTGTTGTTAATGATGTAAACTGACTGTTGCTCCCTCTCAGATATGTAACTCAGATTCCTTGCGCACTGTGCTTCTTACGGGCATCCCTGACATCATGGAGAAAGACAACCTACAGGACAACCTGGAGATCCACTTCCAGAAGACAACCAATGGTGGCGGAGAGGTGGAAGGCATCCTCTACAACCCTCTGGGCCACAACACCCTGGCTTTGTTTGAAGAAGACTCTCCTAAAGACAGCCAGACCGAGTGAGAAAGCTAATAAAGCTCTACAGCCCAGAGATCTAATGCTGCCTGTAGATGAAAAAATAGAGAATTTATTCATTATAGACTATGAAACTCTTTATGAACTTTGATTTGGGACTCTTTTGCAAAAAGAGAGTATGGATCTAATACTGTATGTACCTCATTATCATTTATAGTCTATACATTATATAATAACATGGATGCATTTTTTTTTCTTATTTACAATCCTTAGTTGTATTCTTTGTCTTTTGATGATACAAATGTTGTCAGATTGAGTTAATCTGAATCACAACATATTGCTATTTATGTGAAAACAACAACATCTTAAAAAGAACAAAGTCTTAAATAAATGTGACAAAACCATCATTGTGATGTTTATGATACAGTAATAGGAACCTATTGAAACCAAACCCAAAACAAAAAAGAAAAATTATATTCTGCAAAATTAAGACAATTATTTTCTTTTACATGACACTTACTTTGTTTAGATTTTTTTTCTCACAGTTCATTCTCATCACTGTAATAAAATGTTTTTATAATTTACTTTTAGTGATTATATCGAATAAGAGAGCTATTAAGAAAATACAGTTCAATTTTATATTACAATAAGATAAAAAGGCAGTCTCACAAATACTACCATGAAGAATTCATATTTTACCATTTAAATAAATGCACATTTTGTTGGCATTAAAATAATGAGAAATGTTGTCGGAAATGTGCTTAACGGTCACAGAAAAAAAAAAATCATAATGGTACTTTCAACAAAATAGGTATTTGAGCAAAATATATTTTATAGTAACACAAAAATAAAGTGTTAGCATTAGCAAATATAAAAGGGTTAGTTCACCCAAAAATGAAAATTAAGTCTTTAAGTACTCACCCCCGTGCTGTACCAACCCCGTAAGACCTTTGTTCGTCTTCGGAACACAAATGAAGATATTTTTGATTAAATTTGAGAGGTGGATCACTGCTACATAGACTCCTAAGGGATTGAAACTTGACGGCCCAGAAAGTCATTAAAGAAAATGTTTAAATATTCCATGTGACTACAGTGGCTCAACTATAAGTTAATCAAGCGACGCGAACACTTTTTGTGCGAAAAAACAAATAAAAATAACGACTTTATTTAACACAAAAAGTATTCTCGAAAAAAAAAAGTTTGATTATCACCAAACATTTTACAGAAAACAAAATATAACTTAAGAAACCACGCATGAAAGCAAACTAGACATGCAGAAACAAATATTTGCAAGTGGTTTAAGCAATAGGCATGTTATAGATTTGGACGCAAATTGAGTTTATTTGTAAAAAAAAAACAGTAACAGGAAAAGTAAAGACATCTCCCCTGAAAACCACCAAAACAAACACAACAGCAACCCCCTCAGCACAGTAATGATAAATGTGAAAGATAACTCAACAGATGAAGTAACAGGCAACTCCATCAGGCACTTAGAAGAGAGATGTGGAGTGCACGGATTAAAATACAAGTTTAAAATGAAGACAAAAAATGAAATAAGAGGGTGTTCTGTTCACAAAGAATAAAAAAAGACAGCCGATGTCTTCTAGCCTTAACCATTAAAATGACACCAGAAATAAGTTAAAACCAATCATTTCTACATGTTCAGCAAACATTACATATTTTACACACATGTAAAGGTCACACTGCTGTTCCAGATAACATATAGTCAACACACACAGCCTAGTGATGATCACCTATTATTATCACATCAACTTTCTTTCTAGAGCTGCTATGTCTGGGCTGTCCTGAAGCCCTTTGTGCGTGCAGAAGCTCAGCTCACGGTTTTAAATCGTCTAAATCTGGTGATAATATACAGTATTGTCCTTTAAGTAGCATCCTCCTCTAGATAAACATATACGATCATTTACAGTTTCTTTACATTTTGGACATAAGATCAATTTAGTGTATTTTAAAAGAAAACGGGTTTAAATGGAAGCAATATGAATAAATGCCCCCAAATGTCCCCTTGATAGTAAGAAAAGCATGACAGTGTGTTCTCTTACATTGCACAAAATAAACAAGCAGCCTCAGCGAATTAACATTTACATTAACATCAATATGTGCTGAAGTCTGATCCTTCTCAAATGTCTGATTTCTTACCCCTCAATATAAAATGATGATAGTTACGTTTATTTTAGGAAATGGTGAACGCATTACTGATTGGAAAAACAAAAGACAACCTTTAAAGACAGGACCAGCAACTACATCAAGGAGAACATATTTGCTTGTGCCTTTGTACATAGCTACTTGTATATGGCTTATGACGATTGTGCTTGAAAGGTTTCAGGACGATTTCTAGTGCAAGCAGGATGTAAAGTCATTTGGAAAGACTAAATATTTAATAGGTGGTTTTCCGTTTAGAAAGTTTGTTGCTACTGTAGAATAACACCCATGTCAATCTAGTCCACACAAACACGTGAGATGAGAGGTTTTAGACACGAAACCTGCATGAGATCAGTTAGAAGACCAGCGGTGCCCAGTCATTCTGAGTGCGCCCATACTGTACATGGAGAAACAGAGCAGAAGTTTATGATGGAAAAGAAAAATTATGAATGTATTATGAATTCAAGAGTAATTCCAAAAGTAACAGGATTTTACCTGGATGTCAGTGAGCTCTTTATGGAATCTCTTGGCAAGGTCTGGACCGTTCTTCATTGTAGGAATTTGGTAGGTCTAAAAAAAAAAAAGAGTTTAATAAATTTAGTAATATACTTAAGCCAGCACACTCTAGGGGTGCTTCTCAATTCTTATTGGTGTATCCTCATTTCCTTTCCTCACGTCTCAGCTCCACCCCTTGTAGGATGCGAGGAAAGGCTGTTGGGTGGAAAATGGAGGACAGACGAATCGAATGAAAGCTTTTTTATATATTGGAATACTTGATCACTTGAGCGTCACTTCATACTTCACTGATGACGCTCATCAGATGCGCTCAAATGATCTGCCCATGTGTTGTTAAAGTTTTTTTTTTTTTTTTAAGAAATTCATAATAAATATTTAGTCATCTATAGCACCGTTAACATTTACCAATCTGCCAAAAGATAACCTATATATCAAGTAAAATCGGACAGTGTATTTACATTCACGCTCTGTAAAGCACATCAAATCTTAAATAACCTAAACCACCCACTCCATCAATATTTCACTCCCCTTCCTTCTGACCATAGGTATAGATTACCTATGTGTAGTAAGAGTTTTGTTCCTGTAGCTATATTAGTTTTAAATACATAGGAAATCGGCCATTGATACATCATCTTATGCTTTGTGATATGTCTGATTGTTGATTGTGTTATGATAAGTTAACACTTTTTGTGTCATGTTATGTACGCATCTGCGGTGGAAACAAATTTCCTATTAGGTAAAAATAAATTATCAATGTTTTTATTTAGCTGTAAAAATGCATTCAGTGGACATTTGCATTAGAGAGCCGAAGTGTGCATTTCCTGTTACCTTTCCTCTGTAGAGCAGACTGCCGACTGGACACACCACACACGCAGTACCAGAACCGAACACCTCCAGAACCCGTCCTTCATCTAAAGCGCTTATCAGATCCTGCATTAATACTTGGCGCTCTGTCACTTTGAAGTCCCCCTAAAAAAAGAAACACAACCGTTACAAATCGTACTGTGGTGGAATCATGACACAGGTATGACAACAGACATATTGGTACTTGATAAACTAAACTAAATAACATGCTATGGAACGATTACCATAGTCATATACCAGCTGTTGGGAAACTGAATCGTGAGCCACACCTGGCTCTCTGACAAAAAACACATGTCTATGTTTTTAGTTGTCTATGCACCTGAAATAAAAAAAGTTTCTAATATTGAAATGGTATATTGAAAAAAACTTTTTTGAAATAATAATTTATATATACACATACATATTATATATATATATATGCATGCTGTGGCAAAATTTTTGGAAAAATGCATTAACCAAAAATGAAAAAGAATTGTTCTTTGGTCAAAAAAGGGCTCCTGAGGCATATACTATGGTATTTTCATAGTATTTAAAAGAATAGCATGGTGTTAGCATGGCACATGTCCTTAATGTATCATTGTTATATCGTTGACTTTGTTATTAGCGTATAAATATAGTTCTTTAATCAAGCAAACCTTTTGATTATATAGATATGATACATAGACAGATAGATAAATAGATAGATCTAATTTTCCTTCCCTGATCAAAATCCCTTTCACTTGTAAGCAACTCTCCATTTCACTTTTTCTTCAGCATTTTTTCATACTTCTCTCACCCATTCTCTTGCGAGGTCCAGCAGCGACTGCCTGGTGACTCCCGGAAGAATGACGCCATCAAGTGGAGGGGTGACGAGCTCTTTCTCTACAAAGACACAAATATCAACAAATAGATTGAGATACATTAGTACGTATCGCCAGCAGGGGGAGACAAGCATCATCATTCCACATGGAATACTCAATACTGTCAACTATCAACTGAATGAACATCTTGCCAAAATATACAGCAGGGCTCGCAGCATGAGAAACTATATCCCACAATGCAATGAACTTGAATTGACCTGGCTATTCTGAGAGTGAGAAATAAACCAAAAGCAATATCTATTTTGATTTTAACACTTTTTTGTCAACTTTTTTGTCTCTCCAGGGCTCCCACACCTTTTGATAAATGCATTTCCATAGATTTTCCATTCTTCGTGATTATTGAATAAGGATTGAAAATAAAACACAGATTTTAAACAAACAAAGAAGAAGTTCTAGCAAAGTAAATATTTTAGAGAAGAGCACTTCTATTTTCGATTACAAAAATAAGTGCTCTTGTGCTCTTATTTTCGATTTCTATAATGAATATAATGTTAAAAATTCAGACATTATTCATTTTCAAGACATTTCTGGGCCTGCATATCTTAACTTCCTGCTATCTCGGACAGGAACTGCAGAAACCCTGTAAGGTATTTTTATACACACGGTTTACAGGGACTCTCCATAGGCATAATAGTTTTTATTCTGTACAAACTGTATATTCTATCCCCTTAGATTAAACCTACCCCTAAAAAGAAAACTTATGCGAGTAATGTGACGTACTGCTGATATTTACGCTACTTCTAACAATCACAAGTTGAGCTTTAATGGTAAATGGACTGCATATGGCGCTTTCACAGATCCAATGGCCACCAAAGTGCTTTACATTTTACCTCACATTCATCCATTCACTCACTCATTCACATGGTAGTCATGCAAGGCGCCATCCAGCTCGTTGGGAGCATAGGGGGTTAGGTGTCTTGCTAACGGACTACAACATGAACCACTGAGCCACTGCCGCCCTGCTTAATTATTGAGATGGTTCTCACTGCAGAACATGAAATCCATGGGGAGGAGTCCAGATCCAACTCCTCCCACCTTATATACACCTAAACCTACCCAACTCCGCCCCCTGATGCCTAAACCCAACCCTAATCCTACCCATCTCCACCCCTTGGATCTTGATCTGACTCCTCCTCCTGGATCTGAGTAAATCATGGGCTAATTTAATTTTTTTGGGTGAACGATACCTTTAATTTGTGTAAGGGTGAATTACGACCTTCAGAAACCCTGTAGAAGCTACTCTCACCTCCTTTCTCTGTGGTCCAGTAGATGAAGAGATTCATGGTTCCGACTTCAGTGATCTCCTCATTGTCTCCGTACAGCCAGAGGACCTGCTGGCAACCCTGCCTGGCCGCCTCGCTCTGAACGGCGATTGTCGGTCCGTAGTTACTGGGAACCATAAAACCACAATTACAGAGCTGCAGTCAAGGCACAAAAACAATGGGTTAGTATGTTTAAACCAAACATTTGAAAAGGAAGAAGTTTATAACAAAGAGTGAAAACACTGATTCATAATATAAACAGACATGTTGTCTACACATTATCTGAACAATACAAGACAGCAGCAAAAAGCTTTGCTAAAGTGGACTTCAAATACTTAATGGGACAGTGAGACAAGGACTGGTGAGAGAGTTGAGACAGATACAGAATATAAACAGAAGCCAGAGCTGTATTAGTGTGAAGGGTCAGAAAACCGCTGAGGATTTACAACAATCCACATAAGCACATGACCAGCTTAATGCAGCCTGCGCAAGGCTGAAATTCTCTGAATGACCTGAATGTGAACATCGACTCTTAGGACTCCACATTGGTGCAAAACAACAACAACATTTACTTTGAACCATTCAAAGGGCAATGGATAGTGACAAACAAATAAATCTCCAGCCGAAGTGTAACTGCTCTTCTGCAATTCATGACTTCACCATTTAAACAATTGAGAAAATGCATTACTATTCCTGCAATAATGAGAAACTGGATACAAGTTTAATGCAAATAAGTAACATCTGAAATGCTTTTGCTCATTCAATAATAGTAGAAATAGTACAAACCAGAGAAAATGGTTTTTCATAAATATTTTCATTTTATTCGCAATTATACCACTCATACAATGTTTATGCTCGTATGCTAATGAGGTATATACATGTGACCAAGTCTCACCCTCCCATCTTGTATTCTCCAACGCCGCCCCTCCAGGCCCGAACGTATCGAGGATCTGCCAGCAAAGACACCGGACTAAAGGCTCCAGTTGCAAAATAAGGTCCAACGGGTCCAATAATGACAAAGAGCAAAGCATGACCAGCTCGAGACACACCTAAAGAAGGCTGAAAAAAAGAAGGGTGGTCAAAATTAAAGATGAAAAGACCAAAATCATTCAACATTACACTCACTGGCCACTTTATTAGGTACACATTGCTAGTACTGGTTTGGACACCATTTTGCCTTCAGAACGGCCTTATTTCTTAAATATTCCTCAGAGATTTTGCTCCATATTGACATGATAGCATCACAATTGCTGCAGATTTGTCGCCTGCACATACATGATGTGAATCTTCTGTTTCACCTCATCCCAATAGTGGTGCTCTATTGGGTTGAGATCTGGAGGATATTTAAGTATAGTGAATTCATTGTCATGTTCAAGAAACAAGTTTGAGATGACTTGAGCTTTGTGACATAGCGCGATATCCCACTGGAACCAGCCATCAGAGGATACAATGCTCAATTGGTACTAAGGAGCCCAAAGTGTGTCAAGAAAACATCCCCCACTCCATTACACCACCAGCAGCAGCCTGAACCGTTGATGCCAGGCAATGTTTTTCCAATCTTCTTTTGCCCAATTTTGGAGTGCCTGTGTGAACTGTAGCCTCAGTTTCCTGTTCTTAGCTGATAGGAGTGGTTCTTTGCTGCTGTAGCCTATCAGGTTCGATGTGTTTGTGCGTTCTTCTGCAAACCTTGGTTGTAACGAGTGGTTATTTGAGTTGCTGTTTGTCTTTTTATCAGCTCAAACCAGTTTGACCATTCTCTTCTCTCCTCTGGCATCAACAAGGGAATTTCTTTGCCCACAGTACTGCCACTCACTGGATATTTTCTCATTGATTCTTTTTCAGACCATTCTCTGCAAACCCTAGAGATGGTTGTGCGTGGAAATCCCAGTAGAGTTCTGAAAAACTCAGTCCATCTAGCATCAACAACCATGCCACATACAAAATCACCTGTCTTCTCCATTCTGATGCTCACTTCAACAGATCGTTTCGACCATGTCTACATGCTTAAATGCATTGAGGTACTGCCATGTGATTGGCCGATTAACAGTTGTACCTAATAAAGTGTCCGGTGAGTGTATATTTGAATATTTAAGGTTTCTTACTTCAGTTCCTATAAACGTAGGTCTGATGTACAGACTGGCATCTGTGGAGTAAGGAACCCATTCTTGGTCGATCTCAACCAGCTTATTGATACACTTCACCAGTTCGGCCTTATCAAACAACTAGAAAAGACAGACAGGGAGAATATGTTGATGGAAAGAGATACAGTCCACAGATTGGCTCACTTGAAATGTGATAATATCAAAGAACATGATCAGTCAATAAACTAAAGTAGGTCTGTAAACGCCTAATAGGATAAGATGAAGACTAACAGGTAGGCAGCTCCTTTCAGTGCTCCGGTACATTCGCTCCATATTCAACATCGGTCTGAAGAGACGGATATGGTTATCTACTCCCCGGAAGGCCTTCATGCCCTCAAATAGCTGCGAATAAAACAGAAGAACAGAAAAATTCAGAAAAATAAATAAATAAATATACATATATATATATATATATATATATATATATATATATTGTTGGTACTCTATTAATAATGGTTATTAATTTTTTTTAGGATTCTTTCAATGAAAAGAAAGTTCAGCATTAGAAAAAGAGGTCACTTAAATAAGAGTCATCCTTGAAGAATAAAACTAAAGTATTAATTTTTGACCCCAAACTTTTGAGCGGTACTGCACATAACCTTCATTGTTGAGCTGGATAATTAACTATATATTAATCAATGATATTTTATAAAATGTGTGAAAAGAACATTATGAATTATAATACACACACACAAAAAACAATAAAAATAAATGAAATAAAAGACAATAATAAATGAGATAAGTACCTTTATAACTTAATTGCAATTAAAATATAGAGAAAAACAATTGTGCAGGGCAGGCATTATATTTCTAAATTTTGTCTTGGTGCGGAGCATCTGACAGGATTCAGGTAAAAACAGAGGAGTTTTTGGCTAAATGAGAAAAAGATGCTAAGAACCACGTGGTTCACACACTCCCTTACCTCTATGGAGTAATGCAGGGCTGAGGAAGCAGGATGAAGGGACAGATTCTGGAAAGGCTTGATCTGAGGTGCCTCCCATCCTCCTGCAGCAGACCAATTGATGGTCAGCATGTGGTCTGAAAACTGCTTACCAAACACAAGGCTTGAAGGGTCCGGCTTTGGCTTCAGTACAGGGTTCCTCTCTATAGTAAGATCTGCAGCCTGACACAAACAAACATGGAGAGAAAAAGAGGAAGAGAAAACGAAAAGACAGAGAGGGGCGGGGGAGTACAGCAGGCATGTGGACAGGTGTTTATTCATTATCATTGATTGCACATGCATTTGAAAAATGAATCTGGATTCATCATGCCAGTCAAGCTCTTATAGAAATTGAATTCAATTAAATTGCAGTGAGAATAAGGGAAGGGGGTTGTTGGAAGAAAGAAAGCGTGCAAGAGGGCAAAGGCACAAAGAAAAGAGACGTCAGATCCCACAAGGCGACACCGTGGCCTGCTTAACACTTCAGAAACTGCAACTCAAGATGAGCCGTAAAAATGTACAGGTCTGGAAATGATCTGCATTGCCCCCAAAAATGTGATTGTACCGACTCTGAGGTAAAACTGAAATAATTGCACAAATTCCCAAAAACCTAAGGCCCAGGCTAACCAGGCTGGTGAAACAGAAATAAAAAAGTGGTGCGTGAACCTGGCTCGACAGGTTTGTTTTAATACCTTGAAGGAGGAACTGACGAACCGCAACGATCCACATGACAGGGAGAGAGGATGAAGAAAGCGTCCATTTAGTGCCTTAAAACACAGAAACAGAGTGTGACTTCAACCATTTCCTTTCATTTGTTGTTTTTGACAGCTGCTGTTTAGCCCTCACGAGATGTGAAGGTTGAGTTATGTACCAACTGTATACCTGTATTTATGCAGAAGGTGACAGCTGGGTCACACAGTAACGGTGCTTTAAATAGCTAAAATCCCTGAGTGTGAGTGTATCGGTAAAAGTAAAAGAAAGTTGAACTTTTTTTCCTCAATAAACTAAGACACACACCAATAAGCTCCTCTTCTATTTCGTTTTCTTTGCATGTTTTATTAGGCATTTGTTTGCCTAATAAATAATGTAGCATGGCTACACGATAGCTTGCTGCTCGGTCTGTTGGGTCTCGAACTCTCTAAACTCTGTAGATAATTTGGCAAACAATGTGTCTTATGGAAAGATGCTTGACCATTAGTTCCTAAAAAAACTAGCCTATATTATTGCAACTAGTATTTATTTTAATTAATAATAGAAAGTAACCCAATAGTTTCTAGTACCTTTTTTAACAAAAATAAACATTTATTAAATTAGCATTTACTTCTTTGTTACTAGCCACTATCCAGGTATGGTCAAGTAACTAGACTCACCTAAAGGATTATTAGGAACACTTCTATGTTTGACTGCCTTAATTCTACGTGGCATTGATTCAACTAGAAATGTTGGCCCATATTGATAGGATAGCATCTTGCAGTTGATGGAGATTTGTGGGATGCACATCCAGGGCACAAATGCTCTATTGGGTTGATATCTGGTGATTGTGGGGGCCATTTTAGTACACTCATTGTCATTTTCAAGAAACCAATTTGAAATGATTCAAGCTTTGTGACATGATGCATTATCTTGCTGGAAGTAGCCATCAGAGAATGGGTACATGGTGGCCATAAAGGGATGGACATGGTCAGAAACAATGCTCAGGTAGGCCGTGGCATATAAACGATGCCCAATTGGCACTAAGGGGCCTAAAGTGTGCCAAAAAAACATCCCCCACACACCAGTACACCACCACCACCAGCCTGCACAGTGGCAACAAGGCATGACGGATCCATGTTTTCATTCTGTTAACACCAAATTCTGACTCTACCATCTGAATCTCTCAACAGAAATCAAGACTCATCAGACCAGGCAACATTTTTCCAGTCTTCAACTGTCCCATTTTGGTGAGCTCTTGAGAAATTTAGCCTCTTTTTCCTATTTGTAGTGGAGATGAGTGGTACCCGGTGGGGTCTTCTGCTGTTGTAGCCCATCCGCCAAAAGGTTGTGCATGTTGTGGCTTCACAAATGCTTTGCTGCATACCTCGGTTGTAACGAGAGGTTATTTGAGTCAAAGTTGCTCTTCTATCAGCTTGAATCAGTCAGCCCATTCTCCTCTGACCTCTAACATCAACAAGGCATTTTCACCCACAGGACTGCAGCATACTGAATGTTTTTCCATTTTCACACCATTCTTTGTAAACTCTAGAAATGGTTGTGTTTGAAAATCCCAGTAACTGAGCAGAAGTGGAAAATCAGACCGGCCCGTCTGGCACCAACAACCATGTCACGCTCAAAATTGCTTAAATCGCCTTTCTTTCCCACTCTGACATTCAGTTTGGAGTTCAGGAGATTGTCTTGACCAGGACCACACCCCTAAATGCATTGAAGCAACTGCCATGTGACTGATTGATTAGATAATGTCATTAATAAGAAATTAAACTGGTGTTCCTGATAATCCTTTACGTGAGTGTATAACACCTATGGTTCTGGTAACAAATAGAAATGTGGATAGAATCCAGGTAAAAGTTGAAACGACTCACTGTTTAGTATTCCAATTATAACTAGTATTAACTATTGATTAAAGTAGTAGTACATATTTCTTAGTATCTACTTGGAGAGTGCCATCTAATTCAGTTAGTATGATTTCTTATCTCACTTGTCAACATATCTTTACCCCAACATATGTAATGAATACTAGTCATAATCTTTTAGTTGAATATAAAAAAATCTATTAAGATTGAACAATTAGTTACTAACAAATAAGAACTAACACCTAATGGAAAGTAAAACAGGAATAGACACCAGCACCAGGACTACATACTAGTTGGAAATTAGTAGATACGTCACAGAAGCATATTGATTTTATTTGCAAATTTTAACCAGTAAAAAGTTACTTGTTGGATTGTGACTAGAAGCAAAGGAACACTAATGTCCCGTGAATAATCAACTAAAAAGAAATGGGTCACTACTACTGTAATGAATAGCCTACAAGAGCTCTATCTAACAAATAGTTAAATTGAAAATACAGCCTCATAGTATTAAAATACCAGTAATATTTTTATTTTATTTTTTTTTTTAAATAAAAACATGCTGACAACATAAATGGATAACAGTTATGTCAGTTAATGAATGTTAAGTCTGCATCCGGAAATACGTGGAAAGCTGCAGTCATTAGCGATTTGCAGGTGACGTTACTTTTGAAAACAGAAATTCAGAGAAATAAAAAATAAAAACGTTTTAACCAAAATATAAAAACAAACACTTAAAAATTATGCCTCCTCCACTTGTGGTGATTGAAATTTGAGTGTTGTCGATTTGCAACGTCGATGATTCGCAGCTTAAATCTGCTTAATACAGTTCTGTTAAATATACTCCAGACACACGTCGAGTGTGTTTACAGAGCCATTAATTATTGATAGAATGATTTGGAGATGTGGTGGCGAAGATAAGTGAATTGATCTTTGAACTCACCGTCCTGAGCGCTGCCATTGCTGCTGAAAGATGAATGGTAAACTAGTCCGAGTGGGAGCAACTGCCCCAGATTGACTGATCTCTGCGTTCCGGATTGAAGCCCTGAAGAACAACGGAAATGTTCTCGGGTTTTAAAACAGTCAAGCTTATTCTCATCCTTTTCCACACAAGTCAGTGTGATATTCGCATCAAAATTCTTGTTCTAAATATCTTAATGCTGTTATTTGTTATACCACTAGGATAAGCCTGCAAAAGGCAGATACTAGAAACTTTCTAAATGAGTAAAACACTTTTATATTTCTGACCACTCATTCGATAAACTTGAATAAATATGATTTGATTATATCATTACATCTTTATATGAATTTAAAAATACATTAATATTACAAACAAAACAATTCCCGTCCATCAAAGGGTTAACCCTCGGGTAGGAGTGACGGATCTCTCGTATCTTATTGGATAAAACGAGTTGTGGTCAAATCAGCGAGGTGAAACAAGGTCATGAGAGAAACATTCCATTCATGGGTTAGTATGTGAGGCGTTGGTCCAATTCGGCTTAATGATTGGCTTTTAGAAATTCAAAGAAATATTTTTTATGTCAATACCTTCAGATGATGATGTCATACAAATAAATATATAGCCCGTCACCTGTGTTGGTAGCTTTAGAGTTCCCAGAAGACTAAAACCCAGTTTCTATTTGCATATTTAATTGATTTATTTTCTGTCTCAAACTTTCAAATTCAGGATTTGCTAGCTCTTTTAATGGCTGTATCATTTTGATGTCAAAGGACTCAGAACAAGAACACATTATTTCTGTTACATTATCTCAGAATAATCCCTTGAGTGGCACTGGACATGTTAAAGAGGCTCTGTCATACTTTTTCTAGTTAATATAAGTAAAATAATTTGACAACATGTGTACAACAATTAAGCTTTTTAATTGGTAGCCTACAAAAAAATGCAGAAATACAATGTATGTGTATAGCCCTCATGAGTAACATTATGTATCAGTATGAACAGTATGAACCACATAACAGTATGAAATCACATCCTATCAAGAGTCATTTATTAAGTTTCAAAAAACACTCAATTACACTTCACAGTTAAAATCAGATTAGATTTAGATCAGATTATTATGTGACACACATGCCTGGAAATGATTACTTGTAAACATCATTCTTTGCAAGCTCATTCATGGTAATGTAAATTACAGTTCGGGTCCCTTTCATATATAACTACTGTAATATTTGCATTAATAAAAATTAAAAAGCTTTTAGATTAATTAAAATTGTGTACAAAACATAACATCCTCCCCCTCCATTATAATAGTAAAATTCTGTTACTATTAGAAATGCAAACAATTACAGATGGCTTTAAATGTAACAATGGTCAGGTATACAAAATTTACCTAACCATCATACATAATTATCAGTAATTCACCCTAAATCAAACCCTAATCATATAGTAAGTACAAGTTGTTCATTAATATTACTCACAGTACTTATTTGTATAATTGCACTTTAACAAAAGCACCTTAAAAAATGTAACCAAAATCTCATATTGTGTCAATAAATAGTTGCATTTTGAAGCATCACTGCCTCAAAAGCATCTAAAAAGCTGTCTGAGAGCAGGAATAAAACCATTATCATTTTAAGGACCTTTCCATTATTGTTCAGTTATGGAATTTGGCTTTTGAAGCCGTAGTTCAGTTCGGCCCCTCCACTTAGAAACAAATCTATCCCAGTACAGAAAGTGGCATCAGCTGCCAAGAAAAGAGCAGCTAATCCACTCTCAGCCTCCGTTCCCATTCGACCAATCAACTGTTGAGTAGAAAGTTGTTACTACAACATATCCAGCAGAACACCAGCTTCTTCTATTGCTCATTTGCCCTTTTGAACACTTACCTGAGCATTTTCTCCCTCCTTAATAGTGGAAGAAGGGTTTTCGGTTTGGCCAGCCAGCTCCTCCCACAGAGGTGTCATTACATTGCCTGGAGAGATGCTATAAAAGATTTTGAATTTAAAGCCGGGTTAATAAATATAATTAATAAACAGTGTTCACAGATGGTAATTCAGTAGGATCATAAAAAATAAATGAATAGTTTATATATAAATAAAAAAGTAAGGAACCGCTTAATTATGTCACTCACCAGTTGACTCTCACTTGATAGCGACTCTCATCCACAGCCATTGCTTTAGTCATGGCGGTGATCGCCCCCTTGTGGAAATATGGAAGTATTGCTATTACCTTCAAGATGATCACTTTCATTTGCACAAACAGAAAAACTCACCTTGGTTGCTACGTAGGTAGCTGCGTCTTTCTGGCCTATAGAGGCGACAAGGCTGGATAAATTGATAATGTTTCCTTGCGTTTTGCGCAGATACGGCAGTGCATACTGCCAAGAGGTTATAGTTAAAAGATAAATAAAAAAAATATCAGTCATACTGCACAAGTAAGGAGACCAGAGTGTTATGTTACTTGACATTGTACCTTGGAAGTAAGGAAGTAGCTGATGAGGTTCAAATTAAGCAGGTCTCTAAACTCCTCTGCAGTGGTTTCATCTGTGGGCTTGTGAGGGGGGTCTGAATGATGTATCATTCAAATCAAATCAGTATTATTAGACTATTTACTTTTAATCATTATTTTGAAATTATTATTACTTTCTAAATAAATATAAAAGTCCTTGTTTAAAATAATCAATAGTGTACAACAAATAAAGTTTTAACTTTAAGTACAAAAAAGACCCTTTGACTTACGCCACCCAGCGTTGTTCACCAAACAGTCGATTTGTCCAAATCTCTCAATCGTCTCACTTATTAATAGCTTCAAGGTAAGATGTGAAAAAAAGAAACAATATTTAGAATATAATTTTTAGTTCTTATAAATAATTATAGTTCTAATTATTAGTTCTTATATAAGCTATTATAAAATGAAAAATCATACATAATCAGAATTATTTAATTATATATATATATATATATATATATATATACGTATAGTTACATATAGATTATAACGCCTTTATACATTATATATTACAAAATTAATCTCAAGTTTTAAATGGAAACATTTTTCAAAAATGGGAAAAAAAACTGAACATTAAACCATAAAACTTTAAACTGCTACAGCTTTAATGGATGAATAAAGTCTTTATTCATTCATTAAAGTAAAGTAAAGTTTGAGAGAAAGAAGATAAAGGGGTAGGACAGAGACTGATCGAGGCGAGTAACATAATGCAATGAACGCCTATGCACACCTTGATGTCATCCTCTTTTGTCACGTCACATGACACAAATAAGCATGATCCCGGCCCTTCCTTATTCAGGACAGACTCAATAGACTGGCCAGCTTGCAACTCAGCTGATAGTAGGAAAAAGAAGGAAACGTTATCGGATTGATTGCTGTAATCAACCTATCTTCAAAAGAAGGCTATATATAAATCTATCACATACTCTCTTGAGCGCAGAACACAACTTTGGACCCATTTTGAACTGCAAAGCAAACATGACAATATTATTATTTACTCTTCCTTTACTTTCGATGTATTAATGAAAGATATATTCTATAAATCCTTACCAAACACTTTAACGATGCCCTTTCCAATGCCTCTAGTGCCCCCAGTCACGATGACAACTTTGTTGACATACCGCTGAACACAAGCCATGTCACTACCCTACGCTATGCGTCCACTTATGCGAAGCCTACTAATGCAGGAAATAAAAAAAAAAATGACAAGTGTCTGCACACGACTAACAGTTTCGTTTACAGTTGACAGCTCGGTTAGTAATTTACTGAAATCATATGATAGAAGAAGTAGCACCCGATGGATATCACATGAGCGTGCTTGCGGTAGAGTTCGCTTCCTGGATTCTTCTTTGTTTCGAATCTCTTTTGGCGAACTGAATGAACCAGTTTACCAAGTCTGGCTGAATCGTCTGAAATATCCTATAGGCTACCTGATATTATGGACTTAATTTTGTGCCATAATCGATCTGTTTTGCAAAGGAAACTCGATTTGCAAACAAAAGCAATGTGCAAACTACAAAGGTCAATATGAGCAAATGAACCTTTTTGAGGTATTTTGCAAAATGTTATTATATATCTAGGCAGAAACCCATGCTATATCACTTAGCACTTCACTCTAGGATGTCTGTAAGCTCTGCCATGAGAACATTTCATTTAATTGAAAGAAGGTCACTTATTTATTTTATTAGGAATTAAACAAAAGCATCTTAAAGGTGCATTGTGCAACATGTTAAAATACACGTTTTTCTAACCCATACATGCTTAAACAATGGCCTGATGCTGGGCCAAATGAGCCATTTTCTGATCACTGCGATTGCCTCTATAATCTTGTACAGTAAAATAAATAAGAGGGATTAGGGATGGAATTTGAGGCTGGGTGTGACATCATGCGCGTTCACGCTCACCTGGCTATGTCTGGTTTGTGTATTCACCGCCATTCTCCGCATCAGCAAAGACAACTCAAGCGATAAAAGTAGAAGATGGATTCAAAGAGACTGGCTTGTTCATTCCAAACCCCAACGCAAACTCCACGTAAGACAAAGAAAAGAAAACTTTTGTCTAGTGCCACAAAAAGGGCCAAATTGGAGTCACAGTCGTCAAAATTGGGAAGGCTTTCAACAAATGGAGAGATCTCGGGTCTGCTCTAGGGCTCAAACGGGATCCTATACAAAGTAATAACTTATATTGTTCATGAACTTGTTTTCATAAAAATACAATCATATGTGGATACAGTAAGCACATAAAACAGTTCAACATGGAGATAGATGGAAACAAAAACCGAAGTTTTCTACTTCCCCCGTTTTCCCCTCACACATAACTTAAGTGTGTAAGTTACTCAAATGCCTTAACCTTCAATAAATTCTTCTCCCCACAAGAACTGGTCAAGCTTACTTTTGTTTATGTACTGGAGAAATCTAATACATTGGCGAGCCACCCAACCCACTGCTCGGCAACAACAAAATCTAACAGTATACACTGCTATTTTCATCTGACTTTGAGCCGAATTCTGACTTGTGCGACTCTTTTTTGGGTCGGGGCGATTTTCAGCTTTGTCATGCGTCGTTTGTCGTGCTGTGTTCATGCAGTGTACGGGGGAAATGAGAGGCGATAAATGGTAACCTCTCCCGTGAGGCAATCGGATAGTCGGATAGCTGGCATGTCAGAGATTTTGCTCCTCGTGAGTCGTGACTATATCGCACAGTTGAAGCAGATCTACCGATTGTCCTAAAGTTTAATCATTTCATCTGCAGCAAGAAAAAGAAAAGAGGGAGATCTTAATTTCTGTAGCTATCAAACTAGCTACACATTACTATTGCTTACCTCCAGTTTGTGTTGCAAAATGGATAAACCATATAGTACACGTCTTCTAAGCCTGTGATGTATTTACACCGTGCCTCTTTAATTTGTTAAACAATGTCCATGTCAAACAAACTGTTTTTGAAATAAAGCTGTTTTGACTAATTATTGCAGTGTTCGGAAATATTATGGCCTGGAGAACGCGAGAGAACAGAGCTAGGCTGGTGGCGTGAGTGATAATGAATTACACCTGTGAGACGCACCGCGGTCCCGCATCTCTCACGGAGGAGCGGAAGCATAAAGGAGGAGCAACGACAGGGAAGATTGAGAGAGAACCAGGCGTTAATGTCTCTGTTCCCTCCTTCAGGGAATGGGGGTTTCATTAGAAACCTAGACGTCAGTGACTGTTGAATCGGGATCCCTATGAAAGGTGCCACAACTGCACCAGCCAGCTGGTCAGGTGCCACACTGCAAGCCAGCTGGTCACCCCACACCTGTTTAGGGATGGTAGTAGGACAGGGCTGTGTGCAGAGAATGTCAATCACTGATGTTACATTCACCCTGAACAGTGAAACTATTGGATAACATTAGGAAGAGTGCCAAATCCAACTGGAAAGGAATGCTACGGAGACCACATCCTGCTTGTAGGAAAGTAACGTGGAGTTACGCATTTGGCCAGACCGACAGGCAGTGCTATATATGAAAGATCTCTATAGTAGATCCCGACTCCACTCTGAGATTGTAAAATCTTTTGAATGTGTTAGGTGTCACCCAGTCCGCAGCTCTGTCTGCCAGAGAGGCTCCGTGCGAAATTCTCAACAGCATCACCAAAGAGGCCGGCCTCCAAGATGAGAGTTGAGAAAGTGAACATTGTCGACCAGGTCCAAGGGAACGCTCACTGACTTTCGTATCCCGTAGGGTGAGCTACGTCGCTGTACACAGCTCCTGCATCAACTCCGGGTCAGAACCTTGTCTAGCTCTTTTAGTGCCTTAGCCTGGTAAACTTGCAGGAGGGCCATGGCGCAGGGCAGAGGCAGCCTGTCCAGCAGCGCTGTAAGCCTTGGCCGCAACAGGCAGCCGAAAATGTACAAACCTTGGAAGGTATACGTGAACGACCCTGCCAGATGGCTGCATTTTGCGGGCATAGCTGAACCGCAACTGTAGCCTCCACCTGAGGGATCTCCACACACCACTTGATGCGGAGGAGGCAGTGGAGCGGCTTCTGGGAGAAAAGGGTCCTTACACTACTTCGTAACCTACTCGTGCACTTCAGAGTAGAAAGGCACTGGAGCAGAACACTGCTGTTCAGCATCCCCCGCCCTGAAAAAGCTACGATCTTTCGGGACACGGTTTCACTCAAGCCCAATGCTCGCGACGGCCCAGGAAAGCATGGTAGTCAGCTCCGGGTCGGACTCGAAGAACGCTACTCTTCCTGAACGGGGCAACGCAGCCGAGCCTTCATCTCAAGAGGACTATATTCAGCCCTCAGATACAGCAATCGACATCCGGTCATCCGTGGGAGCCCCAAATGAGATACTGGGACCTCCATGAGAAGGCCCAGCAACCCCAGCTGGAAGCTCTACAGCCTGCGATGGATGAGAGGAGTGGGGGGCTGTGGGGACTCAACCAGCGAACCTCCTCTGTAATCCTCAGATCACCTTGTGTAGTAACCGAAGTTGCCCTGTGCGCATCAAAGCCAGATCAGGGTATTGCACAGGGGACTCCACCTGTTTCCAAGTATCTTAGTCTTGATCTCAAAATCGCGATGGTCATCTTCCCGCAGTGGGTGCATGACTCGATAACGAACATCACCTTAGCCTGCTTACGACCAAGACACGTGAGACAGAGATTGTGGGTTTCGGACTGGACCAGGAAACGGCCGCAGCCAGAAACACATTGGTGAAATGACATCTTTAAAAAGACGTAACGTCAAACCCGTGCAGGGAATCTCTTTATTAGGGAAACTGCTCTTTAGATGTTGAAGCGCCCAGGGGAACGGTGGCTGCACCAGACTGCACTCTCAGCAACAGCGACCTCTGCTGGAACGCGCTCTCACACCAACACAGGAACAGTATCTTGTTATGGTACTCTCTCGAGCGATGATTGAAGAGCAGAGTGAAAACCTTGTCAACTTGGCTCCGAAGCGAAAGCCTAATGTGAGTATTTGCATGCTGCCCTATTTTAATGAACTACACAAGAATTAAAGTTACTTTAAAAACATTGAAAAAATGGTGAAATATTTATGATAAAACTTTCCAAGAACTTTAGAAATTTAGAAAGAAATTTAATTCATGTCCTGAACAATTCTGAATAATTATTCTGTTCAGATTATTTATCTAAGTAGTTATTATGGATGGTTAAGTTCAGAATTGTTTTATATTCTGAATATTTATTTATATTGTTTCCTGTTGGGGTGCATGGGATAAATAAACATATTGCTTTGAATTGTAAACAAAAAATATAAAAGAGAGAAAATGAGTGAGAGGCATTTTAAGCTGGTGTGAAGATGTTTGGGACAGTGAGCTGATGAGGGGACGAGGGGCTCTGGATTGAATTTCAGCATGACAGCATTCCCCAGAGCTGCAGTGAGCGTGAAAGGGAGTGAAGACAGTGACCTACAAACTGGTTTAAGTAGCTATCCTTTACTGCACTGACGAAGGGAAGGACAGGGTTTATGGTTTGGGGTACAGGAGAAAACAACTCCTGTTGGACTCATAGGGTAAACCGCCTGATACAGAGCTCATGGTGTGGTGCAGGTTGAGAAGAAACACGGATAGTGTGAGGTAACTGTTCTGGATCTACGGTCACCAGTGACAGAGGGTAAGTGGAAAGACAGAGTGTCTTCTTAAACCCTTTTCAGAGAAACAAACCAAACCTCTGTATTTAGTATACCACATTTCTGAATAACGGGAGATATTTTCTTTCAGGGGATTTAACTTGTTTCCATACTTGTTCCCTGGTGGTTTTGGTGTCTTCATATAAACCGACTGTTAACTTACCGTAGTGTTATTCTTGAGGTGTGGGTCAAAGTGGTAGTGGAGTCAACACAGGCTTAGGATGGAGTGCGTTAAATATTTGTATATGATTTCATGGGAGAATAATTTAAGTAAAGATATCATCTTTAGTTACATACCTGGAACTGTAAATATATTACACATACATTTAGCATTGCTATATTCCATAATTATTGTGTAAACCTTTTTGCCTTTTTGCTATATATACACACACAGTAATAAACGTAATTAATTTTGAAAAAACGATTATGATTAAAATAACATTTAAATTAAATTTTAAAAGTATTACATATTTTTAAAATTACATTACAATGCAGACCATTCCAGATGTGCATCAAGTTTGCTATCATTAAAATATTTAATATGATTTTAATTTATTAAATATAATATAGTTAAAATTGTAATGATAGCGAGAAACATTGTAAAAAATAGTTTCAACTTTAAAAAGTGTTCATGCTATCTTAAATTGTTAAGTTTAGTCAACTTGAAATGTGAAGTTAAATCTTGACTTAAAACTTAGCATGAATTACTAAGTGATGAAAAAAGTGCAAAAAATGTTTACATTTTAAAATGTATTTCTAAATGCAACATTTTATTAAAATTCTTTCAAAATATCTGTTATATTTGAATATTCTCTTTACGACAAGGCTCTCAGGTGATATTGGAATGACCACTTCTGTTAGTCAGCCTATAGCTGATACATTGGTCTAACACCAGTTTTACATTTCTACAATTCTTTGACTGCTGGGTTCATGTTTAGCTGAAATTATTCTGTTTCTACCCCATATAACAGACTGGGTGAGAAAAAGAAGAAAAGATGGACAAAGGAGGAGGAGACGGAGGAGGAGGATCTGATAGTGGAATCGAGGGCAAAAAACAAGTAGAGGAAGAGGTCAATGAGAGTGACAAGAAACTCAAGGATCAGCGAAACAAGGCAGAAAAGGGTGACAAAGAGAAGGGTGAGAAGAAGAGAGAAAATCGAAGATCTGGTTCAATGGTGAGAGGAGGTTGGGCGCTGTCTGAACGACTGGCCATCAATGTGTCGGGCATGCGCTACGAGACACAGATTCGAACCCTGGCCCAGTTCCCTGACTCTCTGCTTGGAGACCCTCAGCGTCGCCTGCGCTACTTTGACCCGCTCCGCAATGAGATCTTCCTGGACCGCAATCGTTTCTGCTTTGATGCCATCCTCTACTTCTATCAGTCTGGAGGTCGGTTACGGCGGCCGGCCAATGTGCCTCTGGACATCTTCATGGATGAACTGCGGTTTTATGAGCTGGGACAGGATATCATGGCTCGCTTCAAGGAGGATGAGGGCTTCCCTAAGGAGGAACCTCGGCCCCTGCCAGACAATGAGATCCAGCGCAAGCTGTGGATACTCTTTGAACACCCAGAATCCTCTGGGGGCGCCCGCATCATCGCCATCATCAGTGTGATGGTGATTGTGCTCTCCATTCTGATCTTCTGTTTGGAAACGCTGCCTATATTCAAAAAGGATACGGAGGTGAGAGGTGTTAAAAGTTTTGACCAGAATGTAGCTAACAGGATTTACAAATTGTTTTCCGTTGTAATGGTCATAGTAATGAGAAAGAATGTTAGTGTGGCAGTTAGCATGAAGCAGGTGGGTTCCTGAGCATTTGAAGATGAATGAGCATGCATTAAATGAAACTTAATTTATTATTATTAATATATTGTGTAAAGTCAACATGAATTGAACAAATTACACTTTGTGCGAATAACTGCTGCCTTTCTTTTTATAAAAAATATTTTAATAGCTATTAAAGGGGTCATATAATGCCATTTTCATACAAGTTCATTTGATTCTTTTGGGTCTAAATGAAAAGTTTGTAATATACTTTAATTACTAATTCTCATTAGTATTCTAAGAAAACACTCATTTTACCAAGTCAAAAACAGCTGTTTTCAGCAAATGTTAATGAGCTTCACTCACTCCGCCCCTCTGTTCTGTGGGGCTTTTGATACAACGCACCTGGAGTCTTGCCTTGACAACAGTTGAGGGTATATTTTGGAGAAAGAATGGCAGCATCAGCAGAGGACACATCTGTGCGACCATATCAGTTTGAACCGGAGTAAAATCGACAATTAAGGCTTGAACAGGACGTTTCTGAATGGTTGGTTAACGTATGTCACTTTGATCTATCTTTGTATTTACTGGCAGGGTAATGTTAGAGTAACTTAAGTTAGTGATATGTACGAATGCTGTGTGTTTACTGATGTATACGTATTCAGTTTGTAAAAACACAATAACCATAACGCGTTGTTCATTATAAACGTGGGATTATTTATTATATTGAAAACTTCGTACATAGAAAACATGGCGTAATGTACCCAGAGTGTAAACCTTAGCCGCATTCATCATGAAGCGTGCAAGCGATTAGCAAAGATTAATATAAAGGTTAATAAAATTTTACACACTTCTTCTGGAGGTGCAGCAGGAACATGAATAATTGGTACCGTTTCTTTTTTCAGGAGCAGCTTCTTAGCAAAACCAGTTTTATACTAATCATCGTTCATAAAGCAGTTCAGAGGTGAGAAAAGATTTGCGAAACGCGCAAACATTGACGCATTGACGTTGATCCTGGGGAATATTTCCTTCGAAAAAACAAAACTCAGCTACTGTGTCTTCAGCAGTTCGGATATAGGAACATCAAAATGACTGCTGAGTTCATTAGTACACCCAAGAACAGAACACCACAATCGCTTAGACGCCATTCTGCTCCAGTTATCAACAATGACGGACTATGATGACAGCTCGCTCAGGGCAATGTGTTGAAATACTGCTGGCAATCAACAATGGTGGGAAGGGCGTCGATTTGAGACAGGGAAAAAGCAAGCGTGGCACACAAGCCCTGAAAAGTGAAGCCAAAACGGCCCCCGGTGGTCATAAACCCCGCCTCCCCATGTTATTCAATGGCACGCAAGGCCAAATAAACAATTAAATTACACTTCAAATATTGTTTTTCCAAAGATGATTTCTGTCATTAATGGTAGTTTTTATTACGCTGATTTAATTTCAAGTGTTTGTTTTTAAAATAAGTTTGTTTTTAGTTAGTTATTTGATGCGGTGGTGGTGATGTGACGTCATGATTGACAGCTGTGATTGACAGGTTCTCTGAGCGAAGTAGTCACTGAAGCACTAACAGACTTTTTTCGGGATCATCGGAGGACTGAGGAGATTGGAGCTTTAAATTTAATATATACATTTCTATAATTTTTTTTTTAAAAGTGCAGGGGCATGTGCTTGCGATTGATTGAGGGCGGGCCATGATTTTGCGACTTTGCTTCTTGTTCACTACTGCACATGTCAGGTCCCGAAATCGCTTCTGCGCAGACTCAAGTTAGACTAAGAACAAAACAAACAGTTCCAGTGAGCAAACCCCAGTTGTTTACATTTTTAAATGTTGACATGTTGGTTTGTTGCCACTTTGAATTATGGGAAATAACACTTAGGCTAGTGCTGTTTGTATTATATCTGTTTTAGAGCATTTCACAAAATTGTCCAATGTATAATATGTTTATGCACATTGAATAATGAATTTCTATCAATTGTAAAAACAATGTTACACAGAATGCTGAACTTTTTTGTGGCATTTTCACTGTATTCACATTCATTTACAAAACCACATTTAAAATCACACAAAAAAGTTAGTTTGGAGTGTGAAAAGTCACATAAAAACAGAACAGATGAAGAGTTCAGGAGCAGGAGAGAGTGTAGGGTTATTGCTGAGATTATTTTAGAAGTGTCGTTAAATCTGATACACAGATTGGGAGCAGAGACTCTGGGGGAGTTGGAAAACAGTCAAGTGACGCTTCCATGGAGAGATTCCACCAGCATACACAGATAGAAAAAAGGGAAAGAGATGAGAAATGACAAGATGACAGGTGACAGTATGAAAGAGCGTCTGTGAGGGGAAAATAGTGAGACGCAATGCAGGGTGGGGTAGGGTGCGAGGAGGGAAAGTTAGTAAAGAGTATCAAATTAGTTTCCCAGCAGCGACCCACAACCCAGCAACCTCAACATGCTGCCAAAGCAGCTCAGTAATTTTACATGGATCAGACAGTTAACGACAAGCAAACTAAAGCGGGTGAGGGAGAGATTGTGGAGTTACATTCTCAAGTTTCACCTTAAAGATCTAAGGTGTTATTTTTAGAGTAAGGACAACCCTTCAGTGCACATTAACACAGATACAGGAGCTTGTATTAATAAACAGACACTCTCGAATGCTGAAATAGGAATGGAAACACACACTTCCACAACATCTTATGATGACTTTAGCAAAATCTAAATAAGCACTACGATAGGGAACACTTAAGATCCAGCTAGCCAGACACAATTTCACACACAACCACACGTGCATCTCACATGTCATGGTCATCTAATCATGTCTTAATCTTTTAAAAACTGTTTTTCAAGCAAACACACCACCACTGGTCATTAGGGTTATACATCTTTATGGAAACATTCACATAATCATGTGGTTTGCCTTTGTGTACATGTTAGACTAAGTCATTTCTTTATAGAGTCGTGGTGATAAAGAGCGAAAATGACAGACCTTTGAGTGAAAGGTCATATACTGTGACCTTACAAGCAGAATGGGACCTTCAGCTTCACTCAAGTGGTTGTTAAATGAGTAACCAAATTGTTTCTGTCTGGCACTTGTTAAGTCAAAGCATGTCTGTTAGAAATATTATTATTAGGGATGGGAATCGGTACATTTCCATTAAACAGAAATACCTGAACTGACTGGCGCACAGTAGTAACGTTTCTTGCTGCAGAGGGAATATAGAGTTCAATGGTCAAATTCGTACTTTTTTTTCTTTTTTTTTTACCAGTCTTAGGGGATTATCATCCTGACACATAGTACTTCCGCATTCAGTGATCTTTGGGCAATGCCACTTCCGCTGAATCACCGATCACACTGGCGAACTGATGACGGACTTTTATTTATACAGCTTCCCTGGTAAATTAGTCTGATTCACTAAAGTGCCGGTGTCGTGCCGAAAATTGATGGTCCACTTTTCGGCATGGGGAGCACGCGCAGCGTGTAAAATATGTATCGTCCATTCTCTTTACGAATGTAGTTGCTTTTATGTGGATCAAACAGACATAAAGTGCAAATAAACATCACTCACCCAGCACTTTTTACTTATTAAAATACCTGTAAAGGGCCAATACAACCATTATAATGCATGCAGTGCACATGACAAAAAGTGATTAAAGCCTCTACTTATTAATTTATGCCCTGAAATTAGTCAATAATATTCATGAGGGTTAAATCTGACTGATTATAACTCACCTACTACATTTTACTTATTAAAATACATGTAAAGGGCCAATACAACCATTATAATGCATGTATTGCACCTGCTAAAAAGTGATTAAAGCCTCTACTTATTAATTAAAAGGTTATTTCTGCCCTGAAATTGGTCGATTATATTCATGAGGATTAAATCTGACTGATTATAACTCACTACTTTTCTACCTATTAAGATACCGGTAACACTTTATTTCGATAGTCCACTTTAGACATTCTACTAACTATAAGTAACTTTTCAACTACATGTCAACTAACTGTCATTAGAGTATTAGTAGACTGTCAGCTTAATATCTGCTAATACTTTATTTTGTTGGTCCCCCAACAGACATTCAACTGACTAGTAGTAACTTGGCGACTACAAGTAAACTTATTCTCCTAACCCGAACCCTAACACCTAACCATAACCTAACAGTCTACGATAATATACTAATACTCTAATGTTAGTTGAAAAGTTACTTATAATTAGTAGAACATCTAAAGTGACGAAATAAAGTGTAACCAAATACCTGTAAAGGGCCAATACAACCATTATAATGTAGTTATTTCACCTGAACAAACAAACGCGCTACCTTGTTTTATTTTAAAGTTTGGACCTTCATCCCGGCAAACCTCTTTAATCCACTTCTTCCTTAAACTCAATTCAGTTGGGAATCCATGAAAACTTAAGTAGGGTTGGCGTTGTTGGTTAGATTTACAAAGTGGAACAGAGCAGTGACATCTAGCCTTCGTTTCGGCCATTGTTGAACTGCGTCGGAAGTGGACATGCACAAAGTCGACAAATCCCGCCCATGAAACCCGGAAGCATGATAATCCCCTATTGTTGCCATTCATTTTTTTCCCCATAGGAATTTAAAAACAAAAAAATTGTTAAAAAGTTATAAACCATGAAATAAACCAACCAGCTACAATGGAAAATATAACAATACAAACTTTGGATATGCAACATGTATTTTCAACGCATTCTCACCCCAAGGCGTCACCTTTGACCATGCTTCAATATTTGACGTTTTAGGCGCCCTTTAGCGTCACTTACATGACGCGATCCTACGGCGTCATTTAACTGACGCTAAAGGAAAGCGTCTGTTAGAGGACGCGGTTAGGTTTAGGTGTGGGGTGGGGGTAGGGTACACGCGATCCTAGGGCGTCATCTAACTGACGCTAAAGGGCACCTAAAGCGTCAGATATTGAAGCATGTCCAAATGCTTCCCAAGGCGTCAGTTAGGTGACGCCTTGGGAGTGAGAATGGGCTGGTATTTTATACTCTATAGCCATCAGTTTCCATTTTCTGCATCTAATTTCTCTTTTTTTGTTTCTTTCCCGTCTCTTTCCACACCAGTTTCACCTCGCTGGAAACAGTACCACGAACATCATGATGCCTTCCATCTTCAACGATCCATTCTTCCTGGTGGAGACCATGTGCATCTGCTGGTTCTCGTTTGAGCTATTGATGCGTTTCACTTGCTCTCCCAGTAAAACGGTCTTCTTCAAGGATGTGATGAACGTCATAGACTTCTTTGCAATCATTCCCTACTTCGTCACGCTCGGCACCGAGCTGGCCAAGTCTAAAGATACGGCGCCGTCCATGTCCCTGGCAATCATAAGGGTCATCCGTCTGGTTCGAGTTTTCCGAATCTTCAAGTTGTCTCGCCACTCCAAAGGCCTTCAGATCCTGGGCCAGACGCTGAAGGCCAGCTTGAGAGAGCTGGCGCTGCTCATCTTCTTCCTCTTCATCGGAGTCATCCTGTTCTCCTCAGCCGTGTTCTTTGCTGAGGCGGAAAACCCGGGCACGGCCTTCACCAGCATCCCAGAAGCCTTCTGGTGGGCTGTGGTCTCCATGACGACAGTGGGGTATGGTGATATGTACCCGGTGACGGTGGGCGGAAAGCTGGTGGGCTCCATGTGCGCTATCGCGGGCGTGCTCACCATCTCGCTTCCTGTTCCTGTCATCGTTTCCAACTTCAGCTACTTCTACCACCGCGAGACGGAGTGTGTGGACAACCAGGAGTACACGCACGTCAACACCTCCCTTTGGGAGGAGGAAGAGGGTGGTGAAGAAGGAGAAGACGGAGAGGAAGAGCCCGGGGAACAGGGAGACTGCGTTCCTCTCGAAGGAAGCACGACCTACAGGGGGATCTGTGCCCCTCTCAATGGGACTCTCCTGGCTGGGCTGTGTGCGGGACAGGCCGGAGAGCAAAGCATAGGGAGCGTTTACCCGCTGGTCACCCAAGTCTGAGAGACTGGAGATCAAAAAGGGGGAATGAGAGATGGAGTTGGTCCTGTGCCATGTTTGAAGGACACTACATAGCTGTGACTCTGTCTGAAAGTGGGAAGGAGGAATGCAGGAAACAGAAAATGATCGACACAGAGGCTGAGAAGGAAAAGTATGAAGAAGTCACAAAAAATTATTTTAACTTTCATAAAATGTTTTTTTTTTTCTAACGTTACAAAACTTTTATTTTGACATCACAACCCTACACTGAGCGTATTCATTTGTGAAACTATTTTTATCTATTCAGAGAGTTGCGCCTTAATGCTTGGATGCATTTGGAAAAGTCACTGAGCTATGTTGTGCAATACAAGCGTTCGCACTTTTGCTTTACTGGAATTCTCAACATATATATATATATATATTGGACATATTCATAGGAAGAAGCGCCAAGCGGTGTCATTTAAATGTCATGTATTTTGTCACCCGGGTTGCAGCCATGAATGTGCCAGGGATTTGTGTGCCCGACGGATGGATAAAGTCTTAAGCATCATTCATCTGGAACAGTTTAATGTTACTGCTGTTCTGAACGACACTGTTGACATGATTTGGATGAGAGATGTGTGTGTGTGTGTGTGTGTGTGTGTGTGTGTGTGTCTGTGCTTGTGTGTGTATGTATAAGCTTTTTAGGAAAACATGTAATATTTAATGTGTGCTCTATGAATTATGGAACTCTGAGCCATGTTGGTGTACTATTTATTAAAATTTTTAATCACACAAGAATCATACTGAAGTGACTCTACAAGTGAACTACAAAAAGAACAAACAAACTGCTCCAGCAGATATCTCTCACATTATTGAAAATGTAATGTTTAATTTACAGTAATAACAACGTTTAAGTTAACAATGATACTTTAAATAATTAATTCATTTAAATAATTTTAGACCATAGTAAATAAATAAATAAATTCAAATAAATACAGCTTCAGGCAACAAAATACAGAAACAAAACATTTTTAACCTTGCAGTCCAGTGATAATGTAAAGAGTGCCTCCATAACTGACGTTCACCCGTCCTCATTTCTTAGTATACAGACTGGGACTGAAGATAGTCTGTATGTGTGACCGATGTCCCATTCCAAGTGGGTCATCAGAGTTCAGGTTTAAATCCTGAATATACTGTTTCACCTCCTGTATCTGGCTGTCCGCTGCCACCGTATTCATAATGGGGAGGAACCGAGAAAGTGGAGCCCCATGTTTCTGTCCAGACTGCTTTGAGCGGAGCGACACAGGAAGCTGAGTGTGTGGAGAAAGGAAAGAAGAATATCCATCTTCCAGTAATTCCTGAAAGACGCAGTCTCCTTCAGAGTACTGCAGCTGAAAGAGAAAACAAAACTCAGTACCAAATGTATTCAAGTCTCCAGTGAAAATGATTAAAGAAAATAATGAATAAGTTGAAAAGCCATTCAACATGTTTTAAAATACAGTAAAACATTTATAATAATGTTATTATATAATACTGTAAAATCTGCATTATGATTGAAACAATTGGAGTAGTGGTAAATAGTAATTATTCACTATAAAATCATAATTTATAAATACATTTTATATCAATTGCATTTATCAATCCATCAATCTAATATGCTGAAATTAATGCTCAAGAAAAACACTTTAATATATTTTGTGGAAACCATTAAAACAATTAGGCTTATTTGAGTAATTAAAAATGGTCAAAGAACAGCATTTGTCTGAAATAAAAATCTTTTGTGATTATAAATGTATTTACTGATCAATTTTAATGCATTCAACAGCAGTGATCAAAACTCATAAGATTCACTGTGTGTAAATAATAATGCATATACACTCTAAAAATGCTAAACATTTGGGTCAAATTGTTGAAAAAAGTTGAAGTCGGGTTCATTACATTTTTAACCCAACATTTGGGTTTGTCCATATGCTACCCAAAATTGGTTTAAAACAATCCAGCATTGTTTAGAGTGTAATAAAGGTCTTTTACATTTTTTTCCACTGCTTTCTTGAAAGCAAAACAAGAATGGTGTCTTTTAAAACAGATTGCCATTTTCAGACCTGTCCTTTCAAGTTGTCTTTATCATCCACACAAAGGAAGAGAGATGTAGCCGCACTCTGGATGACCGTCTTGCCCGCTTTCACTGAACGCAGTTTCAGCACACCTGGAGCGCAGCAAACACACACCACACCTCTGTCACTACCATAATTTACACGCATCACCTTTGGACCTCAAATATTCATATCCACTGCCACCTTGAAATATTTTCATAACAATAACACCAAAATGACAACAAACGTGTTATTATTTGCACAATCACGGCTATCATAGCTATTATAAACTCATTATGTCTTCTGATAAGACTTTTTCCCTTGAAAGACTTTCGGAGAAGTATCTTGACTGTTACTTAATGAATATACTCTGGCTCTTTAACTTTTGTTTGCAGAAGTTGCTTACAGTTTTGTCTCTGCTCCGGAGAACCTCTGACGGAGCCATCGGGATTCATTTCAAGGAACAGCCCTTGTAATCTGTTCTCTAAAATGAACAAAAACACACAGAGACATATGAACACACTTAATGCCATTACCTCAAGCCTATTGACACTTTAGGAACAAACCAGTGCACTTGCAGTGCAAAGGATTGCCCTGAAATTAAACTCATTAAGTTTTATAGTAACATCACCACACACCAGTAAATAACGGAAGAGGGAAGAAAGCAGCACGTCACCCACATTAAGCAGATAGTAACATCTAACATTGCAGCTAAAAAAGTAAGTAGTAAGTAAGTAGGTTAAAGGTTAGGATTACCTGTGTAGAGCAGGCGTTCCCTGACTTGTGTGCTGAATGCAAAAAGCACATTCTGCTCAGGAATATATATACACCAATGAAGCGTTGGAAGAAGAGTAAAAAAGGCGAGAAAACAGGCAAAAAGCATGATTGACCAAGCCGACCAGGTGGGCATCAATAGAAAATTGCTGACTTGATTGAACAGAAATAGAAATATCCCTCAAAAAATGAAAGAACTGTAATTCTAAATCTTAAGCTAAGTTCTTAAGTATGAGCAGCGATATCTTCAAGACCTCCAGATATGATGGTCTCCACAGAAGACATGTCCCTATAAACTTGTATTTATATGGTATTTATGAGAGACCGACAGAGAATCCATGAGTCACTCGAGTACGAAAAGGAAAAATGATAACAAACTTGTTTTCAGGAAATGAACGAGGATGATGGTAAATCTCGCAAGGCTATGCCAGTCATGTCATTGATCTCAGCGAACAGGGGACCCCCGACTTCAGAATTACATTCAGGAAGAGGAGAACATAGGCCTATATGAGTTTGCATATAAGAGATTAATCAATGTTTATTCAATACGTAAAATGTTTCCCCAGTATTGAGAGGAAATGGGAGTGGAGGTGGTGACGGCAGTTTAAACAGAACAGATAAGAGGCCATAAAAAGCTCCTGTACATTCTCACCTAGGAGATGACAGGACGCGAGGACACTACACTACCGTCCCGTCAGCTAGAGAGGGCAGTGTGGCATCAGTTTATGATCTGTTAATCTTTTTAATCAAAAACTTCAAGTGTGCAGGTCTTATCTTATGAAAAGATAAAACAAACGTGCCAGACCGGCCTGTCAATAATTGTTAGATCCCTGTAAATGATTAAAGACTGTAAATACTGAGGTGCAATTGGACAGCTTGGCTCCAGCAAGTGATGACCGATGTCCTTAAAGGCTCGCATCCTTTCCCCCAATTGCCATTTTGGCCTTTCATCCCTTAAGCTTTCCCATTTTGTGTCTTTGACGTCCAGGGGCCCCACAATAACGTCAGTGTCCCTTGTAATCATCTGTCTCCTGCCTCACTGTTGTCCTGGGAAGAAGAATGAGGAGGATTGACGTCTTTCTGGCCATCTGCTGCTCTCTCCCATCCTTTGCTCTCTCCTTCACTCTTCTTTGAGCGGATTAAAGGTCTCTGTCTCATCATTGTGCGAGAAAATTTTGACTCTGTGTGCGTGAAGGGATTTCGTTCGTCCACCGATCTTAATGCGAGAGCGAGACAGGATTTAAATGCGCTTCACGATGACATCGACTCTTACACAAGAGGCAATAAAGCACAAACCACTGGAATAAGTTTAAAATAAATTGTTAAGATTTTATTACACACACCACAGACAGCAGCCGATGTGGTAGTATGAATTCAGAGGGACATTAGTGGGGAAATTAAGCAAAGTCTATCATAATAAATACATGAGTCAGACAAAAGACATCATAAACCACAGCTAAAATTTACAATGATAATCCATCATAGCAAATGACAACAATATTAACAATGTAATTCTTAAATTGTAAAGGAAAAAACATAAAGCTCTTTCCGAGATTCTTACATAGATTAAGAGGCTCAATGGATTTCTTAGTTATCAACTCTTTCAGAACAATAAATACAGACAAACGAGACAATTACTGACGTAGTAAGATGGCGGAACTATATTGTCCATTGCTTGTGATTCGGGAAGTATTTGATGAGAAATGTGTGAGTTCATATTGAAATGTGGTATTATTATCAAATCTGGGCATAATTTGAGATGTAGATCTGTACTAGGCTCTTATTCAGCAAAAGCCTCTGCTTTCTCTCCATTTTATTTCATGGGACAAACAATTACGACATTAATATTTTCCATTTTATTTTATTTACTCCACCATCCAAAGTTTGGCGTCTGAAAGATTTTTTGATTATGCCTTTATGTGTTATGCATTATAAATGTGTTCATAATGTACTTTATAATGCATCATATCTTGTCATAAATAACTGTAACCAAAGTTAAAATGCATTATAATAATCACAGATTCTTTGTTGAATCTGAAATTGGTTGTTTTCACTTTTTTATTGCATTACACTTTCTAAAGGTGTATAATAATGTATTATAAATGTGGTTACAATTATTCATGTGACAATACAATACATTATAAATGGCACTACAAGGCATAATTAATGCATTAAACATTCTTTATAATGCATTATACGTAAAGGCTCTTGAGTAAAATGTTAACGATATATTGTAATGTTTTGAATAAGTATCTTATGCTCATCAAGGCTGCATTTATTGGATAAAAAAGTAATATTGTGAAATATTATTATAAATTAAAATAACTATTTTTTTTATAATATATTTAAAATTCAAATTTATTCCTGTGACAGTAAAGCTTAATTACTCATCTTCAGTGTCATATGATTTTCAGAAATCATTCTAATATGATGATTTGATACTCAATTTAATTTTTTTTTATCATTTATCAATGTTGAAAACAGCTGTGCTGCTTAATATTTATATTTAATATTATTTAATATTTTTCAAATTTAATATTTCATAATTTTTTCAGCATTTTTTAAAGAACAAATATCAAAAGAAAAAAAAAATATTTGAAATAGATTTTCAATAAAAGTATTCATTTCTTTCCAAAATTTCTTTCTAAATTAAAAATAAAATCTTTGAAATGTTTTGGAAATCTGTACTAAAGTATCTCATGCCAATAAAACAAAATGAATTCGAAAAATAATAATAAAAATTATTTGTGTGTACAGGCTGGATGTGAGTGAGAACAAACTTGAATGAGCGGATGACTTGCACGATGACAATAACGTACTACGTCAGGTTTGTGTAACTGCACTTGGCCTAGCATCTTGGAAGTGTATAAGCCTGACGTCACACCCACAAATCTAAACAGTGTTTTAGTAAATTTATGCATGCAAATGATCCTTTCAGTATATGATTCACTTTTTTGAGGAACAGGAAAGTACATGATGGATATGGGGGAAAAATGTTGCATTACTCACAGCTGCTTGTGACGTCCTCGTCACCGTCAAAAGAAAAAAAAAACAAATCATAAAATGGGAATTTTGGAACAACTTTGGACTGTTTATAGGAACCAACTACCTCGACTCATTTGAAATGCCTGTTGTGATTTCTTTGTTTATGTTGCACTGGCAGTGAACAGAGGACATCTAGGCTACACAAGTAAACTAAGGCAGCTCAAATGAGTCAAGGCTCATCATTGAGTAAGTCTGGGTTTTACAGTGCAGGGCGATGACACCCAGTGTAATAACCAGTATCCCAGTAACTTGGACACATTTTATGACAGGGAAGTCAAAGACTAAATTAAATCAAGACTGGCACAGCACGTGCAATAAACGCTCAAAACACTCGTCCGGTATTTATTATTGAAATCCTGTAAAAGCAAATAACCAATAAAAGTAAATAAGCTGCAAGTTACAAACAATTGGTGTTGCTAGACTATAAAGCTGACACTAAAAACATACTTGCCAATGAACCCTCTATTCAATTATGTCAAGCTTCTCAAAGCAGAACAAACACACAACACACGTAGGTCTACTCAAAGTCTTTGCCAAACATCAATACACAAACTTTCATCCAGCAAGGTGGATGCTGAAATACAGAAGTAGTATTGTGAAAATGTGGTAAAGCTTTGTCTGTTCCTGTTCAGGGCAGGTCACAAGCTGGGATGGCATGGCGTCTGTCGTACGCCGTGTCGTCACTTTCCTCTCCATCACTCGCCACGTCCATCATTCGTTCTTTCTCTTCATCCTCCTCAGTCTCGCTCTCTTTATCCCGCTCCCGTTCTCGCAGTCTCTGTCTTTCTCTTTCTCTTTCCCGGTCTCTGCCTCTCTCTCGGAAACCTCTGGGAAGTGTGGTAATCTGCAGAATGTAAAGTGATGATGAGATGTATTATATGTTACATTATATGATGACAGTAGTATATATTAGCCAGTACTTTCTAGGTAAGTACACTGCAAGTACTGTACTGTAATAGGAAGCGGTACCGTATATTTATTCATGTCTTTACAAACCACACTGTAAAAAATGTTTGTCATTTTTTTTTACAGAAAAAAAACTGCAAAAATACTTTTGTAAAAACCTGTTCATTGGTTTACTGTACAATATACAGTGGAAAAACTGTTATTAGTTTAACATTGCTGTCAAATTACTGTCAAATGTATGTTTTTTGCCAGGAACAACTGTAGATTATTGAAAAATGAATAGTGTGTACCATTATATATATATATATATATATATATATATATATATATATTTATTTTTTTTTATTAAGTATTGACCTTTTTTTTTTGGACAGGCACCTTACATTGAACACTGATTCATCATAAGGCCTTCTATTGTACCACCTGTTTTATACCACCTGTACCACCAAATGTACCAATAACCATTATAGTGGTTATTAGTACATTTATAGTTAAAAGCTGATTTTGTGCAAGCCACCGGCAGGATTTTTGATCATTTTCACAAAATTTGAATAGCTCATATTTAGTTGTATGCATACTGTATCTAAACATGCAGTATATCAAAAGAAAGTACAGAGCCTCTTCTTTAAAAACAGGGAAAAATGTACTTTTAAAGGGGTACTTCTGCATTGGAAGTAAATAGATATAATAGTAAATAGACTTCAACACCCATAATACACACCAGTCTTCTCTGGATATGCACACCAGAGTCAAATACCGCCTTGCTTTAGTAGAAAATGCTGGTTAGCAAACTTTTAGTCATAATGGTGTCGACTTTTATTGCTCCCATTCCCTCCAACCCGTAGCAAAACATTCAAAAGGTTCAAAAAGCACGCAAAAACAGACTTCAGGGATCAGTCCAATTTGTGAACAAATCATTCAGAGGTTTTGTGAACTGGGGAAAACCGATAATTGACAAGATCTGACTCAAAAGAAAGATTTCTTCACAGATTGGACAGTCTAACTTCTCTCATGAGCACTTGGAGCGCTTGACAGTGAATAATGACTTAGATCTCGTTCTGTTCCTTGCACAAAACAATTCTGAAATATTAGTTCAGAAGACTTGGCAATAAAGCAGCCAAGTTGTTTGGATCACTTTTGTGGTAAATGGAAAAGAGAAGGAGCAATTTTTTTGTTCCATAGAAGAAAGTCAGTCATGCAGGTTTGAAACAACATGAAGGCGAGTAAATAATAACAGAAATTTGGATACCTTTAAGACCAAGTGTTCAAAGAAGTGTGAGGACATTTATTTGAGAACATCATAGCTTAAAAACAAAACAAATCTACAATGACTTAAAGCCTCACCTGGTTGTCGTAAGTGGGCAGGGCACAGTATCCAGGCTCCATCCCGCGTAAAAGACGAGGGGAATGTGTTCGGAAAGGCCGCGGGGAGTGAGAGCACACAGAGCGAGGGGAGGGCGAACGGATGGAGTGAGGTGACGGAGAGCGGACGGAACGGGGCGAGTGCGGGATGGACTGCGATTGAGACTGTGAAGGGGTCAGAGACGGGGCGTGATGATTGAGCTTAGGGGGGCGCGGGGATCGAGGGGGCAGTTCAGGTGGTTTGAGAGGATCAATAGGGTCTATTTCAGTAAGGAGAGGTGGAGGGGGGATGAAGTCCTCATCTGGTAGGGGGATTTCCCCGTCGATCAAAGCGAGCTCTGCCCGTGATAGGTGGTCCACAATGCCTGCCCCGAAAGAGTCGCCCACCACGTTAATGGAGGTGCGCATTCTGTCACTAAAGACACACAAAAGACAGCTCTAAAGGCTGATATAGAACAGCTCAGGACAGCTGTTTAGGTTCATGAAGACAGTTGATAATTAGTCAGGACTCCACACACGAAATCGTCAGGGGGGGATGTAAGAGACGGCCCCGTACATAACCCAAACAGAGATGTTTGAACTCACAGAAGCCAGTCGACAGCGACGAGCAGGCTGATGTCTTGAGTTGGAAGGCCCACGGCGGTCAAAATTAGCAACATGGTGACCAGACCTGCACTGGGAATACTGGCTGCTCCCACACTGGCCAAAGTCGCTGTCATACTGCAGAGCAAGAAAGAGAGGGGATCATGAGATACTACAATGACGACTGAGCAATTGTGGGGCGGCACTGACGGATATAATCTATTATAAGTGAGAGAAAAGGATGAAAAAAAATGAGTTCAATGGAGCAAAGAAGGAAAATAACACAAAAAAAAGTGAACTGAAAATGGATTGGAAGAAGATGTTAGCTCAGTTAAAGGAGAACACATGTGATGTATCTGCAGGTTAAAGTTTTGTAACTGCATCATAATTATAGAGCCATTGTAATAAAAATAAATTATAATAACTGTAATAAAAAAAAACAGACTGTAATGGCACAACAATACAAAGGACAGTAAAGTCAAACACGTGACACTGCATTCAGGGTGCTTGTGAGAACAGTGCAAAGAGAACAAATGGCATTTTAAAAATAAATTCTTATCTGAACAAATGAAATAAACTAAAATGACTACACATTTGCAGTCACTATATGGATTACAAGGAGTAGTCTTACCTGAACAAAATTAAATAATTGTAATAATTGAAATAAAATAAAAATAACTACAAATTTGCAGAATATGCAACTTAAACACTAATTGTTAACCTTTGTAAAAATGACCGAAATTACAAACACGGAGCTAAAAGAACTAAAAGTATTTCTGTTCAAAGAGAAATGGATTTTGCTGATAAAAGGGTTATTATTCTTTATTGCAGCCACAGTTTGTCTGGTTTCAGTTCCATATTTCCTTACCTGACAGTAACAATCTGTCCTCCATCTAAGTCAATGTCATTCATCTGGGCAATGAAAATGGCAGCCACGGCCTCATAGAGTGCAGTGCCATCCATGTTTATGGTGGCTCCAATGGGCAGCACAAAACGAGTCACACGCTTATCAATTTTTAAATTCTCCTCCAGACACCGAAATGTCACTGGCAACGTCCCAGCACTGAGAAAGAGAAAGTTATATTGATCATAATTGTTTAAAAAATGTTAATTTGTCATCTGAAAAACTCCCCCTGAATAGCATTGTGTCCAAAAACACAATATATATATATATATGGGAATTCAGAGCCAAATTGACAGTTGGTTTAACATTCAGTAAATGGTTTGGCTTAACAGATGTAATCCCAAAAACCAAGATTTATTTATAAACGACTCTCTAAAATATGTTTTCATAATATCCCTTTCCTTCCATTTAGACTGATAAATCATAGACCTCTATTCTGGAGAACTTCAGAAAATGTGTGTTTTACTTTGGCCAGATTAGATAATGTGATTTATGACAATGCAGAAAATATATCAAGTCATCTATAAGATTTTTTTGGGTTATGTTTGAGTTTATAATAAACTTAGATCACATACCAGTAAAATATATATGTACATACATAAATATATATTTTAACATAAGAATGTGTTTTGGCTGTGCTTTATGTAAAACAGAGACAGATTGCAGTATTGCTCTACTTTTTTTTTTAACCAAATGTGACCTTTAACTCTTCAGTCTGTACAGCCAGAACTCTTCAATCTATCAGCATATTTCCATAAACACATGATGTGATTAGTCTGCTGGCTGTACCTGCTGGCTGTTCCCAGAGCGGTGATCCAAGCTTGGAAGATGCCAGAGTAAAACGTGAAGGGGTTTTTCCGAGTCATGGCGAAGAATATCAGTGGCAGGATGAGCCCGCCATGAATGACGAGTCCAACCATGACGGTGACCATGTACATGCCCAGCTGTCGCGCCACCATTTCCAGGTCACCGATGGCAGCAATTTTCCCACAGATGAGGGAGGCAATGCCAAATGGAGAGTACCTGAGGATAGACCAGTGGAGTTACTTGGAGGTCAGTTATGGGTTTTTAGTTAGACTTTGAAGTGGGTTTTTTATGTTGCTGAGCAATACTTTTTGCTATATAATTTGGTTTTTCTTACATTAATAGCAAATAAGAAAAAAATAATAACGTTTTTTGGCAGACAATAAATAAATAAATCTGTGACAATTTTTTAAAATTAAATGTATTTGTGTCTTGGTCATTGGAGTTGGTCATTTGGTCATTATCTGTAGAACAACATCTATTGTGTAAAGTACTATACAAATAAACCTGAATTGCATTGAAAATATTTCTCTTCATTTGTATTAGAATAATGCTATATTTATACAGAATGAATCAATGTCTATTTTAATATTTTCTTTTAACTTTAGTACAAAGACATTATATAAGCCGCACAGAGTATAAATTAGCTGCATTTATGTTTTAGAAAGAGAGAGTCTCACACAAAAGGATCATCATGTTTATCCAGTTTTGCAACCCGAGTGCCAAATGAGAACACGAAACTTCTTATGTGGTTTAAATTTAGCTCATCATCTAAAATACTGTGTATAAATATTTCATCGTCTGTTATTGTAAGCAACAGATGATGTTTATTGTAGCATTTGAACAGTTTACATACTGTGAGCGGAAAACACAGGACACAGTTAGTTACAGATGGGACGGTCTCAGGGCTGAGTGGAGTCTGTCTTTTTTTGTCATATGCTTTGCTTTGGGGTATTTAATTATTCTGTGTTTGTTCTTTTAATGTTAAAAATGCATTAGAATAAGAAATGAACATGTTCCATCCCATCTCACTTCTTTTGTGCTGTAAAATGCCCTGTTAGATTTATGGATCAAGCTCTTCATTTCTGCAGACATGATTAAACAAATCTGCTCTGTCTCTGTTTTCAGTTATGTCTGTCAGTGTGTGGGTATCTGTCTGCGGTCAATGTGTCGGAGGATGTATTACATCCAATAAAACTCCCACGTTTACTCATGGGAACACAAATATGATTCTGCTCTCTCTCTTATTCTTGTCCTGTTCTATTCCTGAAAAATTCCTCACTCTCTTTCTTACACGCTATACTTTTATACTTTAATTTGCTCACTCTGTGATCACCTTTGAACATGTTTGACAGATTTAAAGGTTTTACACTTCTCTCGCCTGTTTTATTCTATGTCATAGGAATCAAAACATGCTGAGTTTATAGTGTTTATTGTTTATAGTATACTGGAATTCTAATAACTGCAGAATACTGACCACATGATCATGGACACCATCTTCATAATGATCTCATTAAGGATGTTGAAGAAATCAGACATGAGCTTCCCCCTCTCTCCCATTTTCCCCATGTAGATACCAAACGTGATGAAGAACCCAATCAAACCTTACAAGTAAATCAAATTTACAATTAAAAACAATGAAATGGAATAAATAATAAATCTATTTTCCAAGAACGCAGCAACATTTAGAATTGAAACAACACTTTTTATATTTGTTTGGTACTTAATTACATTTATGCTGCATTTTTGTGTTTCAAATGCAGAAAAACTGAAAATCCTCTAACCTAAAACATTCATTCCCCACTTCATTTCCAGTTTCTTCCGACTGACAATGATCGGTTCTGTTTGGTTCTGGACGGCGACAGGTACTTTTTTCAGCACTGTTTGAACCTGAAAAGAGAAGCAAGATGATCGATGATCATTCTGTAAAACAATGTAAAAAGCAAAACAAATTTATTTTAACATTAAAGCTAAACAGAATATTTTAGTCTAAATATTTTATAGGCTAAGTATAAGTAAAACGTTATATGAATTACAGTCTAGCAGATATGTTTTTAGTAAAATAATAAAAATAAAAAAATCTTAGAAGTAAGAAATATTACCCTAATAATTAACAGTGGAAAACATGGATGTTCCCAGAATTCCCTGCATGGCAATTGATTTGATCATATTTAAATAGTCTCTATCCTCAGTAAAGTTTATCATCTGCTGTGTTAATGGACTGTCACTGTGATTAGATTAAATATTCAAAAGCATCACTACATTTAGAGTAAATGGAAGAACATGTGCTTCTGCAATACTAAATGTAAAGCACAGTGTGAACATACGGTCTCTTTAAATTAATTTTAAAAAGAGTGAACGTATCAGGCTTGTTCGGTTTCCTTGTTTCCTTGAGTTGCATTCCTGTTTCCTTTTCCCGCTTCTTATCTGTCTCCTAGGTTACTGATTGTGTCCCAGTTTGTGTCCATGGTTACCTATAATTTGCACCTGTGTCTGATTTAGCATCCCTTGTATATAAAGCCCTGAGTTTCTGTTGTCTCTTGTTGGTTCCGGACTTCCGGTCATTGTTAAATGTGCATTATGCGTTTGTATTAACCAAAGTACCGCCTCAGTGTTTTGGTTTCATGGAGAAAAGATTCTGAGACATTTATGTTGGATTTAGTGATGGGAGAAACAAAGCTTTTCAAAGCTTTGAATCGACTGAACCAATTGCTTCGCAAAATGATTCACTGTTTCGAAGTGTTCGAAATGTCACACACTGACACCTGCTGGTCAGAACAATACAAATGCACCAAAAACTCAAGCCAAAACATGCTTAAAAAACTTTTAGAAACCCATTGCAATTTTTTTTTTTTTGAAAGTAAAATCTACCAAATGCAATTGACTGATCAACTTATACGAATAAATATCAAGTGTCAATTTTCAGGGCTTGTTTTGTTTTTTATCATGGATGGCTCAGCTAAACAGGCCAATTATTAACTATTAACTATTATTCCTTTTAATTATATTATGTTGACAAATGAATAAAACTGATCAGAGATCAGGTAAACCTCTGAAAAAAAGCTGGGGTTAATGGGTTCACAAACATCATAGCCCACCAGTGGTTATTCATTGAAATTTTGAAATGTTTTGAAACAGCTATGATCATTACTGAAATCAAGTGAATTTGTTTGTTTAATACACGGTCTAAACTACTGATTCAATACAAAAGATTCATAAAGGTTTCCAAGCTTGAAATTCAAAATTGGCCATCACTAGAAGTTCGATTGCACGGTATCTGAACAGAAATTCACAAATATTTTACAGTGTGCATAGTGACACCCGAACGGTGTCATTCCAAAATTAAAAATCAAGTAAAATATGGCTCTTTTAACTAAATTAACTGATAACTTTTTAGGAAATACAACTAAACACACAATTATCTTGCAATGTAAGTATGATAATTTAACTCTATCTTTTGCTGTTAGGTCACAGCTGGAAAAAAACTATGCTTACATGCAAATAATAAAATAATCATGCATCCGTGGATGGCTATATAAATATGCAACCTTTAAAGTACTATCTATAATGCTTTTTTCATAGCAACTCCAATCCCACTTCTGTAACATACCTAAGGATTGTAACAAATTTGCATAATGCCAGCCAATGGTCTTCATTTGCTGCCTGCAAACAACGTTTACTAAGGACTTTGACCCACCCTCAAACACTGTAGTTGTAGCTAAGAAGCAACACGTCAACACCACCACATTGCTATAACATGTCGAGAACACTTTTCTGCGCTACGTTCAACTTTGCATGCACTTCCAAAGGATGAGGACGCATGCAGGAAATGATACATTTAGGGCATGTTTACACGAGAACGCTCACGGGTGAAAACGTAAAAATATTTTATCGGATGTGCCTTTCGTTTACACGGTGACAGCGTTTTTGGGGCTTAAAAACGCAAAAGAGTGAAACCACCCTCCAGAGTGGAAATCTTTAAAACGCTCCACCACCGCGTTCCTGTGTAAATGGTAAAAACGCAAAAGTCTTGGTGTTGGACTTGGTGTTGTTGTGTGGCAGTGCTTCACGTTGCCACCTAGCCCCCTGGAGTGCATACTACATTGAATTTCACACTCTTTTGCGTCACCTTATGCACGCGGATTTCCCACCCAAAACGCTCGTCTAAACGCAAAATAAAAAGTGATAACGCAACGCCACTTTTGCGTTTTCTCTTCAGAATCGTTTCCGTGTAAACATAGCCTAAAACTGACACCATTTTTACTGTTTATTTCACTGTGTATACAAGTAATTAGGAAGCATCAGAGGCTGAAATTCAAATATGGCAATATGCTTTCCATTTTTGCCATACTGTGAGACCAATCACAACAGACAAGACCATCTGACCAATCAGAGCAGAGTAGGCTTTTGGAAAGGAGGAGTCTCGAAATAATGAATCCTTTATCCAGCCGTTTCAGATACTGTAAGAAAAGAGTACTGTATATTATGAGAAAATTAAAGTGTTTTTTGACCTTGGATGTAAACCTGTTGTAGTTCACCTCCAAAACAAAATTAAGAACATTTAAAATAGCATAATAGGGGCACTTTAAAAGAGAAGAGAAAGAGATTCTCAGATTGATTGTTTTACAAAGTCTACACACAAATTCATCTGTCAATTGTTAGAAGCAAGACAAATTAGGCAGATGGAGAGGATAGATTGTGTGACGCTTGTCCTCACGCTCAAAAGCCATGAACAAGCAATGCAAAAAAAACAACAGCTGTGAATCATTGGCTGCAGACAGCAAAAAACCATCGATCAAATGAAATATGACTTGAACTCAAACCCAGGTTCCCGTAAGCACATCTCCTTACACAGCACCAACAACCTGCTACCCTCTGCGCCACTGTTCTGAAAGATTAACATTTTCCAAATGACAGAAAAGCAAAAAGACGAAAGAAGATAAACTGTCCATCAGAGACATAAATTTTGAAAGCACAGACACTCCTTTTTACCTGTTGAAAACTGGCCTGAACCAGGTTCTCTGGGAAAAGGTTTCGGATCAGATCCAGAAAGGCATCCAGACTGCTGACCTCTTGGTTCTTGGGGGCAGAGCTGACCTGACCAGATCTGAGTTTTGGGTTCCCAGGGTGTATGCCAAGCACCAGTATGACACCTAGAACAGCAGCAATAACTGTGGTGGACATGTAGTACACCATTGCTCTGGTGCCCATTCTTCCACTGGAGCGAGCATCCAGACCGGCCAGGCCTGCAAGACAGGAAGGAGAGAGAGAGAGAGAGAGAGAGATACTGCATCAACAACGATTAATGGCTTTTTTTCTTGTGCTGTAGGCACTTAACAGCATTTAACAAGCAAAAAAGTGCTTGTTAGAGCATGTGCTCATGGCCTAACCTGTAATGAGACTGGAGATGATGAGGGGCAGGATGAGCATCTTCAGCATTCTCATCAGTACGTCTCCCGGAAAGGAAATCAGCATGAGATTGTTTGAGTCCAAATCAGGAACATAACGCAGCATCATTCCCATCACTGTGCCTGCTATTACACCTGTGAGAGGGTGGCGATTACACCGGTTATGTTCGGCCTGCTTATTAAAAGGTGTATGGATCATAGCATTGAAGAATTCTTGGTTTTTCACAAGCACCACTGCATAACTGTCCTACATCTGCAACATCTCAAACTACTGCTGTATAAACAGTGTCACTACATGGGGCCAAACATTTTTGCAGAGAACTTGCTCATTGGTATTTGTCTGTGGTTTGACAGATGACCACAGTTATGAAACCACAGACAAGGTTTATATGAATGCAAGTATAAGGAAATAGTAGATGAAAGATAAAAATGAAGCCTGACTGGAACTAAAATTAAAATATAATTTCATACATTTTTAAAATGTACAATTTATACATTTTTTTCAACAATTTATAAGCCCACTTATAAGTTTTAGGTCCACTTATAGGTTTTTGGGCCCATAATAACAATATTTTAGTTTTCAAGACCTTTTATTATGTTTTTTTTATTATTTTATTAGCTGCTACGCATTTAATACCCCCCTTTCTCATATGAAACAATCTTATCTCTTCCCGTATATTATCAACAGTGTTTGGCAATAATACAGTGTCTTCTGTTATCACCTCATTGTGACTTGATTGGGATCATGACCTAACTGGCAAACTTCTCTGAACTTCCAAAGAAGGAGACACAGACAACTTCCACAACTTCCTCTGAAGTTGTATACAAACACTCCCACATATTAATGTATGTACACACACACAGAGGCACGTACGCACCTATCACAGTGAGGGCAAGGAGCAGGTTGCGTGAAAACCAGCCGCATTGTTGGTGTGTGGAGTCTTTTAATTCTGCTTGCACTCCATGGTCCATCTGCAATGCTGCACTTGCCTGGTTGCCCAAATGCTTATTCGTCATTCTATCTGCAAGAGTCAAGAGAAATAAAGGAAGAGATGCCAAGGTAAATAAACAATTATGATCACTTAAACATCCTACTCTTCACTCTAAGTCTCCAGTGAACTCAGGCTGTCATGCAAGGGGTCAAGGGGTCAAGGTTTTTCTGGTTAGCATAGCCCATTTAGACTTAGCCTCTAATGGTTGATGCCTCTATCTTAAAGGGAATATGACCAAGGATGAAAAATATATCCTACCTGTCACTTCAGGGTCACACCCCTGATGAGTGGAGGATTCATGAGAGGAGACCTACAGTAACAACATCTTGATACTGCTATCCAGCCAGAGCTCTGGGTACGGAATCCTCAGCAGGATGCCTCTCTAAAGCGAGAGCCGACGACTCGATACTGATACTAAGAGTGGAGGCATCAGCAAAATTACTCTAAAACAAGAGGAGGCCTAACTACGTTCAACCCCAGTATTCTGCAGTATCCTGCCCCAGTATGCCCAGTACCCCAGTATCCTGCACCGAACCAATAAGTAAATTATCAAGTAAATAAGCAAATAATAAAAATAATAAAACACTGCCATACAACATCATAGGTCCAGCCTCAGGGCCTGATGTAAGCACATGTTGGAAAACTCTAACACACCCCACCTGACCTCAGTCACCTCAGGGCGGGGGTTAGGGGAAAAGGAGGCAGATGTTATTTGATTCTGTATCCTATATACCCTGTGCACGTTTACTCTGGATTACTTCCTTCAAATCCTGTTTTCTTTTCCTGGGATCATGCCTACTCTGTGGAGGAGGAAAAGGAGTCTTGCGCTGTCTTAGAGGAGGAAAAGGAAAAAACGCTGTCTTGCTCTCTCTCCCTCGCACATTTTAATCAAATCAGTTGACACAATAGTTAAAGGTTGGACGACCACAGTTTAACGTGAAGCATTTGGAGATTTTCAGACACTCAATGAACAACATCTCAACACTAAATTATAAAGGCCGGTCTCATATAGACGCCTGTCTCAAATACAAGCCGGTGCAGTTTGACTATTTGGGAAAATAAAAGCCTGGGATATTATTTGAAGTTATATGGTATTGTGCGAAGGGAAGCCCCGGCCTGAGCCGATCCCGCATATGCTCTGCCGTTCAAGCGTGATGTCACACGCAGCAGAGTGGGAGCCTTCAAAGTCGATGCCTCCCCCAGCGAGAGATAGCTGGACGATTAGGACCAGATAGATATCACTCGTCTAACTTGTTAACCAAGACATACCCTCCAGTAGCTCATCATACACTGGGCAAAGAGACATTTATTCACGCCATCGTCCACAACAGCCAAATCCTGCTCTTCTTGGCCTGAAACCAAGAGCACACTCGCTACTATTTCAGAGGATGTGAGCAATAACACAACCTCATCCAATAGCTTGGACTTGTCACCTAAGAATGAGAAAGATCCGTATCTTTCTCGAATTTCTCAGCAAGCTCCATCTTCAAGCCCCACAATCTCAGTTTCCTCCTCGCCTCAGCTGCAGCAGATCCTGATGCACAGGGCACAGATGATTGTCCCAAATCCCTTGAGAGAAGGGACAAACGAGAGCAGAGTTTCTTTATTGAGAAACTCTCACAATGCTCACATTCAGACACCTCAAGGACTGAGTGAGCAACTGAGTTCACCCAAGGAAATCAGGCACAGATCGTATGTATCATCAGTTGTCAGATAGTACTGACACAGATGTAGGCTATCCTGAAAGATTTTGCTGCCATAAATGCCTTTAACACGTTACAAAAAAAAAAAAAAAAAAATGGCTCCTGAAGACAAGAAAGAGGATAATGTGTGCTACAAGCCCCCTTTTATTCTCTGGTCACACCAGTAGTGATGTCATAGGGTGTTTTTTTTTAATTATTTTTTTAAATGTATCTTATACTCACCAAGACTGCATTTATTTGATCAAACATACAGTAAAAATAGTGATATTGCAAAATGTTTTTGAGGAAACCGTGATAAAGTTTTCATCATTCTTTGTTGAATTAAACGTTCTAAAGAACACCATTTATTTGAAAAGAAAACTTTACTGTCAGTTTAATGCACTGATGGATCTGTAAAAATATCAATTTCTTTCAAAAAATTACTGACCCCAAATTGGATTGGTAGAGCGTGTTAAAAATATTTTGTTACACATACGGTACACCAGTAATGGAGGACTTTCAAAAGCATGGAAATATACACTGGGAAATATACATTGGGAAAAATATATTTCCCAATACCCCAAGCTCTCTTTTCTATAATGCAAATGAGCAGTGGTAGCAATGCAAAACAACAGTTGCCACAATGACAACAAACTAGTTTGTGTATAAAAGTCGTATTAGAGATGTCCAAATTGTAGTTGTGGATAAGATTAACAGCCTTACGAGGATAGACTAGCCACAAATGTTTCACATCAGCAACATAGGTGAATATTACAGCTGGAGAGTGATAAGTTCATGTAATTGCATCTGTAAGCGTTGAACGACCATCTGCTGCGTTTATGTGAGCATGCTGACACATAACACACCATATTACCATAATTGGTCAATTTTATTTTCATCTGTCAAGATCTGTGCTCATGACACTGGAGGCCAATGTACTGCAAGGCCTCATTTGACTGTCAAATATACCATACGTCAATATCCGCCTTTTTAGGGCCCCCTTAAACGTCGGTAGATGGCGATCCCGGGCCGTCATACAACTGACACTTTACCTTTAACGTCAGTTAGGTGACGGGTTAGGTTTAGGGTTAGGTTTAGGTTTGGGGTAGAGTTAGGATCCCATAACCTCATCTACCGACGTTTAAGGGGGCCCTAAAAAGGCGAATATTGACGTATGGTCAAAAGACGTCCCAAAACGTCAGTTATATGACGTCTTGGGATGAGACCGGGTTGGTCAAACAGCATATAGGCTTTAAATGATTGATTTATGACTGACTATGACCAAGTCTTTGTATTGACAATTTAAATTGCATACATTTATAAACAACAGTTTATTAAAAGCTTCCCAGGACATCTGCACCACACACAACATGCCGCTTTTTCTCATCGCCATCAAGCAGTTGGCAATTCTGTGATCCGTATGATCATCTGAAACAGTCATGCAAGAGATTTTCACCTCATGTCATGCGCATCTTACAACTGTTTTTCAGGCTCCGCCTCTTTTATAAAGAGAAATCGAATGATGCTGAAATGGAGGCCGTCTTTTTTGGTTTGAAAAGCATAGAGATCATGGATCACAAAGACACAAAAGCCTCACAGGAAACATTTTAACCCCCTTCAAATCTTTTAATCTTCTAAACTGCTACTTTTCAAGCACACCCATATACACAAACCTCAACATGGGAATAACTCCTGCTCCTTTACAAAAACATATGACTGCCAAGTGGGGCCAATAAACATTTGATCAACCTCGACCCATTATAAACATCTGCATGAAACTGGACACTGATTGAAGAAAGAGAAACTGGTTGAGTAATGAGACATGTAGAATAAACACACATGTTCTGAAGAAAGCAAGAGCTGAAAGACAGTGGCATTTATATTTATAACAAACATTAGTGAATTGTATCATCATGAAGAATAATGCTCATCTCTTTTGTCTTAAAATAATTAGACGAGAGAAATACTTACCCGAGTTCGCCGTCTTGGCCTTTTTGCCCATTTTATCCATGCTGTTTTTTGGTGCTGTGTGATTCTTATTCTTTGACCTCCATTTCTCTTTCTTTTTCTGGATGTTCCCTGTCCTGTTCATCTGTTTGTTCTTCATCTCAGATTTAAACTAAAACAACAGTTGCTGCTCAGACATAAAGACGGATTGGCAGCATTGCTAAAATGATTTTTTTTTTTTTTTTTTTGGAGGGGGAGGGAGAAAAGTCATTTGCCAAGTTTCAATTGCACATACATAATCCTCTGTGAAGCCTCATTGGAAGAGAGAGACAGAGAGAGAGAGAGAGAGAGAAGCTTATGACCCCTGATTCTGCATCTCTTTTTACAATACCTCACAATTTTCCCTGAAGTCGTGAGCTTAAACCAGTTTTCACAAAGGTCTTCACATTGAAACACAGGCAACAACATGCCAGAACTGCACCTATAAAAATTAAGCGCTGCTACATTCTACTAATCCCTTTTTTTGGCCGTAACATGATTGTAACTCAATATATAATGTTCAGGCACACCAAAGTGGGAGGTCACAGGTTCAAAAAAGGCCAGGGTTTTAGTGAAACATTGCTGTGCAATGACAGTCAACAAGTAAATCACATAGACTTCAGAAGAATTCAAGAAAAAGAAAAAAAACACACACTTGATGGCCTTTGCAATGATGTAGTAACACAAAGCAGCAATTCACTCACAATATCCCAAAATATCTTCTTTTTTGTATTACAAAAAACAAGTCATACAGGTTTGGAACCACATGAGGGTAAATAAGTACATGAGGACATCATTTTCATATTGTAGTCAACTATCCCTTTAAAACATGCCATTTCATGCCTGAGATCCAAGAGACTCCAAATAAAAAGTCACTGTGGCTTATATAAACTACTGGTTGAGTTTCTATTATATATTTTGTGTAAAATGTAATTGGGATAATTCAACAATCGGTATGATATTCAGCAAAACGTGCATCATTATTTGAGTGCAGATAATGTTCGATTAGAAAATTATAGCAAAATTATAACCGACAGGCTAATCAGGCCCAATGTGGTGCATATCTATACATATCTTTACTATAATTATTAAATAAATAAATATGGAGATTAAATACTGGTTTGTGTTTAAATTGCTTTATACTTATACATGTACAAATCAATCAGCCTAGCAACAAGACAAACATCGTAATGATTTTACAGTAATCTAAATACTGAAGTCCTCTCAGCTCTTACAATCATCAGACAAGATGGTTTGAAACAAGAAAGATCCGAATCCACAGTGAGAGACATGAATATCTGATATACTGCGTTGCCACGGTGAACACTGAATTCCACAACTGACCAATCAGAATGAAGCATTCCAAAGAGCTGCAGTGTAAAAATAAATTGAACATCAATGCATGCAAAGCAAGCATTCGGTGGATTTAAGAGGGGTCTGGGTTCGTCTTTAATTTATTCAAATAATAGTTATGGGGGTGCAAAGTGAAACTAAAGATCAAAGGGTTTAAACAAAACCCATAGCAACTCAGTATTATAATTTTCAGTGAACAACATCAAAACCTCAATCACAAAAATAAAATTACGTCTTAACTTGCTGGTTGCTTCCGCATCCCGAGGCATGGACTATGTACTCTACACAGCATTAGACACTATTTGTTTTCTCCACTTACCGACACTTGACGAACATTACCTGAGATAATTCCTCAAACAAGCAACCAAACAAATGCCTGAAGCTTAGCCTATAGCTAAGCTGCTGGACTTTAGCCATAACAAACAGAACAGGTTTGATTTACACTGGCAAGCTCTTTATGACAGAACAGGATGCTTAGGAATGGAATGGATGAAACGATTAGCCAGTGGCAAAACTACAGCTTGCCAAAAACAAGCAAAAAAAAACAAAAAACAAACCCAATCTGGGTCGGCCTCCTTTTAGATCATAAAGAGTGGAAAGGAAAGATTCTGGCTGGGGTATTATGCAGAGTGCCCGAAGAAGTTTTTGAGATGGAGAGATAGGCCTATCACTTTCACTCCTTCAATCAGAAAACTTGAAGTTGTGGACAAACCCAAATCCCTGGAAGAGAGAAAGGCTTGGGGGAATCTCTTTAGAAAGCTAGCCAAGAATCACAATAAGCATTAAAAAGTGAGAAAGAGATTAGTGAGAAGGAGCTAAACCTTGACCAAGCCTGGTTTAGATAGTCTCAGTTGACAAGTGCCTAAAACCCTTATTAAAACCATCAAAACAAACCAGACACCTGCTCTAACCACCTTAGGCTTTCAGCAGGTAAACTGGAGGAGATAAGAATGCCTTTCTTGTGGTTTGGCTGCCCTTATTTGCTGGAGCGTCAGTGACGGTGAAGAAAAAAAACAAAACAATTTCGAACAAAGATATTAGGTTATGCAACAAGTATACCGTGAACAACTACATTTGTGTCACATTGCAGATGCAATTTTCCAGTTAGTGCCTAAAGTTAAACAGGAGAACTATTGAAGAATACGAACTTCAACCTACATGTGACCTACATTCTGTTTCTGTATAAAACATAGGGTTACCCACCTCAGAAATATCAATGAATCACTGATACAAGAGTATGTGATTGTGTGGTCAGTGTGAGGAGTGAGGATTATTTTCTGAGCTTGATTGTTTGGTGTGGGCTTTGCAAAGGGATAGAGATATAATCCTTTAACTCCCTGCCTCAGTGAGAAAATAAAAGCAACACAGTGGTGGACTGGACACCACAGTTGTCTTTTAACCTCACACATGAACTATGCAAACTACACCCAACATGCATATTTGAGATTTGCATTAAACATGTATATATATTTGATCAGTTGCATCATACATTCCCATCAAACATATAACCTATAGTACTGTACTATATGAGCTACAGGAATTATTTGTGTTACAGCAAATAAGATACTGTTCGACATTCCAGTTATCCACTGCAATAAATTACTCTCTTAATCAGTATTTTCAGCAATGGCAGACGTTTTAAAGGATCTAACATTGCATTCAAGGTATACATTTTATCCGTCCATGCATTCCCGTTTGAGCTGCAGGAATACAAAACAGCCTTAAAACAATATCAATTCAACTGATAAGCAAAAGGTGAAGTTTAGATCATTTTTGATAATACATTTTGTAGTCAACTATCCCTTTAAAACAGGCCATTTCATGCACGAGATTAGAACTGATTCTAGAGATTTCTAAGAGTCACTGTGGTGTACAGAAAGTGGTTGAGTTTCCATTAAATATTTTGTGCAAAGTGTAATTGGGATAATTCAACAATCTGTATTATATTCAGCTAAACTCGCATCATTATTTCAGTGAACAGATGGTGTATGTACGGGACAAGATGGGATCAGAAAACTGTTGCAAAATTATAAAACCGAAAGGCTAATCATGCCCCACGCTGAGCATATATCCAGCTTTACAATAATCATTAAATAAATAAATATGGAAATAGCAGAAATAAGAAAGGAAGAATCTTAATTCTAGATATATTCTAAGCATGATTTTTTTAAGGAAGTTTAACAAGACAAAAATATTGATTTAGACCTTGTACTGCATGCAGTCTACAAATTGAATGCCAGAACACTAATACAAACATATTCACACTTCTTCATTACAGCTAGCACATTATTTTCAAGCTAACCAATCTCCTGCATTGTTTATTCTCTCGCATGTTTAGAAAACTGATGTAAAGTAATGAGAAGTAAGTATACGGTGAAGTAAGAACATGCAGGTATGTGTGTTAGTCCATCTGGGGGCTTTTTCTGCATGTGCAGATGACGTGTACGGGGTCATCTTTTCTTAACCACATCCACACACACACACACTTGCACACAGCCTCCCCCTTACCCCTCTATCTCTGACTATAATCTGAATGTATTAATCTGTTGTTTGAACTCCTTAAGCACAGACTGTCTATCACATCTGCTCGCCTCACCCTGCTAAAGCTTTGCTATTTATAAATCCCCAATTCCCCCTCTCTCTGTCTTTCTCTTTTTCTGTCCTGCAAGTTTTTTCCTAATCGAGCCCTGCAGGAACCCTCATTTTACCTTCCTAAATCCCTGTCAATCTGTCTTTAAGCTCCATGTCTGCAGAATCAACTCTTTCGTCAGTTCATTTCTGAAGCCGCAGAGGTTTTTACTTATTGTGATAAATCATCTCTCACCAATGACCCAAACTAGCAATCTATCCACGGCTGATTGACTCCTGTTTGAGAAGTGCCTTTAATGAAGCATGAGGACATTCATAATCTGCACTCTTAAAACTCTTTCTGACACTTCACACTACCAAAACACTCAAAGAATCCCAGACTTGGGCCATTAGTTAACTGATATATGCTTTTTTTAAGTTTTGAGCAATGACATCAGCAATAACACCAATGACTAGAGCAATTTAAAAGATGCACTTCAACGATCATGGATGATCAATGATATGATCAATTTGGCTTGTAATATTATGAAATGCTCAAACGTTGTATAGTGGACAAAGTCCTCGCATGAGTTCATGCACATAACTAGTGCATGAACTCATGTAGATGACTTTGTCAACTATACATTGAGCATTTCATAATAAAACACGCTGAATTAAATGAAGCAGTGTGAACAAAAATATAAAGTTCTTACATTGAGAGGGTTAAGGACAAGTTTAAACAGAAACAACAACAGCGATGTGTAGTTGGTGATAGTCTTACTTGTTCTGTTGTGCCGTCTCCCATCCAACAAGATTGAGGCATTAGGAAAGGGACATGTGGAAAGAATGGACAGAGGGTGAGAAAGAGAGAGATGGAGTGAGAGTCACAGTCTTTGCGTCATCTGAGAAAATTCTCAGATTAATAAGAACGTTTTGATTCCCTGAGCCTGGCTTGCGCGCTCAGTCTCTCTCTCTCTCTCTCTCTCTCTCTCTCGGTTTCCCTCTTTTCACTCTTAACGTACAGTATTCACACTCTCCCAATCAAATACATATTTCATTAATTGGCCAGTATCATGTTACTTTGTCAGCTGTGTCTGCCTTCACTGACTAAACATAATCAGTTCAATTCAGATGATATTGAAGATATTATAAGATATTATATATATAAGATAGATATTGAACCAATTAAAAAGAAGAAGAAAAAAACACTGCCATTCTATGCACCGTATTTATGGTGATATGTAGGCTGAGTGATGAAGAAAGATGGAGAGAGTTAAGGAAGCCTGAGTAATCCATGATCTAGGACAGATTTCATCTCAATGTGTCCCACTTCCACCCACTGGATGGCGATGTGGCTCTGTTTCCCCATATATATGATGAGGAGGGAGGCGGGGCTTAGTACAGGTATTTGCATATGAGGAGATGACAGTTACTCAATCTGTATGTTTTCTGTCACCTGAAATCGTCACTTTAATGGCTGCTGAGAACCTCATAAAATATGTGGTGATTGATGTATCTTACAGATTCACAGCAATGGCATGATAATACTAAACACAGACTCATTAGATTTCCTGGATGTAAGCAAATGGTTCAAACACACCCAGATTCACTGTTGAGAGAGAGAGAGAGAGAGAGAGAGAGAGAAAATAATACTACTTACTCTGCCCTAAAGGCTTTAATCAGTAGCAAATCAATTCTTTTAAGCTCCAACCACTCACCTCAAATTATTTGAAGTGGAAAGAATAGGCACTTTGTGTGCCAAACTGTATTAAAACAAACATTGCCGCAGGTTTTGCACATTACGTGCAAGGAATCTAGTAGCATATTGACTAAAAGACATCAATTACTCACTATCTTTTTTGGATTTTATATCTATATGAACAGAGAACCCAGTTATTTTTGTTCTTTTCACGACACATATTATTATATCTGTTCTGTCCCAGCTGAATACTGCGAAAAGGAATACTGAAGATGTTAAATGACCCATTACGGTGTCAGCAGGTTTTGTGTGTCCAAAGAGCAAGATAATTTAATAATACTAAGGTGATAGTGTTTCTCAGTCTCAGTAATACACTCTTTTAAACACCTGGCTTTTAAAGTAAACCCAAAATGAAAATATGACCATAATTTATTCACAATTATGCTATTGCGAACCTGTATGACTTTCTTTGAATAATACAATATATTTTGTAAAATCCATTATTTCCATACAATAAAAGTAAAAGGGGTCCAAAACACTTTCGCAGTATAAACTAAATAAGAAATGGTTTTTATTATGTCTTCAGTTATTTCCAACAGAAGAAAGGAAGTCATACAGGTTTAGAATGACATGAAAGTTCAGAAATGATGACATTTTTTCGGTGGTCATTTCTTTCTTGTCTAAGGGATAGGTCGTAAATAAAAATGATAACAGAAGAAATGAAAGGAGAATCTCTATCCACACATGCCTAAATATACAACAAAACATAGGTTCCCATACGTATTCCAGTCGCTATCACACACCCTGTCCCACAGGACTGACAGATGGAGGGGCAGAGGAGAGCTACAAAACTGGGGCGGCCTCTATGTCCATTCCTCTCTCTCTCTCGCTGTCTTTTGTGCAACGGATGGGCTGTAAGTCTATCTCCTGCTAATTGCCACAGTGGTTCAAACACAAAGTCTGCCGCTGAAACAGTACCCAACAGGGTGTTGTATAGAGAGTAAAATTTACAATGCGTTACATTTCTCCTTCAGCATACATCAGGGAGGAGGGAGCGCTCATGTCCACTGCATCAGTCAGGATTTAAATGTTTAAAGGCACACACACATTTCTAATCACAAATCATTTTCACTGAAACGTCTATCCATTATCTATTTTTAACGATTATTTTGCTCTAAATGATTAGGTTACAATTAAAACCAGTTCTGACCACTTATAAACAGGCTCTAATTTGATATTTTTTCCCAGCAAAATTGTTATTTTTCTGAGAATACACTAAAGACTTTTGCAACCATTTGGGACCATTTAGACAGGGATTCCTGTCTTTAAGATCTGAAACAGTATTTATCACAACGGAATCTGCAGCAGCTGTGTTTATGGTTCATTCTGCCTCTGCTGAGAAAAAGGAGTCAAGTAACTTAAAAAGTTGCAGTATTATACTTCTAAAGGAGTCCCAGGAGCTGTTATGAATGGTTTGTTTTCCACAGGAGAAAGACTAAGGTGTGAATGCTATTAAGACTATGCACAGGTACAATGAGATAAAACAAGTGTTATACTTCCTGCGCAGCATGAGCCAACTGCTATCCATCAAAGAAACCTCCGAGAAACGGAGTATCGCCATTTAATCCCACTAAATTCATGCTAATTCTCATCTCAACCAACCAACCGCCAACTTTGCAAATGGAACATTGTAATTAGATACAGCGTTTAGTCCCATTTTTCTACAATAATTAAACTGACACAATAATTTGGAACAGATTCTGTGACCACAGGAGTGCAACTAAAATGGATCTTGGTTTTCTGGCGATGTTTTTACCATTCTCAATCCTTCGTGTTTGACATTTAAATTCACTTTCTTCTCCCTGTCTCCAGATGCAGTTTAACTGTGGGAACTTACATCAAAACCCTGTTCCTCTTCATTCCATTTCGACAAACTTTTCATCAGTTACTTTATTAGGAAAACAAGATGTGGCTGACTATTTGGTGGCATAAGCCAATTTAATTGAAAAAAAAAAAAAAAAAAAGACAAAGCATAATTAGTTTGGTCTTGTAAAACATGTCAATGCTATTCTGTATCATCTGTGTAATAATCAAATAGCACACATCATTTAATCACTTTCATGCAAACCTCAATGACCACACACATGGATAGAAACATTCCACTTGTGTGCTATATTCAGCTATTAGCATTATGAGCTTCAGCTATTGTCTGACATTTCTGTATAGCTTAAACATTATGCATGGTACAGTAACGCCAAAATAATGGGTTCAGTTCCCAGGGAATGCATGAAATTATAAATTGCATACCTCAAATGCATTGTAATCTGGTATTTGATACGTGCCTGTCAAACGTCTAAATGCCCTACAGTTAAATGAGCCAGTTGCCTTTTTGCACTGTAAAAAAGATGTGTTGGTTTAACTTAAGAAAAGTACATTGGTTGCCTTAAATGAAAAGGAGATTGGTTTAATCAACAGAAACAAAAGAGTATGTTATCTGAACTGCATACATGATCTAAGTTGATTTGACAAAAGAAAAAATGTTGTGATAAATCATGAAACAAACATTTTACAGCGTGGATGCTTAAAAACAGTTTTCTTCTGTGTTTTAAGAGGCGTAAGAGGCACAATTGATATTTAAATGCAAATTACATTGCATTTTATAAGTTCATGCTTTCTTGAGAATCAAACCAAATTGTATTCCAAATTTGAACATACTGTATTGAAAAAATAATTAGATAGAAGAGGCTCGGAATTTAGCTTAAAGGTACTTTGATGTGGTTTAACAAGTAAATTTGATCATGTATACCTGTACAAATATAAAACCTAACTTCAATACTAGATTCAACTCTTTATACAGCTCCTCTCAAAAGACCAAAACAATCTGACCAACAGCATATGATGTTCGTAGAAAATTTGAAAATGCAATAAATGTAATTAATAAATGTAGCAGGAACATCTGAGCACTTCATGTTCCATGTTCATGTTCTTTTAATTCATTCTAAATTAACTTTGAGAATAACTGGAACACAGGAAAATTCCTTCAGTGTGTTTTTTTTTATGTTTCTATGGCTCTTTAAACTGTCACAAATTATTGCACACTTACATACCAGTTCAGTTTTACTTTGTAAAGTTTCAAAAGTTGTTGCCCATGGTGGTCATTGGAATGAAATCCACATTGGACCCTCATGACTTTCACTGCACGAAAAAAAAAAAAAAAAAAAACATCGCCCAAAACCCTGGGGCGATGCATGGCCAGCCTCAAAGATAATCAGTCTATCTATGCTTATCTTCTCAAGGACACTACTTGTGAAGTGAAGATAAACTCTAGTAAAACATAAAGCCCTTAAGACCCATGGGATGCCTGCGGCAACAGCGGTCCACCACACCGTGCTCAATCAACAACCATTAAGACTGGTAGCCCCGATTCCATACACAAATCCACAGCATGCAAGTTGCTCGTTGCATTTATTTCCGTTAATGGTTTTCCCTCTATTGGTGTTATGAGAACTGTAAAGTGAGGCTGAGGGTTAGATTATAAAAAAGGGGGGCCTACAGCAAATACACACAGCATGGAGCCACACTTTTATGTGCTTTATAAAGGCTGACAAGCTTTCCCTCTTGCACTATCATTCCTTTTAAAGTTCACCCATTTCTTCTGCCTCCTGCCATTCCATATGAAGCTGTTTCTCATTAGGGATTAAACAGAGTGTAGGCTCTCCGTTCCCATAATTAAGGCATTCCTAAAATCAATCTCTCCTCTTAAATCCTTTGGTCAAACCCCTCTCTTTTCCAGTAGCAAGGCCTTCCACTCATCTAAGGTGTGTGGGATTATGTACTTTAGCCTGTGTTTTGTTAAAAACTGTGTTTGTGTTCGTGCCTTTGTTCTTGACCTCCCCTCTTTGACCCTTTTGTCTCACTACAAATCCAATTTCAGGCATTGGTAACCCTCTCTATTCCCAAATACTGAAGAAATTACAGCAGTCGGCCACTGGTGATGAACATGCCCATGATGCGGCGGGACCTGACACAACAATCAAAGACTCATTCGGCCCGCACTCCCACAGACGACCCTTGACTTCTGACCTCTAGCCTGTCTGGAACGGTGGGTGCTATTGAGGGTGGATCCATGAGATGGGGGCAAATTAGGTCAGATTGCGGTGAGCTGTGCATTACAGCCGAAATTGGAAACACATGCTGCGGCCCACAGTGTGAGAGAGAGTGAAAGAGAGAACACCAGGAGAGAGCTAATAGTGGTGATGGGGGTGAGGAAAATTAAGGTAGTATATAAGGTGGAGTTCTGATGTGTGTGTGGTTGGGGTGGGGTGTTGTAATAAATGAATGACGCCTCTTAGAGAGTATAAGTCTAACCTCAGGCCCAGGAGAGCTTCCGTGGACAACATACCGGTCTCCTTGACAGCTCTGCTATTTTCAATAATTGCTATAATGGTTATGTAACAGACTGAATTTGCTTTGATATTTGAGGTGGGATAGCCATTGCCATGGAAAAAAAACGAATGTGCAGAGACACTATGAGCAGGGGACACAAAGAAACAAAAATGTACCAAGCTTCTTCAGAGTTTAACACAAGGATGTAAATAATCAAATGAATAAATATTAGATATTACATTACAGTATTATTACAATTGAACAATCTAACAATCAGATTCAGCCATACATTTTTGATCCCGAATCAGATCCTGAGGCTGAAACTGAAGACGAGCAGCAGCAACGACTACAGCAGGACGTCTCTACTGTATGTGATGTGTACTGCAACTTATATTTGCTTAGCGGTTTTTGTAAATGACACATTTTCACTGTGTGTCGTTATATTTTTTTCTTTTAAGGTGAATATGTGGGAAGCGTAGTCTGATGCCGACTGAGGCGGGAAATGATTTGAACTTGAGTGCAGTGTTTTTAGAACACCATGTCATGCGCGAGTTATAATGTACAACATCCGAAACCTGTAAAAACCTGGAACCGGAAGTGAAAATTTTCGGCACCGAAATTCTCTTTTATTTGTCCAGAATATATTTTTTAAACTTTGGACATGTTTAGCATGATAATCCATCTCTTTAACACTGTAAACAAATCTGAATACATGAAACACCATTGTACCCCCCCTTTAAACCTAGTCTGGATTAAAATGCATGTTTGAGTCATCTTAAAGGAGTCGTATGTAAGATTGTGGCCAAAACTGGTACTGCAATCACTTTCTTGTAGAGCGGTGTATCCCCTCCCCCTCCCCCCTGACTCAAGGTTGATAGGCTGCAGGATCCAATATTTTTTTTTTTTTATCCGACATGTTTATAGCTGTGGTAACTTGAGCAAAGCAACCCGGACGCCGCAACACTACTGACTTTGTGATTGATAGATCGGTGGAGCAACAGACCAAAACACAACATGACAATAATATCAACTTCACTTTTTAAATGACAATATATCCTGGCTGGACTACTGTTGCCAGTGATATAAGTATTTGAAATGAACACGATTTCTTAATGTCTAGTGACATCAGGGGCAGGGCCATTTTTTTATATTTATTTGAAATAAATTTCTTACCTACAGCTCCTTTAACTAAAGCAACTTGCACAAGCAATTTTTAAGGCACTTTTATGAAAGTTACTAATTAAAGTTTCCTAATAGAACTAAGGCTTAATCTAAGACCTGTCTGTGAAATTCTATAACAATTCATTTTAATAACGCAGTTATAACTAACAAAGTTCGGGAGGAGCATGTTTAGAATTAAACACAGGTGGAGCACATTCAGGTAATCCAGCCTAATTAGACACGAGTGGATGTAAATGTGAACTCGTGAAACAGATATACTAAAAACTAATAAAAATGTCAAAAAACAACAACAAAATGACAAGTTTGACGAAACTTGTTTAACTCAAAAGTTTAACTCAAACTAAAATAGAAAATAAAAACTCAAAATAATAAAATTATACAATGACATACATTTTTAGAACTGTAATAGAAACATTGGTATAATTATAACATGCAGCATCTATTTATTGAACGCCTTCCCAAAGCTCAAGGTTACGTGCGAAGGATAGTCTCTTATCTGTGGTTCGGCATCTGAAAAAAAATTTCATCTGAGGCTCTCGCTTATGACTCAGTGTTAGTGACGTGCGGTGTGGTCCTTGTGTGATGAGGTGTTTGAAGAGGTAAAAGGTCATAAAACAAGTAATGCTGGTTCATTCTATACTAAAATTAAGATGCAGAAATACATTTTTCTCCTTCAAAGACAAGGTGTTGGAGATTTCAGTGCATTTGTGTTTAGCCACTTGAGTGCGAGTAAGAACTTTTGTACCTCCGTTTGAGTTGTCCCTTCTTTTCCTTTCTACCTTTGTTCGCTTGTCATCTCGCTCAATACCTCAGTGACTCCTCTCTCTCAATCATTCTCTGTTCTTGTGGCTCTCTCTCATTCTCATTCCTTCAATCTCACCAATAAGCCCTGGGGTTGAAATATCTAAGTGCATACATAACAAGTTCAGACAAAACCAGAGAGACAGAATAGTCTTAAGGAGTTAAGGACTGGGAGTGAATGACACTAAATGCCAAGAGGGAGGAACAGCGTCAGGAGAGAGGAATAGCATCAGGAGAGGACAGAAGCAAAGATCTGAGGGGGCCGGATCACATTTTAGATCTTACTGAGCTTTGTATTTGCGTGTGTGTGTGTGTGTGTGTGTGTGTGCACCTGTATTTGTGTGTGTTAAATATGAAGTTCCACAACGGTTCCCCGTTCCTCATTTGAAAAACTCTTTTCTGTACCCCTCTCGTTCTCTTATTCTCTCCCCCATCCCCTAACTCTTTCATGGACAGTCTCACAGGGGCAGGGTTGTAACAGAACACTTCTCTCTTTTGTGTCCTTTCTTTTCCTTATCCTTTCATCTTTTTAAATTTTCAGGGGAAATGGGTTTTGGTGGGATGGAAATTTCTGCTAGATGAAAGAAGGAAAGAGGAGGGGAAAACAAGAGATGGATGAGAGAAGGCAATAGTGCTATAAAAGTCTGGGTGGCAGTAGATGCTGTACAAAAATAAATGAATAAATATATCTCCAGAGAAAATTGCTTTAACAAATTGGCCCCCTATTTCAAGAGCTGCTCCCCAAATCCAACACATTCAAACTCCCACAAACTGACATAACAAATGAGTCTGCTGTCTTCTACTTTTCGTTGCAGTTATTAACAACTTAAAAATCATCATTGGTGTATGAAGCTTGCATGTGGTGATTAATTTGGACTCAAACTCAATTAACCACTTGCTAAGACAGTCTATCTATTGAATTTAAGCAATTTTCCCACTCTTTTTGTGTTTTTCCATTATGAGATTGAGAACTCTCTACACCCACCGCAAGCAGATGGTCCTCGTCCTTTTTTTTTTCCTTCACCATAATGTCTTCTTTCACTCTGTCCATTCCTCTTCTTCTAAACCAGCCCTCTTTCACTCCCTCTGGCTGTTGTCCCCTCACCGCCTTTCATGGAGATACCTTATCGCGCGACTTCAGCACTCAGACCTTCTCGCCGCGGGAATTTTTGCATTCACTTAACGTTCTATTTCAACTTTTTTCTTCAGATTCAGCGTCTCTCATTTACAGCTCACGTCGGCGATTTGGTGTCTTACTGCTGGAAAAGTAGAGTTCAAGCTCATACACAGTGCAGACGTGCATTATTGCCTGGTTGTTCACCGCTTGCATGTCAATCCTCCAGAAACTCGCGCGTGAAGACAGACCTGAGGTTAAAAGTCGCGTTTTAAACAGATAACCGTGGAAATACAACTCAACGTGGATCTTCTCAGCGTGGACTCTGGAGATGATATGGGACACGTCTGCCGTTTCATCTATGTGAATCGAGAGTTATTCTGGAAATTTCGTTGATTTTTGCACGAGATTGACGAACTGTACAGAATCAATGTGGTGTTTGCCGAAGATACGTGTGGCTCGAAACTCACCTAAACGGTAGGTGCTACGTCAACTATTCATACGCTACGACATACTTGGCGAAATGACAGATGCAGTTTATTTGGGTTCATTTTCGTCACAGCTAATTTAATGTGAAGCAGGTGTTGATCGGACTCGTTAATGACAGGTCGTCAAGAATCAGAATTAGCGAATGTAAACGAATCATTATATTGAATCGAATCTTTATAATAAATCTGATGGACCGGTTCGCAAAATGATTCATCCACAAAGCGGGGAAAAATCTTTACGAGTAACTTAACTATCGAGTCACTCAGTGAACCGAGTCTTAGATCCTTTTTTTTCTCTCTCTTTCGATCTTTCGAGGGAGTCCAAACACATTGGTAGCAACAAACAATATATTTTTATTAAAAGATCCTTTACAGGCGATGTAAATTATTTTCAGTATTTTTATTGATTAAAAAATAGTTTAATGACCTGATTTATTACTGCAATAAACTGGGACACATAACATCTCAATAAACAGTCGTATTAAAAACAGCCTAACTTAAATAACAATGAAAAAACTGCAATAAACATGCAATTTGCCGGCATATTTTCTCAACCGCATGTAACTGAGACCACATCACGAAGACAGTCTAATTGAAAAAATGCTAAACTTTTTTTTTTTTTTTTTAATGTATATTTGAAATTATTTATTCGAAAGAACCGATTCATGGAAATTAGTTGAACTCCCTATTAGGCTGTTAGGCTAGCTAGTCGGTTTTAAAACGATCGTGAGAAGCGCTTCCCCTGGCACTGAAAGAGATGGATTCAAAACTATTTTGGCGGAAGTCCAAGAGTCTTTAAACTCACATTTTTCAACAGCAAGCGACTCGACAAAACTGGAACAGGCTAAACATCGATGGTGCTCATCGATCTCGCAATTTGCGGTAAAATGTGCGGTGCGTCCACTGTCAATTCAGGTTGACCCAGTGTTTACTTTCCGCGGTCAGGAATTAATGTTTACTACCTTTTTCTGTCCGCCTGCGGACCTGTGGGGGGGGGAGAGGTGAAGTCAATGCAACATGATGTTGAAATAAATACACAGGTGTGTTTTTACATGTAGGCTACTATGGCTGTTACTTTCTTGTGATTTAATAACTTCTTGTGATCTTTGTATTAAATAACCCATGTCGTTTAATCGTATGATATTTTAGGTAAAATCCTATGGAGGTAGTTTGAAAAACAAAACAAAAACAAATGTAAGGACTAATACTATAGACTTAGTTGTCAGTTTGTTTTTACAGGAAAGGTGTTTTGGGTGGGTCCATGCAGCCATAAAAATAATAATTAACACTGCATGCATATCCTGCCAGTCACCTGCCAAGCCTAGAAAAAACAAAAGGTCACAACCTTTGTTTACAACATAATGAATGTTTACTTTACCATTTTCTCCCCCCTTAACACCTGTGTGGGGTAAAGGCTATTTGAGTCAGAAAAACTTGGAAAAAAACTAAATCTATTCAGTTGGGATCTGAACTGAAGCAGATTAAATTTCTTTATCAGACAGATGAAAGCGGATGGAGATCATCAGAAAGTGTGAGAGGAGTGGATTGTGTCTCATAATGTGTGTTGGATGTGTTAAAGCTACTGATTTCTAAACAGCAGCACAGTGCCTGTGATCAGACACATCTGTACAGTATGCAGATGCTTTTTTAAAATAAATTATTTAAAGAGAAATGATTTCACAAGGAAGAGGAGGGTCAGTAATGTTTGTTTTGGAATAATAGCCCCTTGTTGAGTTTTTTTCTTTGAGTAAATTTGTGCAGCATCCTTTTAGGAAAAATGGCTTTTCTCCTCTGTCTCTTTTATTTTTTCAAAATCATTTTTGTTTTACAATTTCCTCAAAACGTTCCTCATTTATAGTCCGGAAATGAGTTATACATGATTAATGGTCTGCTACTGTTTTCCAACTCTATCTTTAAGACTTCCACACATGTTCCACAAATATTTCAGAGATGCAATTAGCACTATTTTGTAACATCTGAATAATTTTAAATCCTCTTCCTTATTATTTGACTATGATATGATTGGGCAGGACTGAATACGTGTTCATGTATTCTTCTGTCAGATAAAACAAAATGTGGAAGCTGCAAGGCATTATTGCAGCTCAGTTTCAATAAATTGTCTTTTTTGGTTACAGTAAAAAGGTACATTATTTAGTATAGACCATTTCACAAGATGTAAACAACACTGGTCCAGAAGCACTTCCTGTTTCAGGTTTTTAACACTACATAAAAGCTGGGATAAAATACAACCAACAGAACATTAAAACTGAATTAAAAAGTTAAACAAACATCTTTAAGATGTTTTATTTACATGTGAAATAAAGAAAACGGTTACAAACTGAAACAGGAAGTGCTTCTGGACCAGTGTTGTTTACATCTTGTGAAATGGTCTATACAGTAACTCCTTTAGGATGTGAAAAGTAAAACAAATGTAAAAGACACACATTTAATATAAAGTTATACAATTAGATTTTGTCATGGGTTGACCCCTTTTACATTATTTTAAACCTGCATTCTTTATCTTTTATTTTCTTTTGAATTCTTCATCTCTTCATATGGGAGTTTAGACAGTTTGCTGCGTTGGATGCTTATGGCCAAGTGTATAGGGCGAGTGGGACGATGGGAAAATTCCAAAATCGTCAGACACGTCAAGTCTGAACAGGGGGCTTGTAGAATGTCTATCATGAGTCATGCTTTTGTTTGAATTGGAGAGGATAAATAAAAAAGGCCATACATTTGCAGTAATTGATTTGACTGGCTTTATATTGTGACACCATGAAGTGGGACTGGACCCTCCGGCTGATTTCCAGTTAAACATCTAAGAAAGAGGTTATTTATAAATCGGGCTGAAAAAGTTTTCAGTGGCGTGAAGCTGAGAATAGAAGGTAGGAGAGCCTAAAGTGTTTGTCTAAGGTGGCTTTTGTCTAGAAGATCGCAGATTATGCTTGTCATGGGGGTGGGAGTAGTGTGTTCAGATCAAAGATATGTGTGGATGTGTGTGCACAGGTTCTTGGGAGGCAGAGTGTATAAGATGGGGTCAAACAAACATGCGGGTTCATTGTGTTCAGGAGCTTGACGTTTTCTATGTGAGGGAGGCTCATTTTTGAGCTGCTTGTAAAGTGAGGAGAGAAAGTGCAGGGCCACTCTGGATGGCAGAATTTGTGATGCATGTCATTGCTGCAAATGGAGCGCGCTGATGAAGTGTCTCCCAGCGTCTAAAGGTATGCCTCCTGCACGTGTGTGTGCCTGCCTACTGCTTGTGTTCCCTTTCCAAAGCAAACATTTGCATTAACCAGCAAGTATCCTCTCAAGTCGCACAGGTAGGCTACACATGAACTGCACCCTTTTTGCTTAGGAGCGTGCACGCACACACTGCCTTTAACCACAAAAATTCTTTTATTCACTCGTAAATTCTGTAAAAAGTAATTTTTGGACCGATGACAAGACACTTTTTTTTTGGGTCTCGATTTTTGGCAGTAAAAATGCAATCCATGCATACATTGAATTGAATGTGCATCTTCTATGTTGAGTATGTTTTTAATTTAAACTATAATTTAGTTCAAATTCATTGTGATTTTTTTTGCAAAAAACCCACATGACATCATTTGATGCTTTTATGACAAGGCAAGGTTAGTAGTACATGTTGAAAAATGTCATGTGGCATGATTTCTAAAAACAAAAAGATATTTATGAATTAATAATTCATGATTTTCATGGGGAAAAGAAACATTTTATTTTGATTAATAGATTTTTATTTTAAATCATTATTATTAAGGGGGGGGGGGGGGGTATGGTGTTTCATGTATTCAGAGTTGTTTACAGTGTTAAAGAGATGTATTCTCATGCTAAACATGGCCAAAGTTAAAATATATATATATATATATATATATATATATATTTTGGCAGAATAACGGACAATTTCTAGCTTCGTACTTCCGCTCTATTTCTGTTCGCTTCTGTACTCCGACATGGACATGTCTCTCAGTTTTCCTCCGGACTGAAAACAGCCAGCCAATCAATGAACAGAGGGTGGGCTGAGAGCCGTGTGACATAGATGCTAAGCACAGAGTTTAAGATTGTTTTTTAGGTTAGGGAAATTAAAAACGGCCGCGGAAATGGAGACGCGGGATGCAATTCGCTTTGTTGTGGAGAATATTCCCGGCATTTGCAAACTGAAGCCCAAACAAGAAGAGTGTTTGTTAAACATTTGATTTTGAATGGAGGTGATGTTGTGGCCCTACTCCCGACAGGTTTTGGGAAAAGTTTAATTTATCAACTATTACCGATCGTCAGCGAGAAACTGGTCAGGCCAAAGGCCGGTGTTGTGCCTAATTTTGACCCCCCGCCAAATTATTACTGGCCTGGAAAGCCAGACCTATCAAGATGTTAGGTCTGGGAACTCACAATTGGCATACCTCAATCCGGGGGGCGGGATAAAAGGTTGTCTTTCAATATCCCTCTGCACGCCATAGGATAGCGCTAACCAACCAGAGCAATGAATGGCTGTGGCTGAGTGAATCCCATGCGTTTTCCCCATGGTTTTCCCTCCAGCGGAGCAAGTTGATATATTAAACTTTTGCTGTATCCAGTCGTCAAAACTCTGAACACATCTTCCTTTTTTAAGAATGACTTAAGTCATCCGAGTCGCAGCCAAAGTCGAATCAAAAGGCCGCTGTTCGCCAGCAGCATCTTGTTTGTTTTCAAGTTGCAGAGAAATCACCTATGGAAATCACAGCGCAGGACCGTCACAACTCTGCCGTCATTGTGTTAAGCTCGCCCACCAAATCTATACATGATGTGATTGGCCTGACCAGAGTTTGGTTTTTCAACTTCGAAAGCCAACGGAGAGTTGCTAGACCACACTTTGCTGCAAAATAATTTTTGCTGCCGCTAGGGTGGTCTAGATTTCTAGGCTAAATTATTACCCCCCTCGTGGAAGTCAGTACCTGATTGCCTAATCCCAACCCCGCCCCTACAACTACCAATGCTTGGGGGGTAATAATTTGGGTTGAAATTCGGCACAACACCGGCAAGGCGATAGTTGTGATTGTGTCCCCCTTGGTTGCACTCATGGGGGGATCAGGTTAAGGAGGCAGCAAAACTCTCGCCAGCTCAGCCGCATCAAACTTCCACTGTAAACACATGTATGATGCGAAAACAAAACAAAATACCAGATTGAACATGGCTCCAATCGGGTAATAAATGATTCAGGATCTGATTCGGGATCAAACCCCCCCCCCCCTTTAATTAAGTCCTAATATAATTTATTGTAGATGAATGTTATCCTAGAAATGTAGACGCACCCTAGCGGCAGCAAAAATGATTTCGCAGCCAGTGTAGTCTAGCAACTCTCCATAGACGTTTTAGGTGGAAAAACCAAACTCTGGTCAGGCCAATCACATCGTGTATAGAGTCGGCGGGCGGGCTTAACATAATGACGACAGAGTTGCGACGGTTCACTGGTACTTGAAAACAAAGAATGGCTGCTGCTGGCGAACAGCTGTCTTTTGATTCGGCTTTCACCGCTTCTCTGGATGATTTGAACTTAAGCTTTTCTTTGAAACCAGAACAAAGAATGGCACTAGAGTGATAAAAAAAAAATGTGTTCAGAGTTTTGCCGACTGGATACGGTAAAAGTTTAATATATCAACTTGCTCCGCTGGTGGGAAAACCCATGGGACTCGCCCGTCACCTTCTTCGTTGCTGTGATTGGTTGTAGCGCTATCTAATTGCGTGCAGAGAGAATTTGAAAGACAACCGTTTATTCCGCCCCTCCGATTGACAATTGAGCCCTGTCAATGATGAGTTCCCAGATCTAACATCTTGATGTAGGTCTGGCATGCCAGGCTAGATTAATGTGTGTATATAATCACATTGGCTACTTCACTTTATAACTTGAGTATACCACGTGATATTTTTAGATTTGTTAAATGTAAACTTCTCGATAAAGGCCACGTGAAACCAACATGAATACAACGAGTACATTTCTACGAACTTGACTAGTGTTTTAAATTAGTTTTTTTTTTCTGTATTGGACTCTCTCGTTTTATTGTTCATATTATGTGAACATAGTCTAAATATTGTTAAACAATGTCTAAATATTGATTCATTCTTCTATGCACTCATATATGTGACTTCAGTTCAGCTGTAAACAACATGCTGGGATTTTATCGACACTGTCTCATAATTTAAAAAAAATGCTGAGACAAAGTTTGAATTCCTGTTCGCTGCATACAATGTTTCTGTCATCATTGAGAGTTGTGACAGAACAAGACTATAAATCTCTCTGCGTTAGGCAATTTAATTTGCATTTAAAAGACGGTAGAGCCTCATTTGTAAATCACAGAACTGTTTTTTTATGTTTAACGTAAACAGGAAGTCAGCATGTAGGCAACATGTAATGCTCCATGTCCCAGCATGCATATGTATGGACTTGGTGGCATTCTTTCCCTGCGTGTGTCCGCAGGCTCAGTTCTGCGTTGTGTGCGAGCGTGTTTGTTTGGCTTGAGTGTAATTAGAAAACATTGTCCGGGGTGGGGTGCTGTTATTATGAGTGTCACAAGTGGTGGTTTTGCACTTCACACACAACCTTCCTGTCCAACCTCCTTCTCCCTATGAGCCTAATGGTTATGTCTCCTCAAACAAATAATTACTTGACTCTTACTCACCCTTCAGTAGTGTGTCCTGCCAGGAGTAGTTTTCTAGCTTGAAGCTTCATCACTGACATTCTGAGCATTCTTCTTTTCTTGAACTCTCTTTCTCTCTATGCCTCTCCCTCCCTCATTTCTCCGCACACAACAACAGGATTGGTGAGTGATTTACATCAGTTTGGCTGCATGCCCCACTGTATCATCAACAAGACTACGCACTCTCTGTGCGGTCACTTTTTTCTTGTTGAATACTTGCTTCTAAATCAATCTTTAGAAGCTATTTTTGAGTTTTTGCTGCTGTTAAGAGCATCACAGCTGAGTTTATGTGTGAGCTAACTATGTAGTTTGCACACATTTTTTGTATAAATATGGTATACATTTGTTTCCATACTGTTAAAAAGTTTGGGGTCAGTAAGACATTTTAAAGGAAATGGATGCCTTAAATTGATGAAAAGTGACAGTAAAGACATTACAAAAGATTTCTATTTCAAATAAATGTTGTAAAAATGCTTTCTCTTCATCAAAGAATCCCAAAACAATGCATCACTGTTTCCACAAAAATATTAAGCAGAAATCAAACCAAATCATCATATTAGACTGATTTCTGAAGGATCATGTGCCACTGAAAACTGGAGTAATGATGCTGAAAATTCAGCTTTTCCAACACAGGAATAAACTACAATAGAATACTATATATATATATATATATATATATATATATATATATATATATATATATATATATATGAAGAGTTCAGATGCAAAAGCCTCTAAGTGCCATTTTAAATTTTCTTCTAGAATGATCATTTTTATCAAGCTTGTATATTTAAGTTCAGTGATTTCACTTAAATGGCAATGATAATTACCTATTAATTGTTATTTAAGTGAAATTACTGAACTTAAATATACAAGTTTGATAAAAATCATCATTAAAGAAGAAAATTTCAAATGGCATTTAGAGGCTTTTGCATCTGAACTCTTCATATATATATGAAGAGTTCAGATGCAAAAGCCTCTAAATGCCATTTGAAATTGAAAAATAAATAAATAAATCTTACCGACAACCATTTGAACAGAGTAGAGTATATATATTGATTGTACAATGAATGAGACAAAAAAAAGTGCCATATGATGAGACACATTTGATTATTGATTGTGGTGGTTTTGCTTCCACCTGGTGGTTGATAGTACAGTACTGTACGTGTGTTTGCTTATTGAGTGCTGAAAGGGAAAGGAAGAGAGTTTTTCATTTATCACTGTAGTTTTACTCTGACCCCCACTAAATAAGCACATAAATCACTACCACAGGGCCAGTAACCACCCCGGAGCATGTCTTAGGTAGAAGACTGCTGAACTTTGGTGTTCCTGTCAATAAATAACCCAAATCTCTGAGGTATTCCCGCTGTTGCTGAGAGTCATGTTACCGAAGTGTGAATATGGGACAATCAGGTTAAACGTATGGAAAAAAGATGAAGCTAAAGCACAAAACTTACACACACACAAAAAAAAAAAAAAGATAATAAAAGACAATCAAATCAAAGCATTTCTTTGAAGCCTGAAATAGTTTAGTGGAATTGATACTTCAGCTCATACAGTAAAAGTGGATTTTTTTTTCTTCCATCTTTCATACTCATAAACTGTGAAATTTACAACCTTTTCCACACATACCGGAGTTGTTTGTGGTCTCATGTGAAACTAGCCCAGCACCAGACAAATGCTGTTAGTGGCTTCATTCCAAACTGAGCTTTGCCAGACGTTGACTAGCTGGTGACTTCATGTCTGTGCCGACCAACCGGAGCAGGCGATGGCAAAGCATGTTTGCGGCTTCATTCTCTTTTTTGCACGAAAAATAAGGCAATTTTGCAACTTTTTCCACTGGCTGTTGCCAAAGCAGTAAACCTATAGGTTAACAGTTTTAGGCTTATTTTACTTTTTTTTTTTTTATAAGCTGGCTTTGAGACATTCTTTTGAAAGACCGTTTCCGCCTTGCAAGCAAAAAAAAAAGTTGTTTTAATTTTTTGAAAAATATTTCTTATGCTCATTAAGCCTGCATTTATTTAATCAAAGAAAAAAAAAACTGAAATATTATTACAATTTAAAATAATGGTTTTCTATTAATATACTTTCAAATATATTTCTGATGCAAAGCTGAATTTTCAGCATCATTACTCCAGTCTTCAGTGTCTAAATGCATGTTAGATCTTATTGTGAATTCATCTGTGCACGTTTCCCTTTTTTAATCAAAATAACAGTCTTCTCTCTGGTGACATATGCTGAACTTCTCCAATAATTTAATCTGCGTAACCCCGCCCCAATATCACAATCAACTGCAAGCTCGCATTAAGATCTACCTCCATCCAATCAACAACCCATGCATTAAGTCTCCACTCTACATTTTGTTGTTTATTTTCAATAATCCATCATACAGTTACTGTCATCTATCTGTTGTATTTTTTACTCTTCACATATCTATAATACAATACAATACAATATTGTATTGTATTCACATATCTGTCTATCTATTCACATATCTGTCTATATCTATAGTATGTCATGTTAAAATCTGCCATTTTTCCTCTTTATGCCCTTTCTAATTCTTATCTTTTTTTCAATTTATAGTTGACACGTCTTGGGAGTGATGCACTGGCTTCCCCTGGTTGCCATGGTGATCGCCTCGGCCCTGCCTTTCCCTCAAATTCCTGTCCCCAGGCTTGTAGCCGCGACGATAGAGCCTGGCAGAAACGACAGCAAAACCAGCAGCGTCCCGACAGCTGAGATCAGCTTGCCAACCAACTCATCAATGGATAGCCACTCCCATGAGGCTGCTTCTCACAACAACTACAACACAGTCGACAAGCAGAGCACGTTTACACATGAGGAGGACCACATATCCAAGGACAGAGCAAACCAAGAGAATCTTTTAACAGAAAAATTTGTTTTCAATAACACAAAACAGGACTACACAGGTGAAGGCAGGACTACCGGAGCAGATGCCTCCCAGTCGCACGATCATACGGAATACAAAACAGAAAAAAGTCTGGCCGAAAAAGCCAGTTCCCCAAGCAACGACATTCTCAAGGACTATCAGCTTAAACATGAAGAAAACAGTATTGAGGCAGAAACTTTTCTTAAAGATGACTGGAACGCAAGAAGTAAACTAAAAGACGGGCCCATTGAAGGTCCTATGGTCACTCTGGAGAGCTCTCCAGTGCAGGAACATCTGGATGAAGCTCAAACGGATGGGAGCACCATTGGAAAAGAGTTGGCACAGCCAAATGGAGTGTTTGGAACGGAACCGGGCTTTAGGATCGACAACCTAGGCCTGCGAGAAGAAGATCAGCTGCTTTTGCTGGACGCTCATCCCCGGGTACTCTTCTCCCCGGCTCTTTCCCCACCCAAACACCCACCTCTGCTCCTAATGCTGGAGTTGGGTTTGCTGGCTGAAGATGTTGAGGACGAGGAAAGCCACACAATGGATGTTACCACACCCAGTAATGGACGCGACATGGAGGAATACAGGAACTTACTATTGGGTCTGTCTGATTCTGACAACCACGTTCCAAGCGTCCGCCGCAAACGTCAGCTCGGCCTCAACACGCAAGGTCGCGAGCGCTCCGTATGTGAGGCCGAAAGCGTGTGGGTGACCGACAAGAAGACAGCGGTGGACCTCCGGAGTAAAACCGTCACTATTCTGCAAGAGATCCAGACACAGACTGGGCCGCTGAAGCAGTACTTCTTCGAAACGAAGTGCCGTAAGCCACTTCAGCAAGGGAACAGCGAAGGGCAGGGGGTGGAGGGGGCGGGCTGCTTTGGGGTGGATAAGAAACACTGGATGAGCAGGTGCGAAACCAAACAGTCATACGTACGTGCGCTCACCTCAGACGACAACATGAGGATAGGCTGGAGGTGGATCCGTATTGACTCCTCCTGTGTTTGCGTTCTGCTCACTAGAGGAACGTACAACTCTGAGAAGAAGTTTGAGAGGGCAAGAGAGCGAGAAGGCCGAAGGTACAGATAGTTGAACGAAGGACTGACAGAGTTGAAAGATCATGTTAATAAAAGGGACTAAAAGTGTCGGTTCCGGTTCACATGTTGCTCAAACCCCCTATTGATTTATTTTTGTTCGAGGAACACAAAAGGAAACAGTGGCCCCAGCATTTTTTTTAATTGCTTGAGGTCATTTTTCATGGAAGTAAGAAGCTAGTTCCCATCAAGTTCACACAGGTATCCTCGCTGAATAACCATCGGGATAGTTGAACAAAGTTTGACCACCATAAAGTGTTCAAGACCTTTTGACTTCATTTTGAACAATATGTTTATTATTTCATATTTGAAGACCTGTGATTGTGCTTTTTACAATACATCTTTAATTGTGGCTTAAGCTTCCAAATAATTTTTGGGGTCACTGTACATTTAGCACATTTCATCTAAAAACAAACTTGGCGGTCAAGCTCCGAGAAAGCACTATAAAAGTGATCAATACAACTTGTGGACTAAATCAAAATCCATTTTAAGGAGTTTGTCCATTTGTCATTCACATTTGCAACACCTCTAGGCAGCTATTTGGCTCATGCTAGGCCGAGCCCTCTCCTCGAATGGCACGCCAAGTACGCATATTTTATACTATATCTGATTATATGTTAATGTGAACTCATGAAATAAAGGGTGTTTCTTGTGCTCAAATATCATTAAAAAACAGGTATGTTTCAGGTTGGTCCTACCAATGCGTATGTGCAGTCCCAAGTGCGTGTCTCAGACTTCTATGGGAACCGGAGCTTTTAACTGTAGCTTATTCCACCATGTTGCACGCCACACTTTCTCCTACTCATAGCAATTTGAGTCATGAATTGATCACCAGGTGCAACTCATTTTGTGGGATTAGAGTGGTATGAGGTGATGATGAGTACCTCCACTCTGCTGTCATCCCTCCAGTCCATATCCACGGCTCACTAGGCCAGTGCGTAAATGTTCACAAACAAGAAAACCTCAATACTGAGATCTTTTTTCCCTTTTCTTTTCATATATTGTGTTACTTTTGTTTTATTGTGTCTATAGTTTACAGACAATAAGTTATTACTTTTGAGCTAGTATGTAAGTGCAAGTACTTGATATTAATATATTTCTTTATAAATGTACAATATGTAAAACATATACAAATATATGTGTATTTATAACAACCAAAATGATTGAGGACTTGTGTTTAGTGTCTGCAGAATTGGAGATTAAAGGAGTAGTTCACTTTAAAAAAACGTTTGCTGATAATTTACTCACCCCCGTGTCATCCAAGATGTCCATGTCTTTCTTTCTTCAGTCGAAAAGAAATTAAAGTTTTTGATGAAAACTTTCCAGGATTTTTCTCCTTACAATGGACTTCATTGGGAACCAAATGGGATTCAAGGTCCAAATGAGAGTTTCAGTGCAGCGTCAAAGAGCTTTACACAACACCAGACGATGAATAAGGGTCTTATCTAGCGAAAAGATTGGTCATTTTTTAAAAATAAATTAAAAAGATTGATGAGCGTTTGTGACTCTCCTTTTTGAACTTGTTCATCAAAACGAACAAATCTTTTTTCGAGTCATTTTTGAAATGAGCGATCGTTTCGAATGATAAGACCCTTATTCTTCGCCTGGTGTCGTTTAAAGCCCTTTGAACAGTTCGCAGTTTGCACTGAAACTGTCATTTGGACCTTGAACAGTTTGGTGCCCAGTAAAGTGCATTATATGGAGAAAAATGCTGGAATGATTTCATCAAAAACCTTAATTTCTTTTTGACTGAAGAAAGAAAGACATGGACATCTTGGATGACATGGGGGTGAGTAAATTATCAGCAAAAGTTTTTTAAAAGTGAACTACTCCTTTAAGGCTTTCAATGCCTGTCCCAAAACATGTGCCTCATCATGGTTTTCAGTGTCAGCTACATCTTGGAACAATGGTTCGCACATGTTCACTCATCCAACATTACAGAAATGCAGTCAAAAAATGAATGTTGAATTAAATGAACTGTAGTCTGATTCCCTGGTTACTGTATTAAGAAAGCTGTGGAGATCAGTCAACAGGGTTTGATTTAATTTTTCACATTGAGTCATTGTAATAAAGTATTATGTAATCTTTGTAAGGTAGAAACTTTTGTATATGACAATTTTTTTTTACAAAGTAAAAATACAAAGTGGAATATATGATTGTAGTTCTGTTTTGTAATAAAAAAAGGAAGCCCATCGATTTGTAGTCATCATTTTTAAATAAATTCACCTCACACACACCCTTTTCAGCAAATTAGCACCTGAAAATCACGAGCACACCGAACTCTAGTACCATTAGGAACACTTTATTTTATTTAGATTTTCATCATTATCATTATTGTTTATTTTGCAGACATCATTTTCAAATCGAATCACTGTCATCCTCATCAACAGCAATGGTTTGTTTTTTTTTTAAATCATAACACAATTTTGTTGTCAAAATGTACACATACAAGTAGCATATTTTAATGACCATGTTTTTAATATTTCATATTTACGCTTTTAACTAGATCAAATTAAATTACAGTCAGAATTATTAAATGAACATGTACATACAATTATTCAATACATACATAAAGAAAATAAATATAGTCATCATAAAAATAAAAAATAAAAATGAAAATACACACATTTTACAAATTGTTCCCCAAGCTCTTAACCTCATTTGTTAATGTACACATCATTTTTATTTTTAACTTCATATTGTCTTATTCCCCGAAAGTTTTAGTTCGTCGTCGTCTTGGTTGTTTGACATGCATCGCAACACAGAAGCTAAACAATTTCTCTCACTTGTTTTCCCTTGACCCTCCCTCCCTCCCTCCCTCCCTGTCCCCCGTTTCTCCTCCTCGATTCACCTCTTGTTGTCTTTTATGGCTTGCGTTGTTGGAACGATTCAGTCCATCAGGACTCATTTCTGCTGGTCACTTGCTTTGTCCGCAAGCATCTTCCCTCTCGCTTCACCTCCCAGTGTTTCTATCTATCCGCCACCACCAGCTTCCCTTTGTTTGCTGACTCGCTCTGCTGATCTTTCATCTTTAATCTGAATGTAGAAATAAAAAAAGAAAACGCCTACTGTAGTAGTGACTGAGCAAGAATTGTGCCCTTCGCAGCCTCACGTGTAGCTCTCGGTGCGCCTGTCTTTCTCAGCTTGTGCTCGCTCTCCTGATTGAGAAACACATACAGCCAAGTCTCGGCCTCGACTGTGCTCTTTAGTACACTTCCTCTGAACCTCACCGTATGTAAACATCCCTGAAGTCCAGGTGGATCTGCCACAAACATCCTTTGCTCTCGAGAGAGGCAGCCATTCTGAGGAACTAGGGCTGCGGGCAGCGCCATTGAAACGAAGGAAGGAAAGACAAGCAAGTTCATCTACAGATGTCCCATCAGCACAGACACAGGAAGTGAGAAGAGACAACGACAGAAAGAAAGATTAAACAGTCATCCGATTCCTCCAATCATCCCATTTCTTACCACTCACTTGTGTCATACATTCTTCATGTCTTTTGTCCTTTTTTGCTCTTTTTTCCCCTCTTTTTCCATCCCTCTTCTGTTATTGCAGAATGGTCAGACCAGTAGAGTTATATTTATAAATGTATATATTCATTGCTTTTTTTCTGCTTATCCCCCCTCCTCCCCGTGAATGAAATGTAAAGCCGGTTCCAGCTCTCTGACAACGGCGCCTCCTGTGTGCGAGAGAGAGAATTATAACACATCGTCACGATTTTGTGCGCTGAAGTTAAGCCAAGAAAAAGCATCATCAAAGACCAATCCCAGACGGAAGCCGCAGACATTTTATCATTTTGAGAAGAACTGTGCGTTTTAACAAGGATGAGCTGAGGTGCACTACACTGGATGGCTGAAAGCTGTATCGTACAAGATGCATTTGTGAACGGCAGGCGTCCATATCCTACAAAGTTTTGCTGACACCGATTCCACGTGACTGATAACGATTCACACACAGCCGCAAACACAAAGCACACGATGAATCGCAATAAAAACATGAAAAGCAACATTTGACAGCACAAAACAAGTTTGACAGCACAAGACATTTAAGGAGCATGCGAAATATGTAGGAGGGGTCAATCAACTCCATTGTGGCCCTGTAAGGAAACCCAACAGAATGCTAAAACTCTTTCCGTCTAACTCGTAAATGAGTGAATTTTTGAAGTATGAACACAGAAGGTATTCATTAGCAATGGTGCACCGCAATTCTTGGGGGCCCTGCCCACACATGGTCATTAAATACTTTTCTCTTTATGCTTTTCTGTTCAGTTTTCTAGATTTACAAAGTCTAAATCTTGTGGGCTACAGCAAGTGAACATTTATTTTTTAAATGCTTTAAATTATATATATATATATATATATATATACAAGAAGCTATAGCTAGTCATGTCTCACCTTTGCAGTCCCTCAACAGGAGTATGTCCTCACTGAGCCAGACTCTGCCCTTGGAGATGCTGGAGAGACAGACCAGTGAGATTTAGTCATAAAAAAAAAATTAATTCTAAACAGCATTATACAGCTTTCACTCCTGAACCACTTACTCATAAGGAAACAATCTTCTAACAATGTTTATCTGAGCATCAACACTGTCATAAAGTTATTGTAGAATTAATTGTGGGGATTTCCACAAAGCCTTGTTTATCTTTGGGTCTCTATCCTGGTTATTTTTTCAGAAGCCTTTCCTTACCTAATTAGGTTTTGCCCTTATTTATAGTTTCTTATTGCAGAATTTATTAAAACAGTCTACTTTTCTACATTGTAGCACTTTGGGTCAAATCCTGTTGCTTTTGATGTAGATAAATAAATAAAATTTCATGAATTTGTAATTACCTAAATTTATCAGGAAGAAGTAACCTTCAAATATGACTGCTGTGGAGTGTGTAATGCTTACTGATCACTTGCGTGTTGTATTGTTAGTATGCTATATTACATGTACACGCTTTGTGTGTTTTATCTGATTGGATAGCCATCTGATCGTGAAAAGACCAGGTGTAAAGGCCTTCTGAAACATTTTCGAGATGGATTTAAATCTGATCAAGTCACTTCAAGAGCTGGTCTAAGACGCATTCCAGACGGATCTGGACAAGTGTAAATGCATCTGATTGTTGAAACCAATTTAAAAATTTCACTCCTCGCAATATGTTAAGAACGAATGTGTGAAAGCGTGTTAAAGGCTACATGACATGTTATAGCCTTGTATGATGGCAACACGCGTCGCCGCAGATCTCTTCAGCAAGCTGATGCGCAGACTGACTCAAATGAAACAGAAAGTAACCCTCAAATCAGTAGTAAGAATAAACTATCACCAGTGCTGATGCTGCTTTCTCTCCTATTGCTGTCTTAGTTCTCGAAATGAGCGGATTACGAATAAAATGCAGCTCATATTTGTTTCTTTCGTTGATGTGACATTTAAAGATCAGATTTATATTCATTTGCGGTGTAAATGGATCAGTTTTAACAAATTAAATAGCTATCCAATCAGTTCAAAAACCCTTTATCAATGATATTTATGATATTCATTTCCGTCTTTCTCTCCCACTACTTTCTTGTGAACTGAAAGCATCAAAATCCCATTATTAAATGGGATTCCAAAACTGAGAAGACTCTCGAGCTCACCATCGCTCTGGACCTTCCTCAGGGTGACCGAGGGTGTAGAGATGGCTGAGGCACGGAAGTTAGCAGGCAAGGTCTCTGAGGAGTCAGAGGTCACTCCCCTCAGATCTTTCTCCCGGAACATCTTCCTCCATGAAGGGGAGCGGGTGAACGTCTTAGTGCCGTCCTAGAGGACGAGAGAATACTTGTTAATTGAATTATCAGCCAGGTCATTTCAATACAAAATACAGTTGAACGTTCAAACTGTCTATACAATCTAAAAAACCCTGTAAGAGGAGTGTCATTATACTAGTGTGTATATCAGTGGTGGGAGGTGGATGATTAAAATCCAGCTGTGTTCATGTCCCATGGCGCTCACCTCGTCTGGCCTCCTCTCTGTTCCCATGGCGATGAGGGAGTTATATTCTTTCTCCAGAAGTTGTCGTGCCTGGATGTGGAATAAACATAGCTCACATGTAATCAACCCAGACCGGGCAGGAGTAATGAGTAGTCGCTGCTTTCATCTATGAACAGGGTATATACAGGAATCATGGAATTGAATGGAATACCTTTTAAGACCTTTTTCAAGACCCCTTCCATACATTTTAAGACCTCATCCCCCCTCTTCAAGTTTTAACCATTACATCGGCGACACCTTACATTTGTATACTGATTGTAAGATAGCACAACTAAACAGTCTTTGTTTGCGATAACTCTGTTCACTACAACATATTGAAGAGGCGTATTTGTAACAACAACTCTTATAACTGTCTGGAAACCATAGCTCTTTAGTGGTAGCCTACACGTCTCATGAAAAACACCTGACTGGTCAGATAGTTTACCTGTGATTACCAAGGAGTGCTTGCTTTGATACACCAGAGCAGAGTGTCAGTAAACGAATATTCATTCTGTAATTATTATTCGCTATTCGCTGATGCAATGTTTAAATTCAGTCTAACTTTATACTTTATGGACAAGCATACATAACGAAAAGATGATAGAAAATGGAATACCTTGGAAAATGTCATTTAAGACTTTTTAATGGCCTTAATTTTCTATAAATTGATTTATCAACTTTTAATACTTTTTAAGACCCTGCAGACACCCTAATGAAGTTCTTATCGTTTTGAGACTTGATGAATAAAGAGGTTTTTTTTTTTCATTCAGTCAGTCCCCACATCTACTGAATAAATAGACTCTGTGTATATACTGTAAATATAAAGGCTGTCAATATAAATGTCTGCCTTTAAAATTGATGTTGCAAGCGCATTAATGTCAGTACCATTAGCTGCAAATTGAATTTAAGAGAAAAAAATTGCAATTTCACAAAAAAACTATTTGCAAATAAACGTAATGCATTTCCCCCCATTTATTTGATTGACTTCTGATGTGCATCTTTATTCTGTATGTGTTTTCACAGTTTATGTGCATGATATTCCCTCATACGTAAAAGGTAGAACCTACACATCACACTGTCCTAAACCAATCTTCTGAAGTGTTTTCTATGTTCTTTTGAGATGGGACATGTACTACTAGTACTACATATTTGATGATGTTTGCATCATTGATAATCATTGTCCTGTTTATTACTGTGAAACCGTTTTGAAACACTCTGTATTGTATAAAGAGCTGAAGAAGTTGAGCTGGCTTGACTTGAAAGTAGGTTAAAAGATCTACATATCTGCAAACAGTCTTGTGATTGTACCTGTGTGTTCTGATTGGGTATCTGCAGGAGCAGGGCGAGGTCAGTGTAATCAAAGGTGTCGTCCAGGGCGAGCAGGGCCCCATGCACACCGCTCTCAGTCAGGTTATCTGCATACTCCTTCAAGCCGATGGACTGCACCCAGCACATCACGCGCTCGTTTGACCACACCATCACATCTGCAGAGGAAACACAAGGGATGGACAATGAATAGAATTCCAGGCGGGCGTTAACTACTGATCATTATCAATTTCCATTTTGGGTGATGCTTGTGGATTTCAACTTTTGTTTCAGTTGCTCCTGATTTTTCAGATGGTACTCTTATGGCCACTGCACATTTGGACACATCTGCTTTTGTTTCAGACAAAGTCTTTGTCTCTGTTTTGTATTTTCATGGTATCCCAGAGGCTTTGCATTTGTTTTGTTGACTCAGCTTCTCCAAACCCAAGTTCAAAGGAAGGAATGCAATCATGGCAAACAGTCAAACCATTCCTCCAGAGTCATTTACATTGTTAATATCATGGTGTCTTTTATCCAAAGCGACGTACAATTGCTATATATGTCAGAGGGTCAACTAGGGGTGAAGCGTCTTGCTCAGGGACACATTGGTGTGTCACAGTACTCGAACCCGGGTCTCTCACACCAAGGGCATGTGCCTTATCCAATGCGTCATCAACACCCCAGTATAGTTGTAACCCTCCACTGCTTTTCAGAGATTTCATTCAGGTCCTGCATACTCATTGGTTTTCTGGCCTCTTCTGCATATTTGAACCCTTTCCCAAAAATGACTGTATGATTTTGAGATCCATCTTCTCATACTGAGGACAATTGAGGGACTCGTAGACTACTATTTCAAAAGGCGGAAACATTCACTGATGCTCAAAATGGCAACATCATGATGCATTAAGAGCTGGGTTGTACAGCAGGGGTGCCCAATCATATTGCTGGAGATCTACCAACCAGAAAAGTTCAGATCCAACCCTGATTAAATACACATGTCTGTAATTCTCAAGATCTTAATCACCATAACATAATAAGGTTCAGCTGTGTTTGTAAACGGATGAACTTTACAAGGAGGTAAATCTCCAGGAATAGGATTGGGTACACCTCTGATGTACAGCATGAAAAATTATTTTGGTATTTGCTACATAGCAGTGCATGCATACATCTCTTTCCACTGTAGTGCAGGATAGAGTTATTCACTCATGCTTAATTTAGTCTCAAATGGCATGAAGGCATCTGTGCTGCTATGCGATGAGTAACTTCTAGATCAGCAAAGGCATCTGTTTCTAATCAAGGTACTGAATGTGGCGGTAATGGCACCTTTAAAGCAACTCAAAACTGTGAGGTTAATAATGTGCTCTGTGCATCTGAGCTTTGATCAGTTGCTCTTCAAATGTAAAATCTCTATTGTGCCATTGAATCCTGTGCATAATGGAAGGTTGGGCCACTCAATGCTTTCCAGACGTCATTACTGGTAATGTATGTTATTATTAACAAATGCACTCTGTGTATACACCCTTCCTCTCTCTCTCTGCCATTTTCTCATTCACTGTCCAATGTTTTGATGAACTGTACATTCCACGGGTGACTGTTGTTGCTTTTTCCCTTTTGTACATTGTGTTTATCAGACTGTTCTGCTGTACGAATTTGATTGATGATGCAAAGCAAAAGATTAACATGATAAAACCCAAAGATAACTTGGAGAACAACCAGAAAATGTCCTGAAATTCTTGCTAGACCAGCTAAGACTAACATGGACTTCCATGCTCTTTCAGGCTAGTTTATGCCGGTTTAGAACTGGTCTAGCTGGTGGATCAATATAATCCATGCTGCAAAACTTTGCTGGTTGATCTGTTAAAACTAGTTGATGAAGGACCATCTTCCTGCATGAACAGCAGTGTAGATAGTGTAATGGAAAGAATAAAAAATGTACACTAGCATTCAAAAGTTTGGGGTCAGTAAGATTTTTTGGAAACAAGTCTATGATTCTCACAAAGGCTGCATTTTTTTTTTCAGGATTCTTTTGATAAATAGAGAGAACACAGAATTTATTTGAAATATAAATCTTTTGCAACATTATAAATGTCATTAAAGGGATACTCCACTTTTTTGGAAATAGGCTCATTTTACAACTCCCCCAGAGTTAAACAGTTGGGTTTTATTTTACCATTTTCGAATCCATTCAGACGATTTTCTGATATTTAGAAGAATATCAGTAACCAGACAGTTTCTGGTCTCATTGACTTCCATAGTATCTAAAACCAAAAACTGTCTGGTTATTGATATTCTTCTAAATATCAGAAAACAGGCTGAATGTATAACCCTGAGGGAGTTGTAAAATGAGCCTATTTCCCCAAAAAAGTGGAGTATCCCTTTAATGTAATTTTCAAATTTAAATTTGTTTGTAATTAATAAATCATTACAAGCTACAATAGTGTTAAAAGTGTGTTACGGACATCAGTATGGGAACCAGAATCATGAGCAACCTATGAAAAGACCACCGTTGTATTCTATGTTGGGCTTCTGTGTTAGCAACAGTAAGCAAGAAAGAGAGATAAAGGAACAGATCAAAAATAATAACCTTTATTCTGGTGTTGGCTCTCATCTCTCCTCCTCTCCAGCTCCTTGCGGTCATAATTGAGGCGCTTCAGGCACATAATTCCATAATGCATGCTCACCCTGTGGGGTCAAAAGGTCACAAGGGTCATGGAGGTCACAGGCTATCTAAATTAATTAGGTCATTCCACCCTGACAAAGTGTTACATGACCCCAGGCACATTAGATTAGGAAAGGCCCTAAGACACACACCTGCACCAAGAAAATAATTGATTGGCATGACTGGGTGTATTCAAACCAGGAAAGTCCAGAAAAAAGTCAAAATCAATTATTATTATAAATTTTTTGGTACGGTTCGCTTTCATACTGCTCTTTTTGCAAGTGAACCAAAATTTGTAAACAAAACCACACGTGTGCTAAGGTCGTCCATTCATTGGACAAGGATTCTCAAGTAGGGAAATCAGTGCAAAAAAGGGCTCAGCATGGAGATATTTCGTACTGCAATATTTGTTCTTTTACTAATTTTGTGTTATTCTGTACAAACGCAATATGAAGAAACTAATGAGTATTATATGATACAATGTCATCTATACATTTTGAGACGACGACGACGTGCTGCAAGACGGTTCCGGTGAAGAGAACATTCTCTCGTGTGCCTACCATGGCATGCTGACAGTGGCACTTGACTTTGATTCATAGAGAGGGGCTATGTTCACACATTCAAATATTGAGATTCTTATTGTATATACTGCTAACAAGTGCTGTCAATGTTAACACTTGCCATTAATTTTGTCCAGTTTAACGTAAATTAATGAATTAATGCCCATTGTGTTACGTAAAGTTCTTGCAAATGGGTTGGTTCATGTTCACACTGTAAACGAACGGTACCAGAGTTTGTTTGGAACCGTACCGAGACCACCTCTTCAGCTGGGTCTCGGTTCGGTTGTTTGGTCCGCACCCGAGTTCGAATGCTGTATTCACACCTGCCCAAAAGGTCCGCACCAAGCGGGGAAACGAACTAGAATTCGATTCAATCGAACCAAACAAGGCAGGTGTGAATACACCCTAAGGATGATAAAGAGAAGGAATAATGAAGTGTGTGGCAGCATTTAACAGATGGGGAGAGGGAGAGAGAAAACACCTGTGGAAACTGTCCACCATTTTCAGCTGCCCACGCAGCTCTTTCTTGGTCAGATGGTCCAACATGCGAGCATCCACCAGTGACTCCATGAAGTAGCTTCTGTACTGGGGCAAACCCAGACTGGGCAGCCAATCATTGCCCACCCACTCATGGTTCATATCTCCATAGGCCAGGATCTACCACAGAGGAAGGCCAAAAAAAAAAACACACACACACATTTCAATTTAGATTTCACAGTTGTTTTTGAGTTCATTTATTGCAGTGTGTATTTGATGCCTACAAATCCAAACTTCAATAGGTTTAACAATAAAGGTTTGGGCCAGTTTATGAAACTTGTTTTATTAGATCAGCACTGTATCTTATTATTATTATGTTTTGGCATGCACATGAATTTTTATGCCTAGCATACAAATATTTAAAATTGTTTTCAGTAGCTGAAATAAAGATAAAATAAAATATAAATATTCAATAAAAACATGCTGAAATACTAAAATTACAACAAAAAAAGAACTAATAATAATGACAAAAGCACTTAACAAAATTACTAAAATTAAGCTAAAATACATAAAAATGAAATAAAATACTATATTATGAAATAGTAGTACTATAACAGGCATAAAAACAGGAATAAAAAGCTGTTAATGCTATTACAGCTATTAATGCACATTTCCTTTTGTAATGTCATTTTAACATTTAATGAAAAAATAATTGTAATATTTAAAATGTACAATTATACAATAATAAATTTGTGTCATTTAGGCTTCAATTTAAGCTAATTTAGTCTCAACCATCTGTTGTCACCATCAGTTTCGAAAGTGTTTAATGGATGTATTGACGTTACTCACCTGATCCCAGCTAATCTCTTTCAGCTCCTTGTGTGCAGAGGTGATAGCATGATAGGAGAGAGGTGAGGAAGAGGAGATAAGGAACACAGCAGAGGGGCAGAAGGAAAGACACATCGATGGACAGGAAGAGGGAAGAAGAATGAAGAGGGAAAGCAGGAAGAGAGGTACAAAGGGAGGAACAGTTTGTTAGTGACCGGGTCATTAGTTGGAAGCAGTTCACACTGAAACAGAAAAAAGAGGGAAAGTTGAGGATGTTCAACGCTACAGCCTAGCCAGACACACAGAGGGGGAGAGAGAAAGAGAGAGAGACGCATCAACACATGTCCGATCACTCCACTCTCTCCGCATGCCGCCTCTCATACTGTCCACTAGAAGGCAGGGTGCTTTACAATCCCACACATTTTATCTATATGAAATGCAGTTTAAAAAAAAAACGGATGAAAAAAAGCAAGGTGGTCGAATTAATACAGAACAAAAACTGAATATTAGAAGTGCTTCAATGGTGGGTATTGCACAAAGGTTTTGTGTCCAAATCCATTGCTTTCTGAACTGTATTTTTAGAATTGATTGCTTCAACATTGTTACATCTACTTCTTCCAAACTAGTAACCTAGTCAGAGAAACAAAATTAAACATAATTCAAATAATAATTCAAAACACAAAAAGTGTTGCTACTAACTGGTTTGGTTGCTGCAGTCAGGGACTCCATCTCAGCATGGGTCATCCACACGTTACTGGTTGACTGTGGGAAGAAAAGAAAACAACACATAAAGTTATCAGGATTACTATTATTAGATGTGTTATTAAAGTGGGGTGAAAAGAGTCTGAGACAACATTGAAGATATGGGATTAAAAATCAAACAATCTGTTGAACATTTTAAAACTAATAAAAGTTAACTTATGATATAAAATTAATACAGATATTTAAGATTCTGCACTATTTTTTATCACTAATTATTTGTACAAATTTTTTCATATACATAGGGAGAGTAAATGATGAGAAAATTAAAATTCTTGGGTGAACTATTCCTTTTGTGGTCTCAGATTTTTGAAACCCACAGTAATTCTATAAAAGAATAGTAATTATTTGATGGTGCATTCAAGCGTACGGAGCGTGTGCTGGCCGGGGCTGAGGGACTGGTCAGAGACACCATCTCTTGAATGGCCAGTCTCAATTTGAGGCGGTGCAGAGGGTTACTAATGCCAATCTCTCTCTGGATCTCTGTGTCTGACAGGTTAGCCATGATGGCTCCACTCTTCACGTTAGCACGACATGCTGCCACGTACCACGCTGGCATGCCCACCCACAGCTGAGAGAGAGAGAGAGAGAGAGAGAGAGAGAGAGAGAGAGAGAGAGAGAGAGAGAGAGAGAGAGAGAGAGAGAGAGAGAGAGAGAGAGAGAGAGAGAGGAAAGTATAAAACTTTGAGTCAGTTTTTAGGAAAGTAAAAAACTAACAGGGCATCAAAGTAACACAGAATGGAAGTAGATGATAATGCCAAATTTTCAAACAAAATATATATCAATGTAAAACGAAACAAGCCCCCTTTTTATCCATTGCAACACTTAGATATGGAGCCATACTTCCAGCCAGGAGACAACAGTGGGTCCATCCCAGGATGCAAAGGGTAGCCCCTGTCGGCATGCCTCCTCCAACAGCTCATGTCTAAAAGAAAGAGAGGGATGTTTATTCAGTACAAAGAATCAGATACAGAGTGTGAAGGAAGCTACTCATTTTCCGAGTAAAATTACTTCTTCTTGCTGCGACGGTCCTTGTCCACCGGACCGGCCATCTTAGTGAGTCCTAGGGGATCCACAGAGCCCAGGTCATCTGAGGGGGTCGAGGCTACAGGAGACACAGAGATGTTAACGGTGACAATCAAGTGAACAGGACTGACTAACACGTTAATTCCCATTAAAGGAATTCCCATTCCCAGTGACATAAAATTGTCACTTTTAGGTCAGTTTATCCTGAAGCGATTAGTGTCCCATAGATTTCCAATGTAAGTTCCATTGCATTGATATAAAATAAGATTGAATACAAATGTGTATAAAGCTTTTTTGGAAATCAGAACATTCCTTTAAAACGCCCATAAAGTCAACATTGGAGTTTTAGTTTATGTCTATTAGCTTTGAAGCTGCCTAGTGCACAGTATTAAAATTCACACATTCACTATACACACCCATTTCGGGTCAGTTTTGAAAAGGTTTTTATAAATTCAACAAGGATACAATAAATAGATAAAAAATGACAGTATGGACATTTATAATGTTGAGAAAGGATTTATATTTCAAATAAATGCTGTTAGTTTGAACTTTCAACCAAATCAGCATATTAGACTGATGTACAGTAACTTGAAGGATCATGTGACACTGAAAATTGGAGTTATGATGTTGAAAATTAAAAAAATTAGGGAATGAGGGAATTTTAAAACATATTTAAAAAAAACAGTTATTAAACTGTAATAACATTTCACAATATTACTGTTTTTACTGCACACATAAATGTAGCATTGAAGAGCAATAAATTAGATTATTCTGTCAAAAACTTTTTTAATTACCAACCACAAGCTTTTGAACACTAGTGTACTTACTTTGTATTCCAGGAGAACGTACCAAAAATATTGATGACTCATGTTGTACTACACAGATTTTTGTCCAATCACATGCTCTCTATAGAATGCACTCCCACTAATGTTAAAGCAAACAACTAGCATACAGATCTTATGCGTCAGATAAACAAGCACGCAGCCATCTTTAGAATATTGTCTTTTAACTTCTTTAAAGTTTTGCGGTCGCTTTTTATATTTCTATGGCATCGCTGCCGAGAAGTAATTAGACGGTGAAGTGGATTTACTTATTGTAGAGTAAACGAAAGTTATCATGAGCAATGTAATGTTTCAAACAGATGTCTTAACAAATGTCAGTAGACCTGGCAAGATTCTAAAATGAGCCGTTCATTTATAAATAAGATTGCAGTGAAAATACAAACCGGAGGACAAAAGACAACGAGTGTGCAGTGCTTAAAAAGTGCTATAAGGTCTATACTATAGCAAATCATGTTCAATGACTGTGACAAAAAAAAAAAAGTTATTTGTTACTTTAAAAGGCAATAAGCCCGTTGATATGTCTCAACCAAACTAATACTTTTAATAGGAAATAAATTAACAATTTAATTGCGGGCCTTTAAGAAACATTTCCTAACATTTCCTTTAGATTTTGCTGTATTTTTAGGTTAGACTCACCCAGAGATGCTGACTCACGTCCAGGCTGACCCATTCGGACCTTTTCCTTCTTCCCAAAGAGCCGGCCGATGGAAGACTTGATGCTTTTCTTTTTGCTGGCCTTGTGGAGGGAGTCCTGGCTGCTGTTTGAGCTACTGCCATCAGCTGAGAGACTGAAGTCCAAAGAGAGAGACAGGGAAAGGTCAATTATACAAGGAAATTAAGACTGAAGTGTGATGGGAAAGACTTTTTGCACATCGAAAAACATAAATAAATAAAGAATATCATTCATATGCACGGTGGGCGATTAACGCACCTTCGGAATTCACGACTGTCATCCAACATTGCACCAGGGTGAGTGTGCGTCATCCTGTCCAATCGCAGTGCACGAGGGGTGGGAGGAGGGGTGGAGTCCAAAAGGGCAAGGGACCTGTCGTCATCTTTGTTGTTCTGATGGGTAGAATGGGATAGAGTCAGCTGTTTGCACATGTTTATTCAACGTGTGATAGCAGTACTTCACACATGCTCCTACCTGTCTGTCTGTCTCACGTGCTGGGGAGTGGGGTAGACGGGGAGTGGAGTGCCCGGAGCTGGGTGGAGAGGGCGATGCCAGGGTGGAGGATGTGAGGGACGGGGGGATGAAGCCACGTCCTGTGCTGTCCCGTCCCAGAGAGCTCGGGGGAATGGGAGGGCCATCCAGAGCCACACTGCTGACTCTACTCTCAATTTCTTCAGCACGAAGCTCTGTGCTTTCCTTCTCTTCCTGAATCAGCCTGAGGAAAATATGACAGGTGGGTAAGACGAAGGCCTCTGCAGGTTTCATAAAGCTAAATGAAAGACGTTCTTTTCCCCAAAGAACACTTAAATGGAAATTGCCATTATATTTTATTTTTTATTTGAAAGGCCTTGGGGTCAATTATAAAATTGAACACTTGGAAGCTTATAAACTCCACTAAGGGAGCAAAAAATACAAATTTACCTTAAATCTAACAAGGAATCAATTACAAGTGCTGCATTCCCTTCATACAACATTTCATATTAATTTTGAAAACACTTTTGTCTCCAATTTAAAACTTTAAGGCATTCAATAAAAAAATAATAATAATTAAAAAAAGTTAGACATTTGTGACTTTTTTAAAACAAAAGAGAGACATTTTTTGTGCATGTGGTGTTTTTCTATTTGACTAGTTGTCCAACAATCTACAAGTCAGTAAGTTTATTCAAATAAATATAAAATTTGAGCTCAGTATTTTTTTTAATTAATGCTTTAATTCAGCAGGGATGCTTTAAATTGATTAAAAGTGGAAGTGCTTTTATAATTTGTAAAATATTTCTGTTTATCAAATAATCCTGAAAGAAATTATCACACTTTCCACAATTGTATTAAGCAGCAAAATTTTCAACATTAAATAAGAATAAGAAATGTTTCTTCAGCAGCAAATCATCATATTACTGTAGAATGATTCCTGGCGGATCATATGTGACAGTTTTCAGAAAACTCAGCTTTGACATCACATAAATAAGTTACATTTTAATATATATATTAATATATTCAATATAGATATTTTAAATTGTAATAATATTTCACAATGTTACAATGTTACCAACTAGTCAATTTTGAAAACATACTGATGGTCGCTGCCATATAACATCCCTTCTGCTCTTTCCAATTCTCCTCCCTTTCAGAGCGCTCTGCATTTCTCTATTTTAAATGAAAGTTTGATTGTTCAAAGCAGTCTCCAGGTCCCTCTGTTTCGAGTAAACTCACTTAATCTCTTTGTTGATGGCCTCCAGCTGTTCCTGTAACATAATAGCGAGAGTCTGAACATCTGTCTGGCCACTTGGTGAGAGCAGCTCTGAGCCGAAGAGCGTATCGCGATCCTCTTCATCATCAGAACACCTGTCCTCCACGCCGCCCTCAAACCCAGTGCCTAGCAAAGCTCCGGTGTCCCAGTCGCCGTACTGCAGGAGAGAAAGGCAATAAATGACCTGTTCAATTTCACATCATGCCATTTTGTTCACCAATTAGCAAGTTCAAACAAAGGTGTTCTCACTTTGCTAGTATCCTCCCTCGCACCGCCCCAACGTCCACGATGAGCCCGTCTGACCACTCCTCCTGTGCCTGTGTTTCCATAATGATCTAGGTGGGTAGTGGAGCCAGCGGGAAGTGACCCTCCTCCTTGGGAGTACCTCAGCTCCAGAGCACTTCCTGGCAGAGACCTAATAAAGAAACAGTGGAGGTCATGGTTAGAGTTAACATAGAAATTTGACAGTTTACGTGATAATGCCCACTTTCACTTCACAATCCACAAGATTCCTGATGGATAAAATCATAATTTTCCTCACTAAATACCACTTTATCGATCAAAAAGTTTGGGGTCTGAAAGATTTCTCTTTGAATATATTTTAAAACACAATTTATCCCTGTGATGCAAAGCTGTATTTTCAGCATCATTAATCCAGTCTTCAGTGAAACACTTTCCTTCAGAAATTTTTCTAATATATTGATTTGCGGCTTATTATTATCAGTGATGAAAACAGTTGTGCTGCTTCATATTATTGTGAAAACATGATCAATTTTTTCGGGATTCTTTGATGAAGAGAAAGTTCAAACGAACAGCATCTCTCTTTACTGTCACGTTTTTTACAACCTTGCTCATTAAAAGTATTAATTTCTTTCAGAAAGAAAGAAAAAAAAAACACTGGCCCCAAACTTTTGAATTTATATATGAAGTAAAATGGATTGCAAACTTTATAATAAAGATGAACTAATAAATCTCCTAAATACCTCATAAATAATGATTTAATATAGGACAGCAGAAATGTTACAGTATGTGTCTAACCGTGAGTAAGAGGAACCAGGTCTTCCTCTCAGCTGGTCCAGCTCTAGCTGAAGCCTCTCCAGCTCTGCAATCAATTGATCCTGGGAGGAATAAGACATTATGATCTGATAATGTAGCCATTTAAATACAGGTCAAGTGAACAGAACCTTTGTTTAGCATTAAAGTTTAGGAATGTACCTTGTTCGCTAAGAGATCATCTTGGATCTTCTTCATGTTAGCAAGCTCCTCGGAGAGAGCATTCTGTAAACATTATAACAGGCTCTTACATTCATTTAACTATCAGACATTTTTATCTAAAGAACTTTGTGTGTTTGGGAATCAAACCCATGACAGTGGCACATTTAAAGGAGTAGTTCACTTTTCAAAAAACTTTTGCTGGTAATTTACTCACCCCCATGTCATCCAAGATGTCCATGTCTTTCTTTCTTCAGTCGAAAAGAACATTCCACCATTTTTCTCCATATAATGCACTTCAATGGGAAGTTGGGAACCAAACGGTTCAAGGTCCAAAAGAAAGCAGTTTTTCCGGTACAAACTGCGAACTGTTGAAAGGGCTTTAAACGATTCCAGACGATGAATAAGGGTCTTATCAAGCGAAACGATCGCTCATTTAAAAAAAAAAAAAAAAAAGTTCAAGTTTTATAAGCTCAAACACTCGCCTTGTTCTGTACTGTTATGCGCGTTCGTGACTCTCCTGTTCGAACTCATTCATCAAAATGAATGAATCTTTTTCCCTTTTTCCGAGGCAACTCGTTCGTTTCGTTCGTTGAATGAACCAAATGACTCGGAAAAAGATTTGTTCATTTTGATGAATGAGTTCGAACTGGAGAGTCACGAACGCGCATCACAGAAAAGAGCAAGGCGACCATTTGAGCTTATAAAACTAAAACTTTATTTATTTATTAAATGAGCGATCGTTTTGCTTTATAAGACCCTTATTCATCATCTGGAATCATTTAAAGCCCTTTGAACAGTTTACAGTTTGCACTGAAACTGTCTTTTGGACCTTGACCTGAAGTCCATTATATGAAGAAAAATGCTGGAATGATTTCATCAAAAAACTTAATTTCTTTTCGACTGAAGAAAGAAAGACATGGACATTTTGGATGACATGGGGGTGAGTAAATTATCAGCAAACGTCTTTTCAAAAGTGAACTACTCCTTTAAGATGCGTTCAGTTCATGTCGGCATTACAATAATTATAATATTTCGACTTGTATTAAGCTTTCACATCCTCACAGAACTCGTATTTATTACTTGAAAACTCTGAATGAAAATCATGGTTATGAAATATTTCCAGGTTTTCCAGAATCTTGGGAAACCTGGGCATCTTGTGTTTTTAAGAAATTATGTTGAGCTAAAAATAATTTTCCTAACTTTTAAAAATGCATCTGGAGACATACCATCTTCAATCTGTTTTTGAACACCAGAAAATGCCCCCTTACAAACACACCCAATTGTGTTTAGAGAAACCAGAAACAGACAAATTATACTTCCTTGTGATTAGTTAACTACGGTATTTGTTCAGGCATCCCACAAGTGGATTTTGAAACTATGCAGTTCTGAACATTCCTACACCAATCTAGTCATGTTTTCTGTGTTCAGAAACATGTCTTCTGTTTCTGACATTAAGCTCAAATTACATTTAGGCCATTCATCACTGATTCTCTGATGAGAAACGCATTGAACACCTGCTTTCGTGCTGGAATTATGTGGGAGCACACAAAGAGGAAGCCTGAAACTCCTATCAGGCACAAACATAATTGAGGCAACATCTGGATTTTGAGGTAAACACCAAAGACATGGTGACATGTCAAGGCTATTTTTCTGCTTTCTCTTCGTGTATGCGGCGTTGACAAAGAAATCAAATCTGAAATTGTGGAGGATCATACCTTCTCCTCCAGGGCAGCCATTCTCTCCTTCAGGTGCAGCTGAAGTCTCTCATTGGACTCAGACAGAAGCTTGTCCACCGTGTCAGAGAGACGCTTGTTGTGTTCGTCGTTCATCCGCTCCCTCTGCCTTGCCTGGGGGCAGAGAGAGAAAAAGAGAGGAAGAGGTGATGAACACAGAAAGGAGAAGGATGATGAATATTGAGTATATTGTTGACTAACAGTAAATAAAATCTATAACATCAAGGTGATGAAAGACGAGAGATCCAAGAGTAACACTATTTTGATTATTATAAAACTGGTTAGTTAAAGTCATGAATCCCATCCACTTTAATGATAGAAAAATAAGCAAAGCGCTACAAGAAACGTATTAGATCTGTTCCTTACCAGCTAGAAGTTGACATTAAATATAAACAGACTATATAAACCACTTTTTTTTAGAAAGTAAAGATGAGAAATGCTTAAAATGTTATATTTTTTTTTAATTTGTGCAATACTCAATTCTAGTCAACTTATCAAATTGGTTTCATATACTCCAAATGAATCTGTTTTTTATTTTATATATTTTTAAATATATTTAAAATTAAAGTGTATTCAAATATTTGTACATTTTTTAAGATGTTTTTAATGCAAATTGTTCGTGTATTATTTCAAAAGAAACAGGTTGTAGATGTTAACTCATGTGTATTCACACTTGACAAAATGATATATTTAGTCCTGGTTCGCAGCTTACCTAAAGATACAAGTTAAGGGTTTTTTAAAGGGTTAGTTCGCTCAAAAAAGAAAATTATGTCATAAATGACTCACCCTCATGACCTCCGTTCATCTTCAGAACACAGTTTAAGATATTTTAGATTTAGTTTTCTGTCCCTCCATTGAAAATGTATGTACGGTATACTGTCCTTATCCAGAAAGGAAATAAAGACATCATCAAAGTAGTCCATGTGACATCCGTGGGTTAGGTAAAATGTTTTGAAGCATCGAAAATACATTTTAGTCTAAAAATAACAAAAACTCCGACTTGATTCAGCATTGTATTCCCTTACGGTTCTGTTGTCAATCCACGTTGAGAGATGCTGATGACGCAAGACGCTGCTGACGTGTTATCAGTGCGCCGTTTACAGTCTGAGGTAGACGCACACTGTAAACAAAACACTCTTCGCAAACATGTCTAAGGATTTCAACACAGAGGAAGACCATATTTATTTGAACCTGAATACACTGACACAGCAGAGAATACACTGACGCAGCAGCGTCACCGCGGACTCGTGAACGCGGATTGTCAACAGAACCGGAAGAGAATACAATGCTGAATAAAGTAGTAGTTTTTGTTATTTTTGAAACAAAATGCATTTTTGACCCACGGATGTCACATGGACTACTTTGATGATGTCTTTATTTCCTTTCTGGACAAGCACAGTATACCGTGCATACATTTCAATGGACGGACAGAAAGCTCTCAGACTAAATCTAAAATATCTTAAACTGTGGTCCAAAGATGAACAGAGGTCTTACGGGCTTGAGACGACATGAGGGTGAGTCATTAAAGACATCATTTTCATTTTTGGGTGAATTAACCCTTTAAAGCAGTGCCAGGAATTCCTCAATTACACACACAAAGTCTTGTGGTATCACGTCCCATTTTTGGTTTGATTAGACGTCTTTGGTCTGTATTGCATTCATGTTTCAGTGGTGGGTCTCGCTTCGCTTGTTTGGTGTGCACCAGGGTTTAAGATTTTCACATTAATTCAAATGAACCAAACTAACAGTGCAACAGCTCATCAGAGTTTGTTATAATCGAATCAAACCTGTGTGAACACACACTTAGAAACTAATGTTGATATAATGTTTGTGAATCAAGCAAAATATACATTTTACAACCTTCAGCTCAATATTTTTAACATGCATTTATATTTTTTAATAATCCGTTACTTTTTTGTTACTCCAAAAAACTCTCCATAGTAAAAACGCCTCACTATATCTGAGCCTGACATGCTGAACAAACATAAAAAGAGAGGATGAGTCACCCTCTGTAGCTCCTGATTCTTCTCTTCCAGTTGTGCCTCCAACTGTCTCAGTCGCTCCTCAAAGTTGCCATGGCGCTCCTCAGCCTAAACAACAGAGCAAGGATAAAATACATTTTAACACAGTTTGGACCTGTTCTCCATTTGAAATGAGTTAAAAGTACATGACCACAAAGAGACAAACATATCTGAACTTGACAGCACACACCTTGTTGAGTGCCGCCACCCTCTGGGCGAGCTGAGCCTCGATCTCGGGCAGCGTCTCGGCCCTCTGGAGGGTTTGCTGCAGCTTCTGTTTAGCATCGTCCAGACGCTCCTGGAGCTGCCTGTTCTTCTCTTCACTCTGAGGAGACCGAGGGATGAGAAGAGACAGAACAATGAGACCAAGACAATAAAGAACACCATAAGGAACACATTCTCTTAAGGAGGAAAAAAAGTGTTTTCTTTTTAGTGGAGACCTGTTAAAAACACAATGGAACCTATCTTAAAATCTCAGAAGGTCACTATTGAAGCCACCAAAGAACCAAATGGAAATAATAAAGGTTAGACACAAAAATAAATCAGGTAAACAAATGTAAGGAGATCTATAACTATATCATTTAAATTAGTATGAAAGGCAAAAACATAATGTGTGTTACGTAAAACCAACATGTCTAGACATATCACAGAGCCTGGAAATTGGAAACAGATTCTAAATTCTTGTATCCACAATTACAGACCTCAAACCACAAACCTATAAAACATCAAAATAAATTCAGATAGATTTACATTACATTGACACTGATTTGTGGTTCCATTGCCAAGAATGTCTAAATCTACAGAACATCTCTATTTATTATGAATATAGAGTTGTGCATTGATTTGACAACGATTTGACAGAGAGAGGCTTCTAACGAATATAAAGATATGCAATTTAATTAAAAAAATAAATCCAAACCTTTATTCATTCAATTATTATAAATCTGAAGTCAGATTTTGAACACTGGCAAACGGTATGAGCTTGTTTATATGGATAGATCATGGAATGAAAGACAGTTAAGAAACAGATTTATTTATAAAAGTACAAAATAAATGTCAAGATTGTCATAGTTTAGGAAACACTCATCGGTGAAAAAAATAAATAATAATAATAATTGAATAAATACATTTTAAATGTTTGTTTTTTTATATCAGAATATCAATTTCCATGTTCATTTATAACCATTCAATTTTAAATGAAAATATAGCCAAACTTTCAAAAGTCTGGTGTCAGTAAGTTTTTACTTTTTAAAGAAATTAATACTTTTCTTCAGCACGGATGCATCAAATTGGTCAAAAGTTTCACGGTTTCCACAAAAATAGTAAGCGCCAAAACTGTTTCCAACATTGATAATAATAAGAAATGTTTTTAAGCACTATAAATATATCACAATATAAAATTGTGATTTTAAATAATAATAATATTTAACAGTATTAAAGTTTATACTGTAATATATCTATACTAATATAATGTAATATGTCTATACTAATATACTGTAGTATAGATATACTGTTGAACTGTATTATAAATGATATCTAATATAAACTTTTAAATTAAAATCTCTAAATTTAGCTTTTATTCAAATAAAAACATCAAGCTTTCAATGTCATTTTTAATAAAAAACTAAGAATCAGAGAATGAAGTTGGCCTTGTCGAGCTTGAATAATTTTATGGGAAAAATCCTAGCTTGTAGTTGTAGTTAGTAACAAAAATCAAGCCTGAATACTGGAGGGAGCATGACCCCCCCATAGCTGATGGTTATAGCCCTAAGGTGCTAAAATCTGAAATATTTCTTCACAGATAAAAAGTAAGAAAAGTATTGAAAGCTTTTCGAATGAAATAAAAACACAACAAAATCTTCCGGCACAAATGGTTTCCTGAGAATAACCCTCCAGAGACTGAAGATGAACACGCTGTTAAATGTTCCTTCAATAGTTACACCTTTCATGTGTGTCTGTACATGATTTTCCTTTTGTACCTGTCTGTATAAAGACTCTTTGCTGGCAAGCTCGTTCTCCAGCTTGTCTTTGATGTCATGGAGAGAGGTTGCCTCCCTCTGGGCACTGAGGTACCTACAGACAAAAACGCACGCAGTGAGGATCTGCAGGGCCCTTAATAAATCAAAACTGCAACTCAAACTGTGACTTTTGAACATGCGGACTGAGCTAATTCCCACTAAAACTCGGCGGTGTGATCTGGTCAAATCTGGTCTAGTTTACCTGCGCTCTAAGGTGGTGATTCTTTCCTCCATGTCCTCTCTTTGACACAGCGCCTGCGGTTGAGGGGGTGGAAAAAATGTAAGTTAAAAGAGAGAAAATGTCAAAAAGAATAAATACATAAGATTAACAAATTGCAGAAATAAACACACACACACACGCACACAAGATGCTCTGTCTAGACAACAGTTCTGCAGTAACTGTTCACCTCAAACGGAGCTGAGTATAAAAAGTTATTGCGAAACAAAAAACCTGTATAGAACATTACGTAATTGTTATGAGGGAGGAGGAAGAGGTGATGAAAGACAAGTCTAGCAAAAAGGACGAAAGTCCTTGGGAACTTGGGATTCTCCACTTTATGGCAGTCGAAGCAGATTACAAGCAACAAACCTACTCAAAGCAAAGGCATTCAGTTTAAATAGGACGCCAAGCCAGCATGGTAGCAAACAACAATTCTGGAAAATTCCATAACTAGCGAGTTGGTGACATGAAACGAGAGCTGTTGCCAAGTTGGCAAGTCATTGTTACCGCAGGAGAGTACGGCGTGCTTCTATTATACAGAAAATTAGACTTCTTGCATGAGGATTGTCAGATAGACAGCTGATTATTTTGTTGGCAGTTTGATTGATCTCGCTTTGGCTGACAGGCACACCCATCAACAACTAGAGCACTTTAGCGACAATTAATCACTGCGCCGTGGCAGGAACCCCTTCCAAATGGGAAAGGAGGCGGAATGACATCAAAACTATGGTTGCGTGACACAGGGCTCTTGATTTTCTTTCGAAGCTCCCTCGATGAGAACTTAACCTCCGACCCACCTCTTTCACGTCCCTCTGAAGCTTCTGATTGGCTTCCTCAGATTTAGCTAATTCCCTCCTGGCGGTAGTGAGCTGCTCCTCGATCTCTCCAACCTGCACATGGGAGACAAGGCTCAGACGTTAACTTGTGCGCATGAACAACAGAAACGAGCCAATGAAACTTGGATGCGTTCCAGCAGCCGTATCTCCCTCTGTCGTTTCTTGTTTGTTTTTTTCTTTTGCAATCTTGGAATGCGGTGCACATCCACCAGAGGGCAGCAGAATGTGACACCGTCTTGCTCAGCATCCCCTCTGATCCTGCATCTCTATGGCAACCATAGGAATGCCAGGCTAACTGGAACCTTCTCATCCAAAATGTGTCAGTGCTCAGAGTGTGTCATACTGTAGGTCTTCTCCCACCCCGTCTGTCCCGTATTTCCTTCCTGTGTCTGTGAACATTATATCTCCATCACACACATACACTTGCAAGCTCTGTTTCAAAGCCTAAGTGCCTTTGAAGGCAGTGTCCTAGTCATCACAGATCCTCATAAGTTGCTGAGTTGAAATGCTCTTCACTGGAAGGACCTCTGCCCTTCACACTAATAGTGCACTTTGTTTTCAAATAATTTAAATATCCGTAGAGTTGCCGCTAGCATGTTGCAATACTCTTCTACACATACACTTCCATTCAAGAAATTAATACTTTTATTCACCAACAATTAAATAAATTGATCAAAGTGACAGTAAAGACTAAATATTTCTATATTAAATGAATGCGGTTCTTTTGAACTTTCTATTCATTAAATAATTCTGAAGAAATTGTATTACAGTTTCAACAAATTATTAAGCAGCACCGCTGTTTTCAACTTTGATAATAATCAGAAATGTTTCTTGAACATCAAATCATCATATTAGAATGATTTCTGAAGGGTCATGTGACACTGATAGACTGGAAGCCAAAATTTCAGCTTTGACGTCACAGGAATAAATCACATTTTAAAATATATTTCAAATAAAAGTTATTTTAAATCCTAATAATACATTCAATATTATTGTTTTTACTGAATTTTTGATCAAATACATGCAGCCATTTCAAAAACATAATATTTTTATCATGAAATATGTATACAAGATATAGTAATTGATATAAAATGTATATAAAATGTATAATAAAAAAAATATGGCACTGAATAATTTTTTTTATTTCTAACGGATTCGAATTATCGCGCCTTGTCTGCCATCTTGGAATTCTTTTTTACACAGCTTGATGCAATGCATTATGGCTGAAATATTCAAACCTGCTTTTTGCTTAATTTAGCTCCAACCCCAATTAAACACACCTGAACCAGATAGTCAAAGTCTAGCCTTCCATATTAGGAACCTCCTGGCCAGTGTGTTTGAGTAGGTTGGACACACAGAATTATAAAATTGCCTTCTCTGTGAAGGATACATGTGATGTTGCTTTGGATAAATTTGCCTAGAACTTGTCTTCCTTCTGAATCATTTTGTTATCTCAGGATTGTGCCTATTATGATGTCTTAAAATGCTTCCGCTGTAGGCAGCAGTGCAGCCCTCACCTGTCTGCACATGAGTGCCAGTCTTTCTTTTAATTGTGAAAGCTCTGCTCTCTGTCTCTCTATCTCTCCCTCTCTCTGTCTGTCGATCTCGCCGTCATCCAAGATGGAGGAAGGGCCGTTCGGGAGCCGCTGTGTGAAAAACAGAGAACATGAGGAAAAGAACAGTGAAAAGATTCAATACAAGATTCAAACCGTCGCGACTCACCTCTTTTCCATTGTCCAAACCCCGCTCTCTCCTTTTAATCTGATCCCGTAAAGACAGGACCTAAGCATAACGAACAAATCTAAGCATGCAAGACCAGCGTGCCACATACAGAGAGAAAAGGGGGTACAAACGTATATCACGATCGTATGATATTTACCTCATTTGTAGACGATTCCAGCTCTTCCTCTAGAACAGCGACTCTCTCTAAAGCCACACGCAATCTCTCACGCACCTGAGGGAGAGAAGAACAATAGACAATGAATCAACAGGGAGAACCTGTCCAAAAAAAAAAATGACCTCTTTGAAGAGACACAGTTATTTCTATAGAAGTCTAGCTGTTTACACATTAATATCAGCCTTAAAAACTTCTTAATGAGTTTGTAAAGTGTAATCTGAGCATGTTCACCTGCTTCATTGATAGCTGTCTTTAAATACAATACATTGGTAATGTGGGTTACTTTTGTGATACTTTTATGGTGCTTTTAGTCATATTTGGAGCTTCAAACCAATGTGTTCTCTTCATAAGCAGGACTAACCAGCACAACACAATGACAACAGAAACTAAAATTCAGATATTTGGATTTATCGTCATTCCGACATGGCAAAGGGGTGCTGACCTTTTCATCCAGGGCTTTATGGTGTTCGAACAGGGACTTGAGGGCCTTGAGCACCTCCACCTCGCTGGAGACTCCAGCAGGAGACTGAGCCTGCCTCTTCACCACAGTCATCCTCAGGGAACGCTCGTGACGGGACACCAGACACTCCAGATGCTCCAGCAGGAGCTAGATGGCACGGGAAAGAAACAGAGAAAATCAGTTTCAATTGGGGAGACGGGGACTAGTTATTACCCATTTGTTACTAGTGAACATCTCCTAGGGTAGGATCAGATTAGGAGAGTCACATACACCACCAGTCGGTAAGATTTTTTATGTTTTTGAAAGAAGTCTCTAATGGCTGCATTTATGTGATCAGAAATAAAGTAAAAACAGTGATATTGTGATAGATTATTTAAAAAAATGTAATACATTGTTTTCTATTTTAATACATTTTAAAATGTAATTAACGTATTTAATTGTAATTTCTGTCAGGTCCACTATCGTCAAATACTATTGACAATTAGCATACAGTTTGGATTGTTGAAATGGTTCTGTTCTTATTTAGCAAATAAATAAGAAATAAATTTTTTTACTTGATTTCTTTTAAATAAATTGGGGTGGTGATGGCACAGTGGATAAGACACATGCCTTTGGTGTGAGAGACCCATGTTCGAATCGACTGTGAAACACCAATGTGTCCCTGAGCAAGACACTTAACCCCTAGATCCAGAGGCGTGCGACCTCTGACATATATAGCAATTGTAAGTCACTTTAGATAAAAGTGTCAGCTTTTTTAATTCATTCATTCATTGCGTTTTTAATTTAATTCATTCTTGCTGAAAAGTATTAATTTGCTTCCCCCCCCAAAAAAGACTTTTGAATGGTAGTGTACCAAGTGTACAAGTCTTGGCTACAGAAAAGCTACTACATATTTTTACCATTATTGCCCAGGCCAGGACAAAACATTCACTTAAGTAGTCAATATTAAAGGGTTAGTTCCCCCAAAAATAAGTCTGTGAGCTTTCTGTCCCTCCATAGATAGACTGCAACATTATTCAAGTCCCAGGAAAGTAGTAAAGACATCGTTAAAATAGTCCATGTGACTACATTGGTTACAATAATTTCTTCTCCTCCGTGTCAGTCTCTGATGCTGTTCACGTGAGCGCCAAGACCACGCGTGATGCTGACGCAGGATACGGCCAAATCTGAGACAGTGTTCTGAAGTAGTGAACAGCGTCAGAGAGTGACAAAGAAGAGAAGAAATAGTTCAATAAAGACATAGTATTCTTGTCGCTTCACAAGAGGTTGAACCACTGGAGTCACATGGACTATTTTAACAAAGTCTTTACTTCATTTCTAGGCCTTGAATAGCATTGCAGTCTATGGAGGGATCAGAAAGCTCTCGGATTTTATCAAAAATATCTTAATTTGTGTTCTGAAGATGTTTTGAGTGAACTAACCTTTAATATATTGCTATTGTGCACAAAAGGTTTACTTGTGAATTACTAGTTGTTTTTTGAAGCGAATGTTTTGTCCTGGGCAATAATGGTAAAAATATTCAGTAGCTTTTCTCTAGCGAAGACTTTAAGGTACACTACCATTCAAAAGTTTTTTTGTTTGGAACTACATGAGGGTGAGTAATTAATGACAGAATAACATTTCATTTTTGTGTGAACTAACCCTTTGAGGTAATTTGAAAAAACAACAAAGAAATTCTACTTTGTATTTTTCCATTAACAATGCAATTATTGTTGTATTTATTAAAACAAAGTATATTATTAATCAGGTTTTCTCATCTTTTTTTACATTTATCCCATAACTAACCACCAGAGACGCTGCTTCACGCCGTAACTTTGCCCTCTCATGTCGCTGTTGGACAGTGTCAACATTTTGATTATACATGTATTATTTATACACTTTTTAATGCCATATTTTGTAATATTTGCATTATTTCATTTTTTCTACGGTGGATTATTTTCCATTTTTTTAAGAGGCACTTAAAAAATGTCTCCCTTGCCTCCTGGGTGGAAACTTCCCTGCAAGAGTAGGATATTGCACCCCAGCCAAAACATTTCATCAAAAACAAACACCCTAAACAGAAAACCACAAACACACACAGGCGATATAAAGAGGATATGATGTCTGTTTCACACACACAGATTATGGTTATGGGGTTACTGACCCGTGTATTGTTCCTCTCCGCCTTGAGCTCAGCAATCTCCTCTTCTCTCTCCAGCAGCTGCTCCCGACATACATTCAGCTCTTTGGTCAACACCGCAAACTCCTGCTCACACACAAACACACACACAACAACAGAAAATGAGCTCTGTTCTGATCTTTACAGGCGTTTTACAATCAACACAAATAATCCAGAGTGTGTATCCAGTGCAGTGGTCAGCTTGAAATATATTTACAGACCACTCAAATCACACACACATAATGTAGAAAAAAACACATACACCATATACATGTCTGTCCACTATGTCTGGGCTTCAGAAAGCCTGCCCACGGACCACCCATGACTCACTGACCATCTGAGGCATTACAGTGCACAAACAACTGAAATGCACTTTCTCGATGTGGCAAGATCTCGTTTGATTCGCTGACTTCACCACATGTGGAGTGTGTCTGAAATCACACACTGTCTGAGCAGGTATTGACAACCATTAAAAAAGTAGGCCTATGTTGTATATAGTATGAATGAAATTCAGACATAATATATATCAGCCATGTTGTTACAGTCATGTGATCGACCAGCATTCACCGCCATTCATAAATCCTCTCCCGTGGCCTCATGGGATAGTAAAGTGTCCATCGCATGTGCACTTCAGTGTCTCGCCGGAAATAGCAGGTCATCGGGGTACATTTCGCCTACTGTTTTCCGAATGCAGGCAGTTTTTGCTCCAAAAAGATATCATTTTTTGTTTGTTTAAGGCCAGTTTGGCCTGTAATAGAGCAAAAAAATAAGAAATACATTTGGGGGAAAAAAGGCAAGCAGTATCAGAATTGGCCCAGTTGCTTGTAAAAAAAAATCAGACCCAGCCATGAAAAATCATGATCGATGAATTATATTTGCATTTACAAATATTTATATGTACAAGAAAAACTTTCAATGAAAGCAAGTGGTCAGCAAACTTCAAAATCTTTAAGTAAACTGAAATCATTTCCCCTTTTCCACCTCAATAACTATTATTTTTATTAAAACACAGAATAAGAATCTTGAATCAATCATGCTTAATTCGTTCAACTTCCAGTTTGAGTTAATAATGAAAGGTTTGAAAACAAGCAGCATTGTCATAATTAGAGAAATTATAGAGTATATATCTTGGCCTATATGGGGCCCTCAGGTCAAAAAGTTTGAGAACCTCTGCTTACATTTTTAAATAGTTATTTAATAAAATACTATTTATTTGTATAGTTTATATTTCTATAAATGTAACTAATGTGTATAAAACAATCCAGATAGGAAGTAGTAATTTAGTAATTTAGTAGTAATTTGTCTAAGGCTGTTAATTTGTAATAAAGTCTTACAAAATCTTGGTATCATACAGCCAAATCTTGTTTGCGTACATGTGAGACTGAATCAGAGTCTGTTACTTTTTTGCTTTTGCTGTGTGAACAGATGACAAAGTCCACATTCTGAACACTCCGATGAGCAACTCTCGGGTGTAAGGTCTTCATAGCACCATGTTGTGTAAGATGACATATGGCCTCACATGGCTGCCACTGCGAGCCTAAAGCTACACCATCTTTTTCTAGCTAAACCTATATATGACCGGGTGCCTTCATCAGGAATCACGCATGACACGCCTTCCCTGTCTTACGTAGATAGAATCGCCATGTGCATGTGGAAGCATGTATTTTGTGTATTTACTTCAATGTGCTGTAGATATTGGGTTTTTTATTAGACGATGTTGAAATAAGTGTGCGAGATCACATGGCAAACGTTCGTAAGTAAAGCACCACCAATAACTTAACCTAAAGTGAATCATATCCTGTTCAATCAAGTTAGCAAGTCTTTGGACATAAACAAAAGTAAATCTGAGCCAAATCTTTCTAACCAAACACATTCCCTCTGCAATGCAAACCAAACCCCAATCAAAAGGCATTTACCAAGCAAAACCCAATTCTAGACCAATCATGTCGCATGCTCCTTCTGAGCTCAAATTGGCCAATCATGTTCCCTTTCCGTCATGGAATGGGTTTGGTGGGTCATGTCTCCATTCATCCCATCTATATCTAACTGCCTCGCTTTTTGCCAACAAGCAAGAATGGGGGAAAGAAGCTGGATCAAGAATAAGGAGAGGAAAGGAAAAGAAGGAGGAGTAGGGGGGCTAAGCTTAGGAGTGGTATAGTGGTACACAGATGGTAACTCAGTGGGCCCATAGGACTTTGGCATTCTGGAAATGTACCTTGCTGAGATTGGACTAGAATTATGTTTGGCACAAGTATGCCAAACACAATTGCGTGATTATGTGCTGCCTTATTTCTTTCTCTCATTCAGACTCCTACAACAGTTCCACTGACACAAAGGACCTCAACAATGGATTTACATCCTCTTTTTCAGTATTTCTCAATTCGTTTTTTGTCTCATACGCCCAACACTGATGGGATGCACCGACTGAACTCTGCTTAATGTATCACTGCTCTGAATATGAGTCTGCTTATTTCAGAGTGTTTGCATATTGATTCCCCTCTTCTCTGTGGTGCTTATGTACCCCTTAAAGGTACAATATGCAGGATTTTTCACCACCAGGGGTCACTAACCTCTTACAATAACGAAGGCGTATATTAATGACGTATATTCTACATTAAGCTGAATTATGGATCTTGTCGTCAAGCTGATGGATCTTTTATGGATGAGTGAATACATTGATGTTTTTAACATGACTGGTTTGAAGCAGGGCGCGATTGCTAGATGTATACCAGTGCCACATGCAACACGAGTCCCGTAGATATAAAGGAATAAGGACATTTTATTCATCCGAACTACACGCAAGTGCTGAATTAATACTCACACAGGTCAGTTTATTAGAGGAGTTAAACTTGAGGTAACGCAGTGCTGTTTCACTTGCTATAACAGTTACATTATCACACTAAACGGCATTACAGTGTGTTGAATGTTGTTAGTTGGGTTGTGTGTTGGCTGTATGAGACTAAGCTAGATCAACATTAGAATAACATACAGATCATTTTCTAACATTTCATCATGTTGAACTAAATAACAATGATTAGTTTAATGTACATTTGCTCACCTGTCTAATAAATAAAGTAACATGCAACACTCTATCAAGTCAAAGTTAGCCGCTGATGTGGAGCTTTTGGCATCTCAAAAGATGTTGATCTTCATTTTTGTCCTCTTTTTGTCTCAAAATCTGCTTGCCATGTTAATAATAATAATAATTATTTGCCAAGTTCCATAATGTTTGAACAAAACAACAACAGTGTGAGCATCCTGCTAGGCATAACCGGCATAACCCAGTTATCAAAGTCTGCCGCCATGGTTACTATTGCAGTACGAGGTCAAACCTGGCGGAAACCGGGGGTTACATGGATTTGACGCCATTGACTGGCGACTCCTCACCCCTGCTCACACGTCCCGTTTCCTTGGTTAAAATCGCAATTTTCCCATGATTTACAAATATTTGGAAACATTTGGGATATTGTAATAATATTGTAAGTAATCAACTAAACAAAATGTCTAACATTGGCCTAGTGGTTTTTGGATATTTTACTGCCAAAATCCTACATATTGTACCTTTAAATTTCCCTTAAATACATTCTCCCAGAAAATGGGTCTCTCCGATTTCAAGCCACATGTCAGTGGCGGTTGGCTCCATGTTTGATGTTTCCAGTGCTACGTAAACTGATCATTAGTTGGTATATAAATTGTTCAATGTTTTTTACAGTTAATTATTTATTGTTTAATCAGCATTTGCAAATTGTCACACATTTGTGGGTCAGTTTTGAATTGCGACATTTCTGACTCACAAATTAATTTTTATAAGTACATTGCAGTCTCTTTAGACTGCAAAAAATGTTTTGTTCATCAGTAATTTTGTCTTACATTTTAAAACAACTGAACATTCTTAAACCAAGATTCATTTAATAGAAAAAACAAAACAAAATGACACTAGTGACACTCGAGGGCAATCCAGCCAAACATCATCACATACTCGGCTGGATTGCCCTCGAGTGTCATTAGAGGGCGCTCCATCCCAACATCGTCACATATATAGAGCATCACAGTCCCGCCCACAGCCCGTTAAAGCATTGGTGCCGAAAGTAAATTTCCCATTCATTTCTCCCATTGACATTTTGTAAAATCTATATCTTAAGAGTATTAGAGCATGTCTGAGGATAACCAGCGACGGCTGAACTCATAAGCATACAACATATCATTTCGAGTGAAAAAATGAAGAGAAAATCCTTAAAAAGTCAAGTGTACAAGCCTGTGTACATATTTTAATTTCCGAGCAAAGGAACTACTCCTCCCATAAACCACTGCGCCTCACTAAAGTTGACTGAAAGCCACCGTGAAAGAGCCTTTTGGGTGACTTCCAAATCTGACGACGGCCACGTGAAATTTTTCCTCCAGTGAATTTTACATAGTGAATGTGCAGGGAAACTCCTTTTCCTCGATTTACTGAAGCTTATATGTAAAACGCATTTGCAGCTGCATATGCTTAAACATTGAGCATCTGGCTCGCTCATAGGCTGTGCTGTGGCAACTGCACATCCAATGTCGCGGGGGTGTCTCTGAGGTGCGACCAATGAACTTAGCCCTACGTCATTACGCGATCTTCAGTCTTCACGTGCCTTCATGGGTTTTCAGACACGTTACACGATTTCCACCAATCAGATGCATCACTGTGGGATTGTTCAGGATCGTGGGTAATGAAGTACTTATCCAATAGGCCTACATCGCGAATAAAAGGCATTTATCTTAAAACACGGTTAGTGCCCCCATGAACTTTTGGCATTTATATGAGCATATACTGTACAATCACTTAGTACAGCCATAGCTGGTTTTAAGTCTACCATGTATGGTTACGTTTTAATGACTTATATCCCAAATGTCAATTTAGAAATTGTTTTGAATTTTTACTTCCAACACCGGCTGTGGGCAGGACTGTGATGCTCTATACAGATGATGAATTACCTTGCAGATTTTTTTTCTTCATTTGTAGCATAAATGTAACAAAAGGAACACACTGTACTTTGTTCAATTTTACACTGATAAAAGAAAAAACATGAATACAGTAGGAAATATGATAAATAGAGAAAACATTTATCAATGCAGTCAATCACAATATTTATGTTCAAGTTCAACTCAGTGACTCAAGCAGTATCGTGTCGTGTCTCTTCTGTGCAAAGAGCTTTTCTGGAAAGAGTGAGATGTTATGCTAAAATGTTACAGTTACACAAGAATAAAACTCAACAACCAAATTCGTAGTATCAAAGAATTTTATGAAAAATGAAATCCACATTGTATGCAGAGAAAGACTAGCTACTCTTTCTCAATTAGGTAACTCATTCGGTGTGGTTTAAAGAGTTTGGGATATTAGGAGAGACTCCTTTCTTCTGTACACACATTACTTAAAAGATTCCCTTCTGCAAATAAAGGTGGTTGCCGCTTGCAAAATATTGTGTACTTGTATGTTCTTCAGCAATATAATATGACAGACAGCCAGCAAGGATGAAAGAGAGGTAGTAAGTGACTTAAGTTGAAAAAACTGAAAGTAATAACATGTAATTGTGACATTTAAACATAACACAACTCTTCCCAAAAAGACATACATGAGTTACAGAGCTGAACAAAACTGTTTTATGATTGGCCTGACTGTAAAATGTCTCATCTGATCGTCAGAGAGTACAAACTTTGCTAAATGTATTTGTGAAAGAAAAAAAAAACATCTAAACACAAATCTAAGGTGTCTCAAATGTATAACGATTTGCAAATGCGTAATCAACAATCTATTTGTAAATATAAATATAACTCATGAACACACTTTTATATTTTGTGCATTAGGTTTAAACAATTAGCGAATCGCAAATTGTGAATATATAATTATTTTAAAACTGTTCTGATCCTAAATACACATGCAAAGCCCATAATATTACATCACCTTAAGCTGCTATGATGTCATTAAAGAGTTTAAACTCATTATTTGACCAAATCTACCAATGAAACAACCAGGGCTGTTCAAGAGTTTAAATATTGGCCAAAAAACTAAAAAAGTAGCACCCTGACATGTAAAGTTGGTTACAGAATTGTATATAATCAGTAGAACACCTTAAATTAGATCAGAGCAGAGAAAACAGTACAAGACCCGATGCAAAAAGGACTACAACAGCCCACCAGTCTGCAAGATAAATATTAGCTTGAATGTTAGCCAAATCAGACAGGTATAAATCCAGACTGTTCAATTCAGACAAAGTAAATCATACAAACCAGACACGCTTAGTTCTGACCATCTCTTTCTAGATTCTTTACATCTGTATAGATGTAATCTTACTTATACTTTATACTTCACTGGCAGTGTATCCTTCCTGAAGACATGGTTCCACTCAATGACCTGTTTTTCCAAACTATTCAGCACAGGACATTCTTAAAGGGACAGGTCACCCAAAATGAATTACTCAACCTCATGTTATTCCAAACCCACAAGACTTTTGTTAATCTTCACAACACAAATAAAGATCTTTTTGATGAAATCTGAGAATTTCTTTCCCTCCATAAACAGCTAACTGACTCTTTAACTCTTCAAAAGGTTCATAAAGAGATTGTAAAACTAATCTATATGAATTGAGCGGTTTAGTCCAACATTTTCTGAAGAGACGATCGCTTTTTATGATGAACGGATTGAATTTAGGTTTTTATTCACATAAACATTCATTACCTCACACATCAGTTGCGGTAAACAGAAGCTCAAGCATGTTCACCTGACACGCGAGAACCAATGAGGTTCATTCTCGTGTTACGCAGCACGTTTGAGCTTCAGCAAGAGGTTTGTTCTCGTGTGTCAAGCAGGTTAGGTTCAGCTTCTGTTTAATTTCACTGATCGATGTCTATATGTCAATAAAATACAAAATTCAATCTTTTCATCAAATAAAGTGATCAAATCTCTTTCTTAATTCATATATGGATTAGTTGTACGATCTCTTTATGAACTCTCAGGTGGTAGTTGAGTAGTTGTCTATGTAGGGGGAACAGAAATTCTCAGATTTCATTTAAAATATCTCTCATTTGTGTTTCAAAAATGAACTAAAGTCTTAAGGGTTTGGAACGACATGAGGGTAGGTTTTATTTTTGGGTGAACTAACCCTTTACAGGGATATTCCAAAGTCCAATACAAGTTAAAGAATATCAACCAGCCTAGTATTGTTACAATGACAGTAGTATGCAAATGAACATTACTCAGTAGTACTCTTTCTCCATGTTCCCTGCACCCAGGATATGCCCATTTATTTGTCTGCAAAAGTTTGCCGGATGCTGGGGCTTTTGTTAAAACTACAGGCTGAACTTCTGCATTTTGCCTGTCGGCTCACAGACAGTCGAATCAAAAGAGGTGCAATGCCAAAATCAAGTGCATTATGGGTGTTTTCAGTTTTTGGCAAAAGAGGACATCACAGCCCTTTTCTTATGTTTTCTCTAGTAATATATTCATATTTCTACTGCATATACACCCAAGTCCTATTAAAGCCTTGTCAGTGGTGAATTACCCAGCATTTGTGCTATGATGTTAATTGATTCTCGCAAAAGAATAATTCTGACCCTAATCTAACAAAAAATTCTGTCATTGTGATGAACTTACAATGGGAGACAACGGGCCCAGTTTTGAATAATTTGAAGCAGATATGTGAGGCTATGATTTCGTAAAAGCATGTACATCAATTCTTCTGTTAAAATGTGTGTATTATTTGAACGGTTATGTAATTCTGTTTAAATCATAATGTTATAGTCATTTTAGGGTTTATGCTGTGCGCTGTCATGGCAACAACATTGTAAAAATGGATATAACTTTACACAGAAAAGGTTTGTAATTTATTTTTTTCATACTAAAATCATGTCAACACAGATTGTCTTTGAAACGGTGAGGTTTTAATGTTAACAGATTGGCCTCGTTGTAGAAGTGCCTCACTGTTACCCAGGTTTTTGCTTTGTTTAAAAAAAAAAAAATCTGTTCTTGTGGTAACCAACATGATGCCATTCCAACAAATGCTGTGCATGCAACCTGCACTGAACCCTTGATATTTAAAAAAAAAAATTACTCCAAAGCCAAGATGATAATTTAAAACATCTCAACATGGTGCATAACATATCTTTATCATGCAATTTAAAATAAGGTTTTATAATAAACACACATATACAGAACCCCCTAAGCGTACCTGTGGCAGTGCGATGGAGAGTTGTCTCTGTAGCGAGTCCTTCTCATGACCCAGCTCTCGCAGACGTAGCTGTGCCGTGCCGAGACTGTCCTGGGTCTCTCGGAGACTCTCTAGCAGCCGCTCTCGCTCCGTCAGCATGTTCACCATTAGAGACTCCAGATTCCCAGTGCTCCCCCCCTCGTCTCCACCGCGAGCCTCTCGGCCCCCATAGCCACCACCCATGCCCCCTGCACCGCCTCCCATACCCCCACCGCCTCCGGCAGGAGAGGACGGGCCTCCGCCACCACCACCCCGCCCGTCCTCCGAGATGGTGGGCATAACCTCACACATCATCTTGAGGCCGTGAACAGGTGTGAGAGTTCGTTATCTGATAGCGTGAGGGAGGTTAAAGGTGAGTGTGTGTACGTGTTGGCCTTACAAGTTTTCAAAGAGGAATTCGCGAGAATCACAGTGAGGGACCGCAAATCTGACAGTATTGGCGTGCCAGAGAGCCTACGGCAAACAGTTAAACAACTTGTCATTCATATGCGGATGTCTAGGATGGAGTAACGTGAGGACTGTGGTAAGAATGTGTGCCGTAACAGTCTTTGTAATGTGTGTTGTGTGGAGTATTGCAGATATATTATCCGTACAGTTGATCTCTCTTACTTTTCCACTATATTTTATCCCTCAGATAGTGTCTGTTTGTTTTCACCCTCTATTCAAGCTTTCTTGGTGGGATATCCTAATTACTGTGCTCTTCTTCACGGGTGGACCAGTACTGCCAGTTTATCTGAGTGGTCTTCTTTTTGAGCTTATTATCCACTGTCTTCCTTTATTTTTCCTCAGTACTCAGGTAGATTCATGAGTTGTGTTGCTATTTCCTGAATGGCTTCAAGGCTCCTGGTTGGCTCTTAGTATGTGCTGTTCAAAATCCTTGGCTTGGGTGTGTTTGGGTTGAGCAGCAGGGTGTGGTCTCAGGTGGAACAAAAGTGGCAGGAGAAAGTTGGAGGGGAAAGTCGCTGGGTCGCAGGGACTGGATTGGGTGAAAGGAAGGGTGGACATGGAGGAGAGTCTTCTACCCAATGGGTTCGAACTTCAAGTAAAAGAGAGCTGAAGAGGGAAATAAAGGAGAGTAACATTAGCACAAATGGTCAAAGCTGGGCAAGTCATGAAGAAATCAAGCGCTATACTGTAGATCACATCCAGTGAATTCTCAATATCTCAGCAAACCAAACTTCGAAAGTAAATCTGCTGGGTTGATGTTTCATTTTCAAAGCAGTAAGTGTCCCAAATGACTTTTGATATTTTGAAATAGTGTTTTTATTGATAAACTCCGGGGATAGAAAAAAAAAGACAATAAATGGGGAGAAATTACACAATAAACAAAACCAAGTCTTCTGACAGCAAGAGGGGGTGGAAAACGTTAAGGATATCTTACTCTTGTAATTGCTGGTAAAATTGCATTGTATGTTGCAATACAAGCTGTCAGGTAACACTGGGAAAGGGCAGCATCTGTGCTGTTGGATTACTATCAGCTGTCATTTAAATCTTTAAAAACATATTGTGATTATGGACACCATGTCATATTGGAATGTGTAGATCATCCCCTACATTGTTCTTTTGAGGTTCTCCCCTTAGGTCGGAGATTCAGAGTACCTTGTTTTAAGTCCAATAGGACTAAGAACTCTATAACATGTGCAATTCTTTTGCTAAACTTATATAATTATATGACGTAGATGAGTAATAGTATAAGTTTTTTAATTAGTAGTCTGTGTTGTTTATGGGTATGTGTATGTAGGGTTTACCTGTTGTGTGACCTGTGTGTTTACCTGGCTGCAAGATAAGTTTCCCTTAGGGGACAATAAACTGAAACTGAATTAAAACACTGAATGGAAAACACTAATGCTTAAAAGTCATCTGCCAATCTTGATGGTGAATACATTTACATGCACATAACTGTAACTTCCTGATTGCGGTCCATATTCGGTGTAAGCCTTTATTCTGAAAACAGACTTTCATATGTGCCAGAGCTTTTGACATATTACTCATTTTTATAAGTAATCAGCATATGGGTGAAATAAACAAGATATGCACTTTTTTTTTTTTTCCTTGAGCCATTTATAGTCCATCATGCATTTTAGTAATTTAAATATCATTCATATCCCTAACAACAACACACAAGCTATGAATTGCAACATGTAGGTCATGAGACTCTTGCAAATATAGACCATGATGTTCTGTCCTTTGTAGGAACAGAAATAATCTCTAGTGTCTCAGCATTTTTTAGCTGTTTATTTCTAATATCCATACAAATTACCTTTGCTTGAACATATGCACATGAAAAATAATGTTTGGTAAAGGTGGATATTCTGAATATAATACAAAAATCGTATTAATAGCCTGCACAGACATACCATCTAATTCAGATTTCTAGAAACCAAAATACTGGCTTATAGTTAGGCAATGTTGCATGACCCTCATCACAATATGACCAAATTCTATTTAAACATCAGAATATTCTTGTGCATGTAAACGCACTGAGTGAGAGACATGGACTGAAATCACTTGGATTTTTCGACACAGGAGTCAGCACTAGATGGTGGCAGACACATTGGGGAGCATCAAACTAATAATAACATTGTAACCATCGGGTTTCCCCATTACAGAAATATGGGAATAGCGTGAAAGAGCGTCCTGTTACAGTAAATGTTGACACAGGAATTTGGAAGAATCAACAGAGCAGTGATTCCTCGCACATGCAGGCCACAAATCGTGCTAAATACCCCCTGTCTTGAATGTTAACGACGTCGAGGCGAATGAAGACAATGTATCAGCCTCGTTTCCGCGACTGTCATGCAGAACATTCAACTCAACACCCAATTCCATTTGTTTTGTCTCTCTGTCTGTCGGTCCATCCGTCTCTCTCTGCTTCCCTCCCTCTCTCTTCCTCCGACACACACCTATTTCAGATTCCCTTCAATATAGACAGCAGCCGTTTCTTAATACCACATCTCACCGCTTTTATTTTCCGTTCGCCCCTTTGGTAGCCTACATCTGCTTCTCTTGATAGGTTTTGTAGATCCTATAGTCATCAGGCTAATGGTTGCGCATAATATACGGAAATGAAATTCATGATGTGTAACGATCATGTAGCCGGGCAGCGCTTTTTGTGTGTCCATGGACGTTGTCGAAACGCAGGAAGGAAGAAACGGGTGTCGTTTTAAGGGAACCAGTGCGTGATTGGAAGCTGCTGATCTTGTTTAGCTATTCCGTAGCCTACTAACATGAAGAGAATGATCAAAAATAAGCACCGTTCCGTTTCGCCCAAACGACGCTCAGCATCAGAGGCTGAATGTATGTGTTGACGTATTCCTCTGCCTTTCGCTCCACCATATATATATATATATATATATATATATATATATATATATATATATATATATATATATATATATATATATATATATATATCCCATCTCTCTTCTGTCGACTGGACATGCAGTGTTGAAATGAAATGATTACAATTTAACTTCTCTTATGAATAACGCATCGTGTCATTTCTTCAAATGTTGCTATTTTATTCTCTTCCGTCCATCCTTTCGCCTCGCCCCCTCCTCCCAAGTCCTCCATCCCCCTCCTCATCTCCACAGCTGGGCGATATCACACACACAAACATGCATATATAAGAAAATACATGCGATGCTGACATGCACCGCTCACCGTTGTCATCGTCGAAGAGTAAACGCTAGACAGACATCATCATCATTTCATACCCGTCGACCCCATCGGAGCGCAGCGCTTTCGGGTGCCGAATTTGCCCAGTTATAGCCTCCCCCCTTCCCTCTTCCTCACACATGTAACGACGGCACCGAGCGAGCAAACGTTACACCTAACCACAGTCTCTCTCTATCGCTCTCTCTCTTCTCCCCTCCCTCTCTATGTAAAGGTGCTGGCTCTTAAAGAAACACTCGCGCCTGCTTCACCACAGTAATCACAGACACGAGCTTGTTGCTAGGGCTACTGCAACTGTGTGACATCATGTCTGTGAAATACACGATCCGCCACCTCACATAAGAAGATAAACGTGTAATTTTAAGAGCAATGCTTGAGCATTCATGGGCGAAAGGTCCAAATGGTCAGCTCAGGGTACCACAGTGAGAACTTGAGCAGTCTGTCCACTCACCACATCCACTCCCTCTAACGGTCACTTTCAGTATTGCGCCTCTCAAGCCATCCGCACTTGTTAGTAATTATCACCTAAGTTTTCAGATTCTCATTGCATCGTCACGAAAGTTGAGATTTTATTGGGTTTAAAACGGGTATTTATGATAATTGTGTTTTGAGTAAAACAATATTTTTATAGGCTAACGTTAATCCTTTTCGAAATCCGTCAGTCCACATGTCTGCCCCTAGTCTCGCGTAGCCAGACCTTCAGACTGACGGCTGAAGGTCTGGAATTCATAGCAGCTTTCTTTGGTCAAGGCCCGCCCATAAGGGCGTTAGACCGACATGTCAAACAACCAATTACAGTTCGTTTCGTTCAGCGTCATGTTTCGGGGCGTGGAAATGTCCCCACAACAACAGACCGGTGTGCAACAAGTCAGTCAGCAGTCACCGGAGGCGCCAACAACGCTCCGTGTTATTAAATTCACCCACGAACTCGCTCATGTCCATCTTATGTCCGCTTTGTCACACGAATGTAAGTTACGTCCCCGCCCCAGTGCGCTCACGCCTACTAAATAAACGCCTCATCTCCGGCGCCGCGCACTCGCTACATTCCCTTTAGCCTTTAGCACATCTAGTGGATGCATAACGCAAACCCAGTCAAACGTTTGACTCTGCAGTATCTTATGTGCCTTATAATCCAGTGTGCGCGACCTATATATGAATACTGAATCGGCCAGCTGCGATGTCAGCGTCTGTTTCATGTTTGTCCACAAACGCAGCTGATATCCTTCGCAATTAAGTACTTCACTTGATCTTCCATAATAGATTGTAGGGGACATACAACTACGTTTAGCTGATCTTGAGAAATGCTCATTGTCACTCACATAGGCCACTCATATAAACACAACAGTTTTTCTTCCGCAATCACACATCTGCGCTTGTTTCCCGGCGGACCGAAAATAAACGCGACACTGACGCCCCCCGGAAATCCGATAAAATTCAACCAATCAGATGACGACTTCGACATTCCTGAAGTGTTTCCAGTTAAGTGTACCATATGCATCAGACGTTTAGCCAACGTTCCGTGGGCGTGACGTCTGAGGCTGAGACTAGTCTGCCCCAAACATTTTCCAACAACACGAACTATGGAGCATTTTTGTTGTTGTTGTTGTTTTATCTATTTGCAACTCTATTTGAATACTTAAGAACTGAACGCCGTATAAAAAGCAGGCCTACCTTTTATATTTAAAACTTGCACGTTAGGAGGAACTTAGAAGTTTTTTTTAGAAGTAGCATTTTTTTTTGTACAACCGAAATGCACTTCTCGCTAACCGTTAACGACCTTACAGACTTGTGATTGGCCCTAAATTTGAGATTTTAAATCTGAATTTTTGTTATTTTCGCCCAAATAAAGCGCACGAGCTGAGTTGCCTACTGTTGCTATGGTTTCCTCCACAGACAACCGTAACGTCTTGTCATATTTAGCGCACCTTAAAGTTCAATAAACTTACTAGCCTACTACTTGGTTTAACCGCTGTAAGTTAAAACATTAATATTTTATATAGTAAGCCTGTTTGTAATAGCCTACCCAACAGGCTAAGTGACAGAATTTAGGAAAGTTCCTAGCTGCCTCAAACACCCCACACAATTTCTCATAAAAAGCAAACAATTTGTGATGTAGCTTATATAACCTATCTATCACATAGCCTATTTTTATAACCAGCCCTGAAATTATCATGATCATAGCCTATGAGGAGCGCTTGCGGAAAATCATGCTGCGTTCACACAATGTCGTAATTACCGTAAATATTAGATGACAACAAATTACGCTGTACTTGGAGCAGCTCGCGTCCTCTGATAAGGTTTTATATTTTTCTCACTATTAACTCCAAAATCAATCAGCGGGGTCGCGTACAGCGGTCACGTGGTACACACCGTAACTCTCAGAATATTCCGAGTCTACAGTTGTAATTACGCGTTTTACGGTCATGTAAATGCTTTTTACAAGTCAGAATGCCTTTAAATTGCCCGCGACACGTCTTGCGCAGAGAATCAACTTTCAGTGGTGGAGGACACAGACATGAATGCAACAAGCCAATATAAAATAGACACCGGTGACATCTCCACCAATAAAACAAACGGCGAGGAGGGCTTCTGCTTTGATCAGCGCTAACAAAACAAGGGTAGAATAGGGTGGAGCTATGAGAAGAGTCCCGAAAGGGATGACGTAATGTATTTTTAGAGGATGATGTCATCGTTGTGCACAAGGAGAGGATTTAAAGATACAGCTGTGCTGTGGTAGGCTACAACTTGCAGCTGGCGCAAGTAGGCTACTGCACGAGAACAATGTGGTGGATGTCAGCTTTACATTAGTCGAATTAAAAACGACTTCACATGGTATTTTCTAAGCAGTTTTTCCACATCCCACTTTGAGAACCTTAAATCATAAGACAATTTTACACAACACCCCGAAATGTAACAAGGTGCAAAAATGCACGTGAGTCTTAAACATAACACACTACTCTAATGCATTACAATGTATCTGTAACTTGCATAGCTTGTAGTACTAGCATCTCTACCCATGCACAGCCAGTCACCATGGCAACAGAGGCAACATGGTGTTTATCAGAGTATCTTTTGGAGCTGCAGCATCAGAGCTTTCCAGGCCAGTGAGCGCTTAGGAAAGGAGAAAAGGAGAGGACACTGTTGAGGAACACTGGGATATAACCAACCGTAGTCCTCACGGGTTCAGGAAAAGTTCAGGATGAGAAGAAGGTCACAAAAAAGGGTTAGCTAAGAAGAAAACTTGAGCGATACTACCGTTACAATTATAACTGAGGGTTTTGTTTACTTTTATTTAAAGGATAAGTTCACTCAAAAATGGGCATTCTGTAATCATTTACTCACCATTCTGTCATTCCAAACGTGTATAACTTTATTTTGTTCTGTAGAACACAAAAGCAGATTTTGAAGACAGTTGACAACCAAACAGTTATGGTTACTTACCATTGATTTTCATCAAATGGAGAATAAAGCCCAGATATATTTCTCACAACATCTTTTATGTTCCATGGAACATGGAAATGATGACAGAAATTTATTTTTGGGGGGTAAAATCCCTTTAAGATGTTTGTTGCAACTGACACTCTTAAATAAAAAGGTTCTTTATTGGCATGGTTCCTTGAAGAACCTTTAACATCTGGAACCTTTCAATTCTACAGAAGGTTAGAGTGGAAAAAGTTTCTTAGATGATTAAAATGTTCTTCACACCAAGAAAAAAAAAATGGTTCTTTTAAGAACTGTTGACTGAAAGATAAGTTGGGGACCCAAAATGCTTCTGTGGCATCGCTGCAAAAACCCCTCATTTGGAACATTTATTTGTATGATTTATGTGTGATTTATGTGCTCCTCCAGGACCCAAACATAGATTAATACAATCAACATGCTTTTTTAAACATTTAAACTACCTATAAAAATGCCGTACTATAGCCTACTCTTGTCTCCATGTCCTGCAGATAACCAGATAAAAATCACAGAGGGAGACTGTTGCCTGTCCCTGTGAACTCAGCACATTTATATTCTGTGTGTGTGTGTGTGTGTGTGTGTGTGTGTGTGTGTGTGTGTGTGTGTGTGTGTGTGTGTGTGTGTGTGTGTGTGTGTGTGTGTGTGTGTGTGTGTGTGTGTGTGTGCTGGTAGCCTGAAGTGCAGGACAGTTTGCTTCTGTCAATAGCAAAATGATGACCCAAAAAACACCTGAGCATTATCAGAAGTACATAGACCAATGTTTCACGCTCAGACTGCAATCCATTGCCTGCATTTGCCTGACCATATAGCACAGAAAACAATAGATACTATATAATGGTGCAGAAGCAGAGGAAAATGGCTCATGTGGATATCATGATATAGGAGATGAGACTATGTTTGGCACACGTCTATAAGTGCAGTGGAAAGTTTTATTAGCTCATAGCTCCCTCTTCTGTTCATCAAGGCTATTGCAATATGGCCCAGATACAAACACAAGAGGTGCTGTAGTGTTGAATAATAGTGCTCTGTGTTAAATGCTTAGTTGTCTCTTATCATCACTCAAACCTCACAGGCTGAGAAAAGACAGGGGGAGAGAAAGATCAAGGGTAGAGGCAGGAAATGTGAATGAGAGAACGTCAAGAGAGAGTATCAAATACCTGGTTGTCCAATTAGGAATCAGCTATTGTGCTATAGTGGCATTCCTACAGAAAGACCGCATACATCTGCCTCGGATCTGTTTCTAATAAAAACTAAAACACAAGAATTTTGAAAAAATAAGAAGTCTGTCATCATTTAGCCTATACTCACTGTTTTTGTTCCAGACCTTTATGGCTGTCATTCTTTTTTCCACAAAACGCCAGCCTCATAAACCATTCACTAGTAGCGATTAAAAACGATCTCTAAGGGTGAGTGAATTAGGAGATAATTATTATTTTAGGTGGCCTAATCCTTTAAGAAACCTGTCCAAAAAAAACTTCACCGGTTTTTCGCAGACATAGGCCTATGAGAGTATAAAAAAGTTGAGAGTAGTAATGTGCCCCTAACATATGCAAACGCGCGAGAAAAAAGATGTGGAAACCAGACTGTCAATACTTCAGAGACTTCTGTAAAATACCTACTGAATTCATAAGGGTTGATATTATTCAAAAAAAAAAAAAAAAAAAAAAGAGGGGCATTGTGAAAAGTGGATGATTCAGCAGCAGTCAGGCCACTCAGTGATGCAAATGACTCGAACAGAAGCCCTCTTTCACACTATCGAAAGCAAGTACTCGTTTCATCAGACTCTCTTCCCACAGTCTTTGAGTCATATTTTTTGGCTCCTTATTTTATTCCTCTTGTCTTTTACAGGCAACAGAATTCTACAAATAATTTCTTCCTCTGTTTGCTGGTTAAGAAAGGTCCTTGTCCTTGCGAAATGACATCAAACCAAAGAAAAAAATCTGTAAAAAAAAGTTACTTTCTTAAGGCACATTCCTATTTTTGATTAATCTCCCTTAAAATTATTTATAGTAGGCCTATTTTTAATATTTTGAGTTAGGTGCTTCATTTAACAAAAGCGATTAGTAATAGTTTTAACAGTTTTAGTTAACAATAACAACAATAAGATTAATGGTATTTCTATGGAAAAACAAATTATACATATAAACTGGGTTCCTAACACAATTTCATGTCGACTTCAAGAGATAGCCTAATTTATTCAGCATAATTTAATTCCTTTACTTCAAACTTGTATGACTTAAATTCTCCTGCAATATTTTTTAGAATGTTTCTATCCATATAAAGCCCATTGATTTTAATTTTATGAAGAAAAAAACCATTTTCAATATCTTTTAGTAACATCTCACATTAAAATCCCATTAGTGAACGTTAATTAATGCATTAGCCTACTTAACATAAGAATGAACATTACATTCGTTTTAGTAGGCTATTAATATTTTGTTAACGTTAATAAAATTACAATTATTAGTCACAGCTCATTTCTAATAAATATTAACAGATGTAACTTTGATTTGAATAAAGTATCAAATTAACAATGATTAAGACGTATTTCTTTTTTATTGTTAGCTCATGTTAATTTATGTAGTTAACCTAACTAATAAATGGAACCTTATAAAAAAAAGTAACTATGTCATCTTTTATGTTTCACAGAAAGTAAATCATTCAGGTCTGGAACAACATGATAGAGAATAAATGAGGAAATGTTTATTTTTGGGTGACCTTTCTCTTTTAAAAACATCTCTTGCTGCAAAAACGCTCAAGTAAACAAAGATAACAGTTTAAATATGTGGACAGCACTTAAGTTTCACAGTGCTGTAATGATGTGTGACTGGAAGGACATTTACACATCTATGTAGCATCACTAGTGAGTGTAACTGAAAGGTGACATCTGCAGCAGAAGAGGCAGAGCAACAAGGTCACTGGGGTTAGAGAGAGAGTGTCTGACAGAATTGGAATGGAATTTACAGCAAGTATGCCATGTGGCAAGGAGTGCGAGCAAACGACATTCAACGCAGATCAGTGAATACTTCAGAACAATGCAGATGTCACAACAAGAGAGGCGTAAACTGATTTACTGGAAGAGAAATGCAGAACAGCTGAAACTGACATTTGGAAAGTTTCAGTTTAGAAACATATGGGTTGAGTCTATGGATCACTGAAAAAAATGTGGAGTAGGATTTACTTGGAAAAAAGCTAGGCAACTTTTTCCACTCAGAAAATGCTAGTAAATTTACAAAGATTTGCCAAGTAAAAACCTAAACATATTTATCAGTAACTTTAATTAGAAATCTTAAGTTAAAATTTACTTGGAATATGGAATTAAGTAAACTTTAATTTAGTTAAGTGAAAGTAACAAAGAATATAAGTAACTTGGCTAGTAAAAGCTTGATTAATATCGATTTAGTTGTAATTTCCTTTGCATTACATTTCACTCAAACAATTCTATTGAATTATACCAGTCATTTATAAGCCTTGTGTTTGACTTAGCCTATCTAAGAAAATTTATACTTCATCATGTCAGATGTTAAGCATGAAGTGAATGCAAAGACCTCAATACTTGGTAGACAACACACAATGACGGTAACATTTGATGGATCGTTTTTGTGTTTGAATGTGTCATTTTGAGCAGAAAATTTCCTCAAAATGTCACAAAATGGCAAGTTACTAATCCTGACAACAAAAGCAATGATAAAACTGTGTAAATACAGCTGGAAACCAGTGAAAAATGAACCTCATTAATTATTCAAGGTCTATGCTTTCATTTCTACTCGCTTGAACTAATATGTAACTTACTTAGTTTTTTTAAAATTCTTGCCTGAACTAACTTTTTCTAGTAAATTACATTGGGGTTTTTTCAGTAGTATTTACCTTACCAAAAAATCATTTTTTCAGTGATGGTTTTATGATATTTGTTGCAGATCACAGTGATCTAAATATGATATTAAGGAATGGGCAACACTACAATCTCAAAGTATCTGTTGAGTTTAAAAGTTAGTTTACCCCATTGTTCAATTCTCATGTCAATCCAAACCATTTTGAAAAATGTCAGCATGTTTTTATCTATACAGTGAAAGTCATTAAGGGCCCAATCTTGTTTAACTATTAAATTGGTTTAAAATATATTTGTGTTTGTATGTGCGTGTTCAACTGAAGAATGAAAGTCATACATCTTTGTGTGTAAATAACAAAATTTTCTTTTTTGGCTGAACTATCCCTTTAAGAAAACCACATTTTCTTTGCAATAGATCGCAGGATTTAAAATCTGACAACAGTAGCATATTTTTTAAATATTCTTTATTAAATGAAAGAAATAAAACACTGTCATAAAATAATTGTGACTTTTTTTATATTACATTAACAAAAATGCAGATTCATTGCACATTGCAGTCTCTTAATATGTTTGGTTTACAGGTCTGCACTCATCTCAGTCTGTAAGAAACAATAATATCAGAAAGCCTTGTTTTACAGACAAAATGTGAACCACAGAAAAGAACCACATTTTTTTAAAGAGTCTAAAAAGATACCCAAAGCAAACAAGGCCATAAACTTCAAAACCAGAGCAATCGCAACAATATTTAAGGGGGGGTGGGCCCTGACTACCATCAAACTAAACCATTAACAAAAATGCAAATTCATTGCACATTGCAGTCTCTTAATATGTTTGGTTTACAGGTCTGCACTCATCTCAGTCTGTAAGAAACAATAATATCAGAAAGCCTTGTTTTACATACAAAATGTGAACCACAGAAAAGAACCACATTTTTTTTTAAAGAGTCTAAAAAGATACCCAAAGCAAACAAGGCCATAAACTTCGAAACCAGAGCAATCGCAACAATATTTAAGGGGGGTACCCTGACTACCATCAAACTAAACCACACATCCAATATTAATATCCCATTCTTTAGAAGGGAACATGCGAATGCTCTATGATGCCACTGTATTAGGGAATTGAGCATATTTGGTTGAGGATGAAACAGAAAACACCATTAGTATGTATTTGAGGAGTGTATACTGTTCAAATATATTGTTCTGGTCTAGTTATGTTATGCCGAGTTTCAGATTAGGATAAGCCAGTAGGTTTGTATGTGTATGTGCAATTAAAAGGCAAGATCTATAGAAGTTCAAATCAGTTAGGGATGTGCGTGTGTGTGTTAGGAGGTGTGCTGAGGCAGATTCTGTGGTGGCTCAGCTGGCAGGTTATTCTTAACATCTCCATTCTGATCGACTGGGACTTTAACCACTAAAAGACAAAACAGGCCATGTTTGATGAAACACTTACCCTGAAAGGGTTAATATAAGCAGTTTTTGAAAAAATATATTTAGGTTATAATCAAAGGCTGAATCATGGACTATTCATTTCATTCTTCTCACCTTGACTGTCTTCATTTGCTAGTTTCTGGATCTCGTTTTGAAACTGGAGCTCTCCATTAGGACCTGAGGGAGGCTGTCTATTCACTGCCTGTTGCTCCTTTTGTTTTTGTGACATCTCCATTACTGCCTGATTAGAAGTAAAACAAGCTCTCAGCTCTCTGGCATCCAAAAAAAAAAAAATGCCAAAAAATACAATAATATGCAGTACAGATGTTGTAAACGTATTAAAATCCAATAAAAATTTTTTTAGTATGGTATGGTCAACTGCAGTAAAGGTTTTTTGTGCTTACACTTACAACATGTGATTTTTGTATTGTCTTTAACACAAACGCATACAAAAACCAAGAAATGTAACAATATAAACATAAAATTACCTACCTGCTGATATTCTCGTTTCTGTGCCTCTAGAGCTTTGCTTCTCTCTTTGAGAAGTTCCTGCTCCTGTCGTAATGTCTCTGCCCTTCTGCCAAGCTCCACCTCCTTATCCCGAAGTTCCGCCTCAAAGCGCTGCAGCTCCTCTTCTGTGTACACTGGCTTTGTATCATCCAGTGTCTTAAATTGAGGCATAAAGTGTGTTGAAAGATAATGAGTTAGCACAAAACACTGCCATGTAAAAACAGTATAATAAATCCAGACGCATCTAAATCTGCCTCTAACCTCCCATTCCTTTTGGTCATTAAACTCTTTCTTCTCCGTAGATTTGAGGAACTCTTCCAGGCTGACCAGCCTGTCATGATTGACATCTACCTGTAGTGTGAGGAAGCAGTGAAAGAGAGAGAGAAAAAAGCCCATTTCATCAGTTATAGGTATTTAAAAGACAACTGAAGAAACTAATTAAAAAATAAGACATTAGGGGCAGGGAGTATTTTAAGCCAGATAAAAGAATGTCTATTTCTTCATCTCATGCACCCTGAAGGAACAGAACAGATGGAGTCACTGCTGCTCCACACATTGGGAAAGTGTTAAAAAGCTGAAGGAGAGTCTGAGAATGGCTGATAAAGGCAAAGACAGAAAATGAGTGCATTTACATACATACTATTGCACCAGTCTCTTTAAAGTTACACTTAAACGCTCAACCTAAAAAGCAATCTTTCTTTAATCTAATTCTTTTATCAGATAAATAGTTTAAACACAATCAGCAGGTACACATTTTTGCAGATTATCAATTTTGGACTGACAGTTTGGCGGCTTAAAGAAAAAAAGTATCACATTTCCTAATGAGTTTACATAGAGTTAAGGCTTTTATGGCTGAATTTGGTAGTTTTCAATTTTTTGTTGTACTGTACATGCAAACACACTCAACAAGAGTGATTGAGAAAGAAAGTAAATATTTTACGTTTTGCATGACATGTTCTCGCATCCTCAGCCTTTCCTCCTCCATCTCCATCATGTCATCCTCTTCATTCTTGGGATCATACACTTTCTCCAGCTAAAAAAGCAAAAAAGAAAAGATGAACACATTGAAGACATAATAGCCACTTGCATTTTTTTCGATGATTGATATTAGCTTGTTAAAGGATACTCCACTTTTTTTGTAAATGGGCTCATTTTACAACTCCCCCAGAGTTAAACAGTTGAGTTTTACCGTTTTCAAATCCATTCAGCCGATTTTCTGATATTTAGAAGAATATCAGTAACCAGACAGTTTCTGGTCTCATTGACTTCCATAGTAGGAAAAAAATATACTATGGAAGTCAATGAGATCAGAAGTCAATGAGATCAGACACCGTCTGGTTACTGATATTCTTCTAAATAGCAGAAAATCGGCTGAATACATTCGAAAACGGTAAAACCCAACTGTTTAACTCTGGGGGAGTGGTAAAATGAGCCTATTTACAAAAAAAGTGGAGTATCCCTTTCAGCTTTTATGACTTTATCAAAAAAATGTCATCATGGATTCCCATGCTGAGGATGTTTTACTCAGGATAGCCATTAGAGCCGTACCTGTCAATAACAGACTGTCATGACTCACCAACCTCAAATGTCAAACATTACCTCTTTTGTGAAGAGGGCCTCCAGCTCTTGCTCATCCAACACACCGTCGCCATTTGAATCTAGGGGAGAAAAAGCAATTCAATTCATTTTTCCTGCAAATCGGCTGCTTATGGTCTAACTGAGGACAAAGAGACCAACCGTGGAGCTTAAAGAAAGTCTTTGGATTGAACTCCTGTGGATCCAGCCCATCTGTCTCTTCCCAAACCTCCCGTAACTGATCCACACTACCCTGAATGGATGGTGAGAAAAGAATAAAAGAAAGCTTTACTAATATCATATGTGAAGTAAGCAGAAACAGATTCAACTCTTCTCAGTCTATCTATCCATACATCTCCCATTCTTCATCCCTCTCACCGGAGCGTTAACTTTCGGATGTTTCCGGTGCTTTTCTTTCAGCTCTTCGATTCGCTTCTCCTCCTTCTCCCTCTTCTCCTGGTCCAAACTCTTCAGGTACTCCCTCCTCTCATGTTCTTTCAGCATCTCGTACCGCTTAAACTCCTCATGGTGCTCTGCATCGTAATTCTCAAGATCTTTAGTGGCCTGACAAATAAGCACAAAAGCGTATGATTCCATAGACAGTTTTAGGTTTTTATTACTGTATTGTTCCAAATATAAGACAAATATAAGTTTATTTAATTAATAAATCTGAAAAAAATGGTTTGTCTTCTATTCTAGAACAGTGGTTTTCAAACACTAGGGCGCCTCAGTGATAACATTGTATTTCTGCTCAGACAGTCAGACATATTCGCGTAATTGTCAAAATGAATGTACTGGGAGTGTTTTATAACAGATGCTCACTGAAGAAACATTTTAGAGAAGTTTGAGAGGTCTTCTAATCAGGGTCATCTTATTTTTGGAACAATAATACAGTCTTTGTGTTTAAATTAAATTATGTATTATTCTGTTCTAATTTTATTGCTGGGCATTTCATTTTAGGTTTTAATTTATGTAATTTGTAAGGATTTTACTAATTTACTGTGGAATATTAATTTGAGGCAAATGGGTCTGAGCATTAAGTAATGGGCATTACTGTGGCGATAAGCAGCTCCAGGTCTTTGGCCTCAAATGTGTTCTGATTATGAGGATCCAGATGTTCAAACTGCTTCAACAAGGAGGCGTGATCCATCTGAACACCTGCAATCACAATAAAATATTTCTGTGTACATAAGTGTAGGAGGCACAAGAACAGAATCAACAGATTTTCTTGCTTATCAGCATCATTTGAGTAATAAACAAACATACTCTGCAAATTGGTGCTGTCCATTTTTGCCTTCAGCAACATCCTGAGACGCGAGACCTCCTGCCTCTTCAGCTCATCCAGTCGAGTCCTCACATGATGGCCCACCAAATCCAACTCTTTACTGAGGCGTCCGTTCTAAAAGACAGTATCTTTCCATTAAAGAATGCAGATGAAATTATCAAACTTCAAAGCGTAACACATTTTCAGCTATATTGGTATTTTCCCCAATTCATTTTTTTCCAGAGGGATCTTTCACAAAATAAATTTGTAACGAGTAAAAAAATATGCAAATCTTGTAACTATAAGAAAATAGATGTGTAATATATGAGGTAAACGACCAAACATTTCAAATTGCAAAAATAAATGAAATGACTGACTTTAACGGATAGTTCACCCACAAGTTGTTTCAAACCTGTATGAATTTCATTCTTCTGCTGAACAAATAAAAATATATTTTGAAGAATGTGGGTAACCACCAGACATTCATTGTATGAAAAAAAGTCAATGTTTGTTTACTGCCATTTTTCACAATATCTTCTTATTCAATCATAGAGGATTGGAACCATTTCAGGGCAAGTAAATTATTTTTGAGTCAACTGTCCATTTAAACTAGTATAATAAAAGTACAATACATAATAAATATAAAATACAATATAGGCAAGCTATTTAAGCTAAAATAAAATATGTAGAAAACCAACACAAGTTGGTTATGAGAGTTCAGTGTCCAACTAGTTTGAACTTTACTTCTACAGAACACATGCTATTGCCTTAAGCTCTGTGATCATGGTAAATCTATCTTGAATGATATTTATAACTCTATGGAGAAGATGAATGGGCTTTTCACTGTTGTGCTCTACAGAGAGTGTGGTTTACCTTGATGTCTTCTGTGTTGGCCGTCTGGAGTTTTTCTCTGAAGTGAGGGTCTGTTTCCAACACCTCTATTACCTCTCTGAGGTAACGGTCATAGTAAAGACCAGTGTCCTGAAACATACACATCCAGCATAATTAAACAAGAGTGCATGTAAATACTGGACTAAATGATAAGCGCACATGACATGCTCTTGATCTGAGACCAGTCTTACCGCATTCTCTTCTGGTTTTTCCGCCTGAGGGGGGTCCTGTTTGCGATCTATAGGCACTGTCCACACCACCAGACAGAGAGACAGAAGAATCAACCCTTTAACCCCGCCGGTCATCCTTGGATATCTTGAAAATGCACAGATGTACTTTAATTAGGCAGCCTTCACTTTTTCAACCTAAAGGAACACCTCGACATTGAAGAATCGTTTAGCTTATATTTTTGTTGCGAGAACTGTCCTTTAAAGAGTAACGTGTAACGTTACACATCGATCATGACGAGAGAGAATAGCCGAAACAAATAACCGGACGCCTGTTTGTTCTCGAAAACACACTGAATACGTTTGACAACAGATGCAACTTCTAAAAAAACAGCTGTCTGTACTGTCGTTTGTACTGCCTATCTAAGATAGTCTATATATTAAAAAAACAACAACAAGTTATCTTACCACTGGGTCAGATCCTGTTTCAGCGGTGAGTGAACCTATGTATGATGACGCCAACAAATTAGACTCAGCACTGCTGCTTAAAAAACTGCGGCTATGGATTATGACGCAATCCAAACGCGACGCTTCTTGCGTGCAAAGGTGCAAGCAAACCAGAGCCATGTATTCTGGTGCAAACCACAGGCAAACCCTACAGGCAAACCATTGATAAAAAAAATGTCCACACATGATTTCGCCGTACCTGTTTGTATAGTAACACCATTTTCTTTTTACAATTATAAATGTAATACATAAATGTATAAATGTAATTTTCTATAATTCCATTAAGCCAGTTTTCCAAAATGGCAATTTATTTGGAAATTATTATATCCTTTTAATGTAGGCCTAAGTCGCGTAACAAATCAACTGTTACGTTTGTAAAAAATTAAATAAAAATAATTAGAAAAAAGTTATTTCTCTTTTTTAAATATAATTTACTAATAATAATTGTAATATACAAACTAATAACAAACGATCGTATTACCATAGTCTATATTATTATTATTATTATTATGCCAGTAACTTTCTAAAAGAGCAAGGACCAAGATCTTGCACCATGTTTCTTTCTTCATCTTGCATGTTAAATGGACTTTGAGAAATGCACAGTGTTGGTAAACATAGACACTTTATTCCAATAACTTTGAAAAATAGATATACCTTTTTATCCAACACTATGATTACAAACAGGCTGAAACACTGACAAACAAAATAAATTAAATATAAAAATATGCACACAATAAATAATATGATAAATCAACTATAAAATGTAGAAATGTAATATAAAGTGAAAAGGATAAACCTGAAATACATAAAAAGTCAAAATTACAGTTATGGCAATAGACGTTATAAATATGGCACAAGTAAATCGTAATCCCTTAAACAAATAAATAATAAAAAAATCATTATAAATTAGATCACTTCAGAAGTTACAAAATATATAGCCTAAGCTAAACGTCACGTTGTGTTTAAATCAGTTTCACTGATAAATAGAAGTGAGGCGAAATAAATATGACTCATAAATGAACCCTGTATTAAAAGTCTATTTCTCTTAGGTCTGTGGGGGTGCTGGCTCTCTCATCTTCACTATCAGCATTTTTCTCCTCCTGTACTCCATTTCTCAGTCTCTCCCTGAGAGCTCCTTCGATCAGCTCAGTGCAGCACTGCAGCACCGCCTGTTGGCAGAAGCGCAGACAGTCAACAACAACAGTCACAGACACATAGCCTACCAACACAAGCAGAGGAGATCAATCTTTGCTCACCACATCAGTCTGACAGAGTGTAGCCAGGGCAGAGGTCATGACACTCAACTCTCCCGGACCGTTGGCCCTTAAACCCCGAAGGGCAGAGTTCAGTGCAGCAGCAGCAACCAGTGACGGAGGTGTTCCCAGAAAACGCGAGTCACACACACACATGGCAACAAGTGTATCGCTGTGGCGCCGCAGCGTTGCGAGAAAGTCTGCTGTACGGACGTCGCCATCCTTGAGTTCCCCGAGAGTGCGCAGGAAGTGTGGGATAAAGTCTTGGGGGGTCACTGCTGCCACATCCCATCGCAAAGTCGCCAGGACAACGCGCTCCATTTCCTTTTGGAAAAAGCATGAATATACTGACTTATCTCTCTCTCTTTATATATAGTAGGCCTAGGTATTTATTTTATCATATTTTATTTTATTGTTATACGACATTGTGCATAATATTTAGCCTAGTATTAGTGACTTTTGATTGTTTTTTTTTTTAAATGGTGAAACACTCACCCGCAGATTTGATAAGAGAAAGTCGTACTCTGCTGCTGCACAGAGGGTATCTGCACTAATTGTGTCACTTTCTGTCAATTTTGAGGCCACCAGGACACACGCTGCAGCCAGACAGGATGGGGAGACGGGCAGAGATAGAGTGGCCGACAGATATTGATCCAACAGGGAGACAGCCAGAGGAAATACAGACTCGTCACAGTCACACTCACAGCACACCTATTAAAAGAGTTTAAAACAACAACAATGTTAACATAAGAAAAAAAACTCAGTCATAGCAAACAGGTCCCGAACTTGAAAAAACATATGGACTGTAGAACTTTGTCCCTGTCATTATTGTTATTTCATATATGTCATACATCATTCATCTAGATCTTAGTAACTAAATGATTTCTTCTTAAAGGGATGAATCACACAAAAAAATAAATATATCATCACTTACGCATTTAGTTTCAAACCTGACTTTCTTGATTAGAAGATATATCTAAAAGGTGTTTCAGGTTTTTTTGTCCATATAGTGGCCAATGTTTTGGACCCAGTGATATTTTAAGTATTTGGACAAAAACATTTGAAACATTATTCAAATATATATTTTGCGAGTTATTTGCTAGGTGAGCCGTCTCTTTAATTGTAAAAATTAAAATGATGATAATAATAATAATATTTCAAACCATTTAAAATAGTTTACAGATCTTCATAAAACCCCAAATCTACCTTCATGTTCCACTTGGCCAGTGTTTCACAAGTGTTTTATTTTGATTGTTTTGATTTTAAATGGTTTATTTTAGTTCTACAGTTTTGGTAAATTATTGGCTTTTTACTCAACCCTTACCACAATTTGGAAAACCCTGTGCTTCTGACCCTTTTTTACACCATTGTGAATATAAAATGACTATTAAAACACACACTTAGTAAAAAAAAAAAGGATCAGAGTTCTTGACTCAATATTAAAGAGCCCCTTATATGCCAAAAGGTTTTATATAAGGAGAAATATCTTAAATGATTGCACAATGCTTTCATGTTTAACAGTTTTAACATTAATGAAAACTAAATCCGTAAAATAATCCCATGAACCCTTAAAAGATTCAATATGAAGCGTCTGACAGAAACCTTTAAGGTTATATAGAACCTTTTCTAGTATTTTAAGAAATGGATTTTGGTATTTAGCATGCAAATACCTCCATGGTCCACTTGGCCAATTCCTCTCTGCGCTGTGGTTCTCTCTGGATGAGAGAGGTGTAGAGAGGAGACGGCAGGTATCTCTCCTCTGACTGCAGAAGTCTCTGAATAACCCTCAGCCCGGAGGCGCTGGGGTCCCATGGGGCTCGGACTGAAGATTGAGACCTGTCCTGGCCCTCTTCCTCCTCACACCACAGAGACACCGACATCACTCCTGCCAGCAGTTGTGATCCAATACTGAATTTGTCCAAAGTGTGTCTCACCAGTCTTGGTCCCGAGTACAAGAGTAAGTGCCAACTTCCTTGTGCTTTTTAAAGTGCTTAATGTGTGCTAGTGAGTGTCTGTTTCTCGCGTTGTTCTCAGCCGCCTTTTCTCTTCGGTCTGCTTATATATCCCCTGAGTGAAAGGGGGACTGGTGATGAATAAAGTGAAGAATAAAAGAGGGGTGTGTAAAATGAGTGGAGTAAAAAATTACACGACCACAATGCTGGCTGAGCAACAATGGCATCAACAGGTGGAGAGAGAGGGAGAGAGAGAGAGAGGGAGAGAGAGGGAGTCGCCCAAGGGACACGGCAACAGCTTGTCACCGTCAGTGAGCGAAGAAAAGAGAGAGCGATAGAGAGAGGGGAGAGAAAGAGGTCATCACCATGCTGTGACAATGGGAATGAATAACAATAAGACGTGATGTTGGTGACAGTGAAGGGTATCAGATAAAGATAACATTTACACATTTATATAGTGAATAAAGATAAGCAGTAATTCATGAACTTTGATGTGTTTGACTCCTAAAACCTCCTGCTAGTTGCTGAAGGTCATGGATTTTAAAGAAATCTCAAGCGACAAATATGGTTAAGTGTCTCATAACTTTAGCATTAGAGACACAATGTATTGTTAAATAATATAATAATAAAAAAATCTTAAATTTATGGAAAATAGAAGTTTATCAATAAACCACCTTAAAGTAATTTTTAGTTTCATAAATTGTCTTTTTGATTTTTATAACACTGTTAGCCTAGTATATTGGCAACAGGGTTTAACATTTGCAAACAAGTTAGAAGAAATGACTCTAGGATTCCAGAACTTATACCCATTTGACCTAAAATATTTACTAAATAAGTACCGCCTGAGATTTTCATTTAATATTTTAATAATTTAACAACACATACGCATGTCCATGGTTCTTCTCAGATGCTGGTCACATGACAAAAAAGGAAAAAGCGAAATATTTCAGATTTTGGATGTAACTGCACATTTACATGATTCAATTAATTATTAACTTTACATGAACTCATGAACCCCCATGGGTTGTCAAACCTCAATTTGGGAAACTCTGGTTTAAAGCTACACTGTGTAACTCTTTTAGTTTATTGTTAGCTAAAACACTTAGTTCTTTCAAAAATATATGTGCTCATTAATATTTACTTCGTTCAAGTAATAAAGTATTCTCGTGAGTGTATAATTATGCCATTAAAAATACATACGGGTAAGGGGTTCTAAAGTCGGTCGCCATGTTGCCCCTCCATCTTGAAAGTACATTAGCCAAAGAGGGACATACCCGTTAATTCAAGTTTTGCCTTTCGCGTTTACGTTTGAGTTAACACTCATGAACGAGGTCGAACTGGAAGCCTTGTTAATCTTTGACTACATTGGCCACCTTAGGAGTTAAAATGAAATATGAATTGAGAGGAACAGAAACTAATATTCACTGGATGGTCATCTACATTTTCACCGCTAGATGGGGTAAAAATCACACAGTGTAGCTTTAAGAGTTTCAGGCCCCATTTGTCAGAAGTGCCTCACATATAAAATTACTAACATTAAAAACATTATATTCAGTTTTTAGCTCTGGATTTTGGTATCATGTAGAGACTTACTTTGTCTTGTCTAGAATATGTAATGAAGCCTCAAAACTGAAGAAACTGTGAAACTGATAACCCAGAACACCTGATTTCCAAGGTCTGAAATGACATCAGGCTCAGAGCAGATGGAGAAGCTTTTTGAAATCTGATACAGGAGTGCAAGACAGAGACTGAGACTGATAGCTAGAACTGGAGAGTGTGCAACTTTTGTTTTCGTCGCACTGAAGTCACACTTACTCACGTGCCACCTAATCACCCTGTCACCCCCCTTGTTTTTTTGTGGAATCTCATTGTCAAAGCAACTAGTCTCCCATTATGTTTCTCCATCTCACACAGCACACACACATGGCCCCTCCCTGGGCCTGTGGCAATCTGGTGTCCTGTTTAAAGAGCGGTGAGTCCTCATGGGAGGGTTGGGCGAGGTATGTGCAACAGACAGTGGAGCCGGCAGGTCAATGAGCCGTATTGTCTCTCTTTACAAATCACTGTCAGACACCAGTGCCTGGCCTTCTGCTCCCACTCACTCACACACACTTCACACGCTCACACTCCACTCTGTATGGCCCTCGCAGTCACAACAGGACACGTTTAAGTGGACTGGATTTGTCATCGTGTCTACAAGTGGCTGAATATTTCAAATGGAAAAAGTTGAGGTTTTCTAACAAGAGGAATACACGAGCATGGTCAAATGAACTTAAAAAACTTGACTTATTTTGGCAAAGTCGAAAGCTCACTTCTCAATTGCACTTCTCAAGAACATATGCATCTCTACTTTCATTTGTGTGAAATGTAAAGAGGACAGAACAATTTGGAAACTTCAGAAGTCCAATGATACTGGCCAAACTGGCACAATCGCACCACAACCGATGAAGTTCTCAAATGTACAAAGAGTGACTTCACTCAGACCCATAGAGCTGCTTGAACTGCTTTAGTCATTGAAAACTAACTAGAGCTTAACTCCGAGCGGATTGAGTTTGAATGAGACACTCCTCTTTTAATTCTGTTCACCATAAAGCAAGGTCATGCCGGCCGTAAAAGGGACAAGATGAGTCTCAGGAGTAAAAGTGTGTTTGTGTGCGAGACAAAGAAGGGTGGCAGATCCACCTGTTTAAGTGCCATGCTAAATTCATATGTTGCAGCTGTATTCAAGCAAACACAGTGGGAAAATGGAGGGAGGGCGAGAGAGAGACAGACAGAGAAAAGAGGAGGACGACCGGCAGAAAGAGCAGAGAGCAGGACGGCGAGAAGGAGGCGTGGTTCTCCACCCCTCATTTTCCAGCTCATTTGGTAGGACAGTGGGCAACAGTGACCCCATTTACCCTGATCTTTTAACCCCAGTCAGACACCTGCTGATGGAGTGTGTGAATGTGTTTGTTTGTGGGACGACGGCACTGGTGGTGAGCCATGCGGTTCTGTGCCAGACATAAATTAACTGGTTTAAGAAAACATTTGCTGAAATAAAAGATTTTCTGGTTCTTTAATTCATCGTTTTACTCTTTTTTTTTGGGTTTACTAACTAAACAAAATAAATTAATTCTTAACTATTAATAAATTCTAAATACAAGCGCTCTAAGTTCTTATCTCTCAGTTCATTTCTCTCTTAAGGCTTTTGTTTAACTGGATGAGCTGTTGTAATCCTCCAAATAATGAAGTGTGACCTATCCATTTATTCAGGTGAGAATCTGAGAGAGAGAGAGGTGGGTAAAAAGGGGTTATAAACATCAGGATAAATAATAATAATAAATATTTTAAATAAATGTAATGAATGTAGTTGTAGTTGAACCCCCCCCCCATTTATTTATTAGAATAAAAAATTTAATTTCCAAGAGACTTTTTTTATCTGAATAAACATTTACATATAATCTAATGTTAAATAGATACAAATATTACAGAGAAAGCAGTTTATTATGGGATTAAGATAATAAGAATAAAAAGATGAAAAATATTTTAAATAAATGTAAAAAAATGTTTGTCTATGCTATGGCATGTTTAAAAAAAAAGAAAAGAAATTTCTTTATTACATTTACATTTAGTTATTTGGCAGTAGACTTTGTCCAAATCGATTTGCAAATTAGGATTAAAGCAAGCGGGTCAAAAGGCAAAAACAACGCAAGAACTGCTCAAAATACAAAGTTCAGGCATTGCTCAGAGTAGCATAAACCAGACAAGGGAGGATTAAAGGAAAAAAAAGGATTACATTTTTAATAGAAATAAAAATGTATATTACATTTGTCTGAATGAACATTTACACTCACCTAAAGGATTATTAGGAACACCATACTCATAACCGTGTTTAAAATGATTAATGACTAATTTATTCCCAAAAATATTTCAACGACATTTTTTATTATCGGAATGAACACTTACATATAATGCTGATTCACGAGTTCACACTCACAAATGATCAGAGAATAAAAAATGGTTATGCGTATTTGGCGTGCTGTCCGGGGGGAGGGCTCCGAGCTCGGAAATTGGGCCCGAACCCAGAGTACTCCCCCCGTATCTCTGTTTAGGAAGATAATTAGGCAAGTGTGAGGAGATGGGGTGGTGGAGGGAGCTGAGAACAGTCGAGGAATATGGGTGAGTCAACTGTGTGGTTTTATAGGCTTTACTTGGGCTGATTGAGTGAACCAGTTGATTACTGATTGCTGACAGCTGGCTGACTTGATTGTTTGATCATTGGAACGTGATCCTCCCGAAACTTGTTAATAAAACATCGATAATATGTAATGTAATAACGCAAATGTTTTTAGGTTTATTATAGTTTTACCAAGAAAGCTATTTGTATTGTCAAGGCTAAAAAAAGTTTTATATAAAACCAATATAATTGGGCAAGGAATAAGAATAAATTGGGCATTTGGCAAAGAACAAAACTTCAAACTCAAAATGTCATGAACTCAATTTCAATGCTTTATTTTATTTTATAGATGCTTTAGCTGTATGAAAATGGGTAATAATAAAAACAAACATGACAGCCTTTGCCACACTGCATGCAAAATGGTAGTGCAAAGCATTATCTTCTGTCACTGAGTGTAACAGTAAAGGGAAAAGTGAGTGAGGGAGACAAAAAACGTTAAAAGAAAGGAAAAAATATACATTATCATACAACACATAAGGAATAACATGGAATTCGGGACTACAAGTAGTGGATCAAACAATTAGATATCTAATGCTCATTTAATGCATAAAATATTAACAGATAAAATATGAGCTGCGACTATAATAGGCACACTATAAGCAGGGTTCTCTGTTCTCTGACTCTGTCTATAAAGTCATTCACACATCACTCTGAACAGCATGTCGCAAATACTCAGCCCTTCTTAGGAAAGTGCAGTTTGAAACAGTCAGCTGATCTCCTTTTTATTAGGTTTATGCAGATCTAGATTTCAATCTCTGAATTACATTCACCATATTTTATAAACACAATCATCATTTTTGGAATATTCATCATTATATTTCCGCTAAAATCATCTGTTCCCCTTCAGCCGATCCACTTCTGGAATTAGGGGTACGTAGGAGGCGGGCGCTGTGGTGTCTGCCCGTTAAACGGCTGGCAGGAAGTGGCTCCTCTGGCCTCTGAATGAGTGACAAGGGTGTCCGTCTCTCTGGGCTCTGAGTCGGGACTCTCTTCTGCTGAGCTTGATGGGACATGCAGCCCAATAACTTCTTGCACCTTTGAAGGCAGCTCCTGAGAAATGAGCAGTTAGTAAGCATTATGTATCATGCATGACAATGGTTATTTTTCATAGCAGTCATATCTAAGCCATCTCACCTTGCAGTGTGCCAGCTGCAAATAAATAGCCTCTGCTCCACAGAGTATTGACTGCAGATTTAGCTTCATGGTCAGCTCATTGATGTGCTGTAAACACACATACGCACACATTTACAATAAAACAACTAACTTACTCAATGTGTCATTTTCTTGATTCTGCTGTACGTCTCAACGGGCTAAAATGCTTTCATACACACCTTAAGTATAGAATTAAAATCGTGATTTGAACCAATCAGCTCCCCTTTTTGTGACTCGAGAATGGAGCAGGCCATAAGTAAGTGGAAGTTTTCACAAGGCAGACGAGTCCACAGGACCTGCAAAACATGGGAAGCAGTCTCATTATTGTTACCTGAAACTATAAAGTGCTGCAGTGATGATGTATTTTTATAGGCCAACCCGGAAGTTAGCATTACACACCCGATAGGTTTGAATTATTGCAAAAAATAAACTATGATCAACAAAAGTTTTTTGTACTAAGTATTTGTACTAAGGTATTGTCTGGTACTCAAGGGAGCACCTGGAGATGCTGCTTGGTATTCGCACTTTACACGGCACACTTATCCTACAAGCTATCGCCATTACTTTCCTCCTGACTAATTTCACATTAGATGTATAATCAAATTCTCATCTGAAAGTGTATGTTCTGCTCTTTCAATGGGTTGTCTCAGTTCATTTTTAGCACTAACGATCTCTGAGATATTCAAGCAGTTTAGCAATATAGATTTCGTGTTCTAGTTTGTGCTCACATATCTTTGAATAGAAGTCAGTTACCAATTGTTTCCCCTAATTTTGTTTTCTTTCCTTCTCTGGTCTTTCCTTTCTTTTTTGGTGGCCTGGTTTGGCTTTCGTTGAGAAAAACATTTCTACTGCAGAAGTTTGCACTCCACTAGATGCTCAACTAACTAACAAAATCAAAATGCATGCAGATGGACTTAACCATTTGGTGCATTAGCAAGAGGTGGCACCGTGAGTCAATAATTCAAGTTATTCAGTCAATACACTAACTTTACATTTCATCTGACATTCATTATGAAATTTAATTAGAAAATGAAAATATCCAGGTAAAAAAAAAAGTATATTCTAGACTTTTCAAGGGCCCTCTCTCCCCTGGTAATAAGTACTGGTTTTACCCCCAGTTCGACGCCCCGGTCTACATCCTACGTCATACATCGTCAAGTGTTACTCTTTTGCCGTCAGTCGACTTGCGTAGGCCGTCTGCCCGAAGCTAGTTATTTTAGTTGATAAAGTTTTAAATATGTATTTTTTCTTTTTTTTTACAAGAACGCATCACTTCGCTTCAGAAGGCCTTTATTAACGCCCCGGGGCGATGTGGATTACTTTTATGATGGATGGATGCACTTTGACGGACTTCCAAAAATATACATCCATTCACTGCCATTATAAAGCTTGGAAGAGCCAGGACATTTTTTAATATACTCTGATTGTATCTGTCTGAAAGAAGAATGTCATACACACCTAGGATGACCAGAGGGACAGTAAATCATGGGCTACTTACATTTTTTGGGTGAACTATTCCTTTAATTACAGTAGTTATGGTGTGAACGAGAAACTAACGATGGCTGTTGTTTGTTTGTGTCGCGCCTATATTCTGCATAGCATGAAACATGATGACGTATGATGTCTGCATGAACAGGGTGTGTGAGGGAATGTAACAAATGAACTTTGACAGGCAGATAGGACATCGTATCTTTTCATTTCAGGCCGAAAATAATAATTGGATTTACATCTTATGGTGCTACACCTTCAATAGATGATATCTATTTATAAAAATACATTTAGAACGTTTAACGTAGTGATTAGATATCCTCCTCAGGATATGAGGAGACTTTCAACCAGCATAACAAAAAATGTTTCTGTAGAGAATCACCTATTGCACCTTTAAGAGACAGTGATATCATCTGAGTTTACAAAATATAAATTTTACCCTAATTTAACATTAATGTGTTGTTTTTTTGTGCATGAAAATATTTATTGTGTAACATACACCTCAATAGAAAAACACTATTAATATTACTTTTTTGTATGTCAATTACTACATAATTCATAGAAATACATCTCATCTTACCTCCCAAAGACTCAAGATGTCTTCAAAAGAGAATTCTCTCTTAAACCAAATCAGTAACCATCGGAAACAGAAACAAAGTGAACCACTGTCCTGAGAGTCTGGGAGAGAAAACCACAACAAATATTAAACAGATCATGCCACCACGAATCCACCCCTCCAAAAGATAATAATAATAACACATATATTTTATTACATTTATAGTGAATGTGTGTTTGTATTTACCCAGGTAGTCACACAGCTCTGGATCGAGTGCCCTCAGTAGGAGGCTGAGCTGAAGGAGCTGCTGTTTCATGGCCTCCTGAGACTCTTCAAAGTTTTGGTGCTATAGTCAGAGAAAGACTTAATGCATGAATTGAATAACACACAAATGGAAAAACAAGAGTGTTCACTGACCAGTAGATCCATGAAGCCTGTCAAACACCAGAAGGACTCCACCTCATTCTGGGTAACAAAGAGGAGAGGAGACAGAAGGTCGCTCATCCCCTGGACATAACCTAGAGGGCAGAGTGAGAGAGGAATGAAGTGAGATAGCAGCATCCTCTAGTGGTCGGTAGGTGGCATTAAAATGACATAAGTGAATTGCACATACCCAGATCAAAGTTATACATGCAGTATGTCATCAGTACATCATTGAGCAGAGCAAGCCCAGGGTTCTCGTTCCCAGAAAAGAAGGAATTCTGTCTGTCTGTTCGATTCACATCCCGTTCTGTCATATCAGAGAGTAGGAGCAAATCAGTTGTGGAAAGTCACCAGTTAGACTTGATATAAGATTTATGACACAGCTGAACGTACCTATGAGGCTACGGTATCCTCGGAAGAGAGAGTTCCTCATCTCCTGCTCTTCACTAACTGATTTCCACTGAACCTTCATCCTGAAATATTCATCCCTGAAAAGGAAAAGAACGAGTGGAATCATCTCATAAAAGTTAATAGAATAATTTACATTGATTTTTAGAGGTGTTCACAGATTTGAAAAGAGTGCTCAACTTTATGCATATACACCATTGTTCAAATGATTCTAGTTAGTAAAAAAAAGAAATTGATACTTTTATTAAGCAAAGATACATTAAATTGATGAAAATTGAATGCAGACATTCATAGTGTTACATATAAGTAAATAAATCAGTTTCCACAAAAATACTAAGCAGAAAGAAATGTTTCTTCAGCAGCAAATCAGCATATTAGAAAGATATTTTGAAGGATCATGTGACACTGAAGACTGGAGTAATGATGCTGAAAATTAATCTGTGAAAATTATATACTGAACTATTAAAATAGATAAAAGTCATATTAAGTGAGCAATAAGCACAGCCTTCTTTCAAAAACATTTTTAAGAAATCTTACGAAACCCAAACTTTTGAGCTGCAGTGTGCATATCCTGTGCTAAGCTTAGGTCTAACGTGATCATGAGAATACTAAAGAAAAAGGACACAGGAAACCACAACAGCTGCAAATAGCTCACGCTAGGTTGAGAGAACAAATACAGTATGTAAATTTGGACATCTTTCTGGTTTGAGACAAAAAACAAAACATGTTCAGCTTACGTTTTGACCCTAAGGATGTCCTCTCTCTCGTTGCTTGTGCTGTTCCATGGGTAGAACCCCAGTAAGAACTTCCATACCTCCTTCCGCAGAGATGGAACAATGCCCTAGAAAAAGCAGAGAAGTTTTTATTTAATGGAAACTCCATTGGTTTGTGGCATGTAAGGAGGATTAAAAAAAGATCAGTGAAACATAGACACACCCCTCTAAACACCAACTCCTTGACCCTCTGTGGATCTGTGACACGGCCCTCTGGATCCAAAAACTGATCCCAATCATCCAACGGCTTTCCTCTTTTGACTTCTGGTCTGGGACCGAGCTCCGCTCCCTGGTGGAATATTTTAGCTTTTTCCCAGGTTTACACACTAAATCAACATTTATAGATAGACAGCAAGCATCCACTAAGACTCACACAGGTAATGAGCTCAAAGCCTGGCTCCTCATCAGCTGGATGTGGGAAATGGGTGTCCTGAGGTGAACGGTTACTGTGGGGCGACTCTGGATGTCTAAGTGTTCCCCGGAAGAAGTTAGTCACTTTGGAGAAGCCCCCAAATGTAGTCGCATAAGGGTCCTGTATGAACCTCTGTAGATACAACCAATCAGATGGCATGTTTACAGGCCCGTGCTTATGGCTTTAGCCACACTAAAAACACAATAAATATGACTTACAGACACAAGGTCTGCACTGGTATCATCAAATAGGTGCAGCTCATCAAACGACTGCGACAGGGCCCCAGAGTCATGTGGGTATGCCAGGAAGAGCCTACCATCCATCGGGGACCTTAAACCAGAATGTGTCACATGAGTATGTTAATACTTAGGTACTAAAATGCAAAAGGGTTGTTTGCAAAAACATATATTAGGAAGGCACTCACGGGGCCAGTCTGATGTAACGCTGCATGGCTTTTAGCAGCTCTCTAGTGCCCCCTCGACGGAAATGCAGGGGTGGGAGAGGATCGCCCCCTCTGCTGGTCAGCACCAAGAAGTTTCTTCCCAGAGAGAAGCGAGCCCTCCGAAGAGAGTACAGCTCTGACAGGGGCAGAGAGAATGAGCCCCACTGACCTGCCAAAAGATGGAGGACATCAACTTTTAAAAGCCTGTTTATAATGCAAGTGTACATCATCGGACAAGTACCAGTTTAGCACAGTACCTGTTTCTCTGACCGGTGGAAGTTCCTGCCGTCTGTCCGGCTTGACTCTACTGATGACAGCCCAGTCTGGCTCATAGCCTGGGTCAAACTTAGTTTCCTCTTCCCCTCCTTCACCATCCTTTCAAGAAACAGAATGTAATGAGAAACAGAGGTTTACATGGCATAGAATACCATTGAAAAGTTTTGAGTTGGAAAGATTTTTCCATGTTTTTGAGAGAAGTGTCTTATGCTCACCATGGCTGCATTTTTTTATTCGAAATACTGTAAATGAGCAGTAATACTGTGAAATATTACAACTTAAAGGAGTAGTTCACTTAAAAAAAAAAAAACTTTTGCTGATAATTTACCCACCCCCATGTCATCCAAGATGTCCACATCTTTCTTTATTCAGTCGAAAAGAAATTAAGGTTTTTGATGAAAAAAAAATTTAATTTCCCACTCTGCTTTTTCCGGAAATACTCAGTAGAGCCTATCTTTTTTTATATATAAATATAATAAAACTAAAGACTTTTTGGAGATATGATGGATGCAATATTACTCTATAGGTACTCAAGATTAACATAAGATTGACTGAAACTGAGTGCCCCCCCCTCCCCTCCTTTAAACATGAAGTTCAATATTGACCTTTTTGACCAATACTGACTGCTCAGTCCATATGACAAGTGATCTTTGAACTTTGAAGAGTAAACTGGCACTGCATCGGAAATCGAAGACTTCCCTACTATATAATATGTGAAAAATTTCTGCCAACAGAGAAGTATGTCCAAATGCATCATATTCAAAAAACAGTAGGAGAAAATGACCTACTACTTTCAGCGAGATTCTGAAGAGCGCATTCAATAGATACTTTAATATCCCATGAGGCCACAGGAAATGATTTAAGAATGGAAGTGAAGCAATGCAATTGATGCTGGTAGGTCACGTGACAGTAACATGGCAGATGTAGTACGTCCGAATTTCATACATACTACCCACATTCATATTATAGACCATACTTTTTAACAGTTGCCAAGTTCAAATTCTTATTTAGTACCTACTCAGACGGTATGAGATTTCAGACACAGAGTGAGTGTTCCTGTGCTTGAGGAACACCTACATCCTCCTCTAGTCCTTCCTTTACCAACCTTTTTGGTGTAGAAGACAGCCGGAGCATTTCTCCCATCATCCTCAACAGGACTCCATTCTAGTGCCGGCTCTCCATCCTGTAAGAGTATAACCGTCACAACAGCATTTAAATACTCTCAGGTTTTGTAAATGTAGTTAAAGACAAAAGTATCTATTAATATATAACAACATTAAAAATATATTATATTATAATAAATATAAACATAATAAGCGTTTAATAATAACATTTGACAATCCTGATACTGTCTGTTGGTCATACCCGCTCAACTATCCGGATAAAGCCGGGAATGGTTGTGTCCTGATTGCTCCTCTTGGCATTGGTGTGGAGGTAAACTCCCTCCTTCTCAAAGATCAGCTGATGAATGACATAATATTATCACACGTTTACAGTAGGAATTCCAACAAAAGCGATAGATAGAAACAAGATGTTAAGATACAATCCTACACTTTTGATCATATCAACAGCCCTAAACAGATTTAAATAATTTAAATGGTTGACCCCATTATAGAGAGTACATTTCCTAATATACTTAACTGGATTGATAATTCAGCGTGTTACAAATTATTTATTTCAGAAGTCAGATCAGCAACAGATAATAATCACAGGGAGAAAGTGGTAGGGTCAACTCAGCTAACTTATCGACAATATTGCTTTTCGTTATGAGCATATCTCTCCAGTTAACTGGTTTAACCAGTAACGTCGTTCAAAACATTTGCCTTGCTGAACGTGTTACCCAGTGAGCGAAAGTGGTAATTGAAATCAGTCCATCATAAAGACATGACAGTGACTAAACCTTAAAGCTTGAACAGCGTCAGTCAGTCACCAGCCAGCCAGAGCTATCGCTAACTAGCTCCAGCTATGGAAAACTGTCTTATCCAGTGACAATAGATGCGTGAAAAGGTAAACTCAGTATATATCGTTTTGGGTAGTATAATGTCACATGTGATATTGTCGATCTAAACTTGAGGTTATTGACAAACACTATCACTACTCACCTTGTGACTCTCTTGTTTCGCCTCCATTCCTCCCCCTGTGTGTTCAAGTAGATCGACCAAAACAATCGCACTTCCGTTTTTTTTTCTAGATGACACCACCCACCTCATCATCAGCCAATCAGAGACTCAGAAATCATGACGTATCGTTGGCGCTGCACAGAGCCATGGCTCTGGCGCTGCAGTAAGAGCCACTAGTTTATTTGTGCGATGAGATTGTATTTAATTTTCTATTTAAAAAATGGCGGCCTTAATTTTCTAGATTTCTCTACTTTAAATAATACCCATACATTTATGTTTGAAAAATTATATTCGTGCTGATACATCACTTAGAGAAGAAAAAATACATAGAAGAGAGAGAGAGAGAAAAAAAAATTATGTTTGAAAAAACCTCATTTGTGGAATTTTATTCCTGGTTTTATTTTTGGCCTTTCCTTTTTACTAATGTGTATTTTTTCTATGTACAGTTCTGAAATGCACTTTCTGTAAAGCTGCTTTGAAACATTATGTACTGTGTAAAAGCACTCTACAAATACAAAGTATTTTTCTAATTTACTGCGGTGAACATGTGGAAACTATCAATAACAGTAGCTACATTTAGCTAAGCTCTAATGTGATTGACTGATGTAACATAAACGTTGCTAAAACAAACGTTGCTGTTTAACGTTTCTTCTTTTTAATTATACTAATGTACTAAATAATAACAATATTTATAAAAACTCAAATGCATACGTAAACTCAGCCATTAACAATTTAAATTTAAAACGATCTCTTCCAACAGCTTCGCTCTATGGTTAGTTCAGACTGGTGGTGATGGGTATGTTGTCATATCATTTTCTGCACTGCACTGCAGGCATAAACAGGCAAAATACCATGTTTATAATCATCCGACTTTATTCCCGCCGGTTCCATGCGGTGTGGCCAGAAAAATTGCGGCATTGAATTTATCATAGATAGTTTTTCCACATGAGAAATACAATATGTTTAAAGACTGAAATGAGTGACTGTCATGCTCAATGCTTGACAGTGTAAAAAATTATTTCACACTCCACATTTAGGGGTGCCACAAGGGGGCCCAAGCTTGCTGTCACAGGGGCACTGCCGCGCCCCCATCAATTCTCTTTGGTGAAAACTACAAATTGATTGTGCCACTATGCATGTTAAATTAGTAGGCTAAACCCAGTCTGTGCCAAAAGCATTACTGCACATTGAGTCAAGTAAATCATTATACATCGTTCATTATCAGCTTCCTTCAATGTCACACCTGTCCTGCTCTCTTATTTGTACTTTCTGCACATTACCTCTGCAAATGTGTTGACCATAGACTGTAGTGTTGACGCATGATCTCGCTCCGAATGTTGCCATGTCCACTCATAACGCGTATTCTGGGGATTGTTCTTTGCGTTTTCAGATGAATGAGCAGTAGAGGATGCGTTTTGGGGGGGGGGGGCTTATGGGCTATATGCACGCGTAAGTTCCTCATTTGACTCAAGGATATGCTCGTCCATTTCCGGTTGTGGAGATTAAAGCGGAGGAACACCAAAATTTACTGTCCTCCCGTCTTTGAAACGAAATGTATACGTTTAGATGTAATTTTATTTTATGGTCTATAGTTATGTTTATTTAATATAATTTTAAAAAGAAGCATAAACACAATGAGGGGTGTCTGTTTTGTTGTGACTAAAGTTTCTTTAGTATAACCATGGAGTATAAAATTCAATATTCCCGGTATTGCATTGGACTCTACGATCGGCGGAGTTATCGAGCATCCTTACACCTTCACCGGAAATACTGCCGTGCATAGAGCTAGAGCCCATTCCCAGAAGGTCCGTCGAAAAGTCTATGGACAAATACCGTTATAAATTTAACAATTAATACAATTTTAAAAATGAAGATGAATAAATGATAAATACATAGTTTAAATAAAAGGCTACATTATAGGCCTATATATATATATATATATATATATAGTGAGTAAAAAAATAATAATGTCATCGTCATGTAATAGAAACTCCTGCGTTTTGTGTTTTCTATGCTAACTGACCAAAAAAGAACGCATGGAAAATAAATAGGTCGCTTATTTTGTGCATGTTTTTCAGACCACTTGTGTGTTTCTCATGCGCAATCTGGCAACACTGTTCTGCTCCTACTGTAAACAGCGCTGTGCGCGTCGCTGCACTGGAGTCTAGGGGAGAGAGAGAGATAGGCACAGGGGTAATACAGGCTCCGAACAAAGAGGGCTGAATAAAGTTGGAAGCAAAGGACGATTGTGACAGAGGCTGGAGGATATTAAGGGGGTAAGTCAACTAATTGTATTTCTTTCCTCGAAGCAACCCGATTGATTATGCAAAACGTTTAAATCGATTTTTAGCTGCATTGCTAACGCTGGAACGCACTGGCCTGTCTGTGTATTTCACTTGGCCACTTACCAGTGAACTAATCAACAAGCTCAACATCAGATAATGTCGTAAAGCTAATACCCCGCTGTTTAGTCGTAGATTTTGGCAGTTACATATTATAGCGGACAGTGACAAACAAACAAACGAAAGCAGCAAAATGACAGTTTGCTGTACGTGATGTTGTCCAGAAAATGCGAGAGACAGACAAGTCCGCTGCACAACAGGCCTCGAAAATGATTTTTAACGTTTCACAAAAACTGATCCTCGTTTAAACGAGAAAGTCCCAAATAGACGTGTACGTGTGCTACATTTGCGAGTGAATGGAGGCGTAACGTTACCTTTAAAGTGAGTGGGGGGAGGTTGTGGCACAGCATTTGATGACCCAATTCGAAATACAAATGCATGTCTATTTTGCCTAAAAAAAATCATTATTATATATTTTTATTGCATGTTTCATTAATGCATATTATTTTTTTCCTTGCCTAGGTAACATCAGCAAGTGGTGGTGTTCTCCCATCTCTCCCCTAGTTCTCTCATGCTCGCAGACACAGTCACCCATTTCAAATGTGCCTCTTCTAACTGTCCCGTTTGCATCAATTAAACCAAATTCTCATTACCAAAGAGTTGTTACCACAAAAACACATTTCATAAACACACACACACACACACCAGCATTTCAGCATTCCAAAACAACAAATTCCAAAAACCTTTAAATAGAGCCATAGGTAGTTGTATAAACGCATCATGGCCTCTGTCACCAAATCCTCTCACCCCGAGATCCCTGATAATCACAAGGAGAGCTGGCTGGTGCTGCTTGCTGCCGCTGAGGCTTACAGCCAGACGTCCGGTTGTGATTTGGCTATTTTGACCGCGTATAAAAAGTTCCGTCCCTCCGGGATCGAAGTGGAAGGAACGAGGAATAACGACGGGGGAGGATCTTCCGGAAGCAGAAAGTTTGATTATGCCTATCACGTTTGGGGACAAGGGGCACTGGCTGAGTCGTCACGGCGATACATGGATGACATCGCCGTTCTGCACTCCACCACTGCACTGACGGCACAGAGACACAAACGTCTGAATACAGTGGAGGGAGGAGCCAAACTGGGCTTGGATGTGCCATCTGACAGGCTGGTGAGTGGTGATTCGTTACTGCTGGGGGAGAGGGGACTCCTTGATCGCAACACCTCATGACTTTCTGTCTTCTTTCCAAAGAGCTTGACTGGAGAAGGAGTTGGGACAGTTAGTCCCAACATGAGGCTCTATTCTCAGAGCTACCCGTCCATCTACAGCTCAGCTGCTCCCATTGGCCAGCCAGGTGGTCAGCATGGAGAGCGTGAAAGGGAGAAAGCGGCGATGGAGGAACGTGAGAAGGCAAGAGACAGGAAGGAAACTGTGGACTTAGAGGAAGAGGAGGAGGATGATGATGATGATGATGAAGAGGAGGAGGAGGAAGAAGAAGAAGATTTGGATGGAAGGAGACGTAACCTGAATGAATCGGCAGGTAAGTTCACCTGTTGATGAGATGGTGTTTGTCACCTTTAGGTCCGTTGTGAATTCAAATTCAACTCTATTTCTCAGGTGTCTTCTCAATGGATGAGGATTCTCTGTCCCGGGACTGTGAGCCCTTCTTTGAGTCTGATGGGGAGGAGGAGAGCACTGATGGTGAAATATTATTATTATTATTATTATTGTTATTATATATATATATATATATATAAATAACGTTCATGTTATGAAATGACATTACAGCATTATAATATGCAGCATTAAATATAGATTTGTTATTTAATTATTAGTTTTTTAACTTTAAGCAGATGTTAGAAGGTCATCTAAATGTAAAGATAAGGGATACACTACTGTTCAAAAGTTTGGTGTCAGTACTTTTGTTTTTAAAAGAAAATAATATTTTTATTTCGCAAGGACATGTTAAATTGATCAAAAGACATTGATAATGTTACAGAAAATTTCCCTTTCAAATAAATGCTTTTGTTTTGATCTTTTTATTCATCAAAGAATCCTGAATACACATGTATCACAGTTTCCACAAAAAATATTAAACTGTTTTCAGCATTAAATAAGAACAAGAAAAGTTTAAGCAGCAAATCCGCATTTTGTAATGATTTCTGAAGGATAATGTGACACTGAAGACGATTTCAGGTGCTGAAAATTCAGCTTTACCATCACAGGAATAAATTACTTTTTAAAATATATTAAAATAGAAAACCGTGATTGAAAGCAGTAACCACAATTGTATTATTTCACAATATTACTGTTCTTACTGTATTTTTGATCAAATAAACGCAGTCTTGTGCATAGGAGACTCATGATCTCTAATATCGGCTATGTTACCAATACACATTCATTCATTAAAATCCTTATTCTTTGATCACGAGCAATTGCTAATATCATTGAAAGTATGGAAACCCTGTGTGAGAAACTGAGTAAATATATAATGACTCTCCATGGTTTAAGTGCTTTTCAAAGGGATCAATATCTGATTTGTGTCTGACACTGGAACATAAATGTGTTTTTATTGCTGTTCATGTATTTATATCTGTTTTTATTGCTGTCAGGCTCTCTGAGTGAAGAAGCCCCTCCCCCTCCCCGTGGCTTGGCAATGGGTCACCTGGCATCTCGCTCGTCTAACCCTATGGCAATGGCTCGTTCACTGCCTGTGTCTGTACCTGTGTGGGGCTACAGGAACAACCATGCACATCAGGGTGACTCCCATAGTGGAGAACGGGTCAGTCACACAGCACTTCATGCATGCCCTCATCTACATACACTTCTTCTATGTTTTTTTTTTTTTTTTTTTTTTGTAGTTGTTATTTTGTTCTTTTGATGTGTGCACTTTTAATACAAAATATTTGTTAAATTGTTGGTAGGAAAATTATGCCACCAAAATCGTTTGGCCAATATGGTATGTGTAATGCGATGCATTTCATACAAAATAGGAAAATGACGCAGAAGCAAATGTATATTGCCAATATACACTACCTTTCAAAAATTGAGGATTGGTAAAATTCTTTTAATGTTTTTGAAAGAAATATCTTATATGTATCAAGACTGCATTTATTTAATCAAGAATACAGTGAAAACAGTACTATTGTGAAATATTATTAGAAATTAAAAGAACTTCTATTTTAATAGGTTTTATATGAAATGTTGAAAACAATTGTGCTGCTTAAAGGGTTAGTTCAACCAAAAATTAAAATTCTCACCCTCATGTTGTTCCAACCCCTTAAGACTTTTCTTTATCTTCGGAACACAAATTAATATTAATATTTATATTTTTATATATATATATTTTTAATTAATATTTTTTTATTAAATCTGAGAGATTGATCACTCTTCCACAGGCTGCCAGGTAATTGCATCTGCTGGCCCAGAAAGTTAGTATAGACATCGTTAAAATAGTCCAAGTGCTCAACCTTAAAGGATTAGTTCACTTTTGAAAAAACTTGTGCTGATAATTTACTCACCCCCATGTCATCCAAGATATCCATGTCATTCTTTCTTCAGTCGAAAAGAAATTAAGGTTTTTGATGAAAACATTCCAGGATTTTCTCCATATTGGACTTCAATGGGAACCAAACGGTTCAAAGACAGTTTCAGTGCAAACTACAAACGTTCAAAGGGCTTTAAACGATTTCAGACGATGAATAAGGGTCTTATCAAGCAAAACGAGCGCTCGTTAAAAAAAAAAACAAAAAAAAAAACAAAGTTTAACTTTTATAAGCTCAAATGGTCACCTTCATTTCTTTTCGACTGAAGAAAGAATGACATGGATATCTTGGATGACATGGGGGTGAGTAAATGATCAGCAAAAGTTTTTTTAAAAGTGAACTAAGTTTAAGTTTGTCAAGCGATGAGAATACTTTTTGTCCAAAAAATAAAACAAAAACAAAAATATCGACTTTATTCAGCTATTCTCTTTATTTAAATAAAAACTGTATTTAAATACATTCTGGGGTTGAATCTATGTACTAAAGTAAAACGGGTGCAATATTATTGTACTGTATTATTGACCTAATTATGGATATAATGCTTTGTTGCCAAGTCCTTTCTGACTACCACTCTTGCTGACATTTGGTTATTTTGTTGATAATGTTTATGTCACTTCTTATAATTTTGTCATATATAAACTCTTACATATTGTGTTCAGCTTGATTAAAAGGACTCTTTTATTTCAGGTGGGCTGTGCTGATCTGGACCACATAGCTGCCAGTATGAAAGCCCTACTGGTTCCAGGGGCTACAGACGGAACGGAGATGTTTGGAGCACTGCCACGACCTCGCCTTAATACTGGCGACTTCTCTCTTAAGCACTGAGAGAAGACCAACGTGTGTATGTATGTTTGAGCCTGCTTGAGAACGAGCCGTGAGCTTGTTTGTGTGTGAAAGTGATTTGAACAGAACTGGAGAGTTTAAAAGACAGACACAAGGTTTGATGGATGTTTTTAGCAAAGATGTTGCCAAATTTGAAGCTTATCCTGCATATCATTAGTATTTCTATGGCGTTTAAAGTGGCAAAACCTTTACCAAACCTTCACATCTGCCGCAGAAGGAGGAGGGTTTAATTAGCATGTCTTAATTGGAGAATTTCTTCTGGCTTTGACCGGATGGTTTTGGCAGACTTTTGTGCATTTCATTCAGAAACACTAACAGAACAAATGTCATAACTTCGTTACATTACTAATCGTGCCCTGTAACTGTCCTCTGCAGTGTGGGATTTACTGATAGTATATGAGCCTATTCACATACTGAGACACTCGCACATCCATCATCAGAGAAGCATTGTACATTAGCAAACACTACATGTTCTTGGAAATATAGACTACTGTGAATTCAGTAAAGTATATTCAATGGCAGGATTGCCAAAGCTGACTAGATGTTAATGTGAATGCTTGCAAATGATGTCATTCTCTGCTTGTGTGGACTCACTTTTATTTTTGATAGTCCTGAAGACGTTCTATAAATCAATGCTTTGTGAAGCAAAAGGACAATGAGAGGACAAAGCTTTGAAAAAAAAAAAAAAAAAACCCACCAATGTTTGGGATTTTTCACCCAGAAATGACTTGTTTCTGCATTATAACTGATTAATGTCTTGATAATGGCTATGAATGCAGGAACATAAATTGTATAATTGTTGATTAGTTTGATAACTTCTCTAAAAATGTTGCTAGACTGAAGGATGTGTCAAATATGAGGGTTTACAACACTACAGATGTCAACCAGCTGTGTTCATCTTAAACATTTCACAACTGTTCAATGGTTAAGTAAATCCGTTTTGAATAAAAGTTATTTGTTGTTGAAACCTGTTGCCTTTTTTGTCTTATTTTCCTCTAAAAGTTTTTGTCTTGGTGTGGTTGAGTACGCTGAAGTCTGAATGAAAAAACAGCAACTCTCTGAGGAAGATATGCTTCTGGTGCCCAGCAGAGGGCGGTGTTGGCTTTTTCATGTAGTGACAAAGCCATTCATCTTAAAAGGGACAGTTCACTCCCCAAAAATTAAATTCATTAGTTACTCATCATGTTGTTCCAAACCCATAAGACTTCTGCAAGATTTTTTTTGATGAAATCTTAGCGTTTTCTGTCCCTCCATTGACGGCTACACAACTACCACATCATATTGACACTTCAAAAAGGTAAAAAAAGATCGTTAAATCAATCCATATGATTTGAGTGGTTTATTCCAATATTTTCTGCAGACTCACTCGATCGCAATATGATGAACAGATTAAATTAGGCAATCCCGTTCCCACTTCAAATGTCAGTCCCATTCATCGCAATGGTAGTTGCTTGACAGTTCTTTAAGCAAATGTAAAAAATAAATTTGACATAAATGTGTAAATTACTCTATGTATGTTCTTGTGGCTGGTGATACCTCAAGCACACATACATAGAGAAATATTGTTTTTTCTATCAAAAATACATTTTGAATGTCCATCAATGGATGAAAATTATTTGTGGTCCCACATGGTTAATTTACAGCATCTACACTCTAAACACTCACTGCTGGGTTGATTTAACCCAATTTTGGGTATAATATGGTCGAACACAGCCATTGGGTTACATTTTTAAATTAATTTTTTAACCCAATGGCTGGGTTTGTCCCTATTTTACAGAACAACCCAGCATTTTTAGAGTGTACAAGCAGGGGTTAACTGGGTCAGGCTAACCAGCCAAACCTTGACTCTTTGAGAAGCCCTCCAAAACCATGTACCTGGTTTTAATGACATGTCAGCAATAAAAACAACACACCACTCATATAGAACACAAATTAGTATTATTTTGCACTGGTTTATTAGTGCACAGAAATAAATATTCACTACAGTATCTGCATTTGTCACATGGAATATAAAATGAAAACAGTGACTATTCAAAATCATTCATATAAAGATTACTGCAACACCAATTTACTGGTTAAAGTAATATATTATGAGGATGCACACTTTTGAACCAACCAGGTTTAGAATGCAAGTCTCCATTTACAGTTTAATTTTGTTATTGTAGTTAGAGACCTTTTTTTTTTTTTTTTTTTTTTTTTTGCTTCTGACTCTCCCTACCAATAGAATTTTCCTGCATCCTCTTCTTTTCCTTACATCACCCTTACAACAGGGAAAAAACTGTCTCTAACTACAATAATTCTTCCAACCCCTCCTTCTCTTCAGGTATCCCCCTCTTTACTGGTCCTTCTTTCGGATCCAGCAGTAGGAGTTCCTGCCCACCCAGAAACCAGGGAAGAGCTTCTCATTTACTTTGGATGCAAATCGATGAACCAGTTTGACCTCCTTGGAGCCGTTCTCTCCCTCTTCAACAAGGTAAAACTTGATGATGCCAGCTGGCTGGTCAGCATAGATGCCGATGACGGGGCAGAGAGGAGCCTGGATTTCTGTGTTCTCTCCATTGTGCCAGACATGGTAGCAGGATCCGGCCCAGCCAGCACCCCATGAAAGGTCATTCTCTCCCAGGCCACATGAGCCATCCTTAGCTTTTCTCCCTGCGCTTTCACACGCTGCCCCGATCACCACCCAGCCCTCATATTCCACCTCCCAGTACCCACGATTGTCCAGAAGACCCTCCTTACACAGCACCTTCAGGAGGATAGTCAGTTGTGAAAGTCAGTTATGTGCTTACTACATGTTGACCATGACAGTCTTACAGATTACATTCTGTCATCATTTAGTTACCCTCATGTCATTCTAAACCCATATCTTCTGTTGAACTTTGAGAACTGGATCAGTTTGATTTGCAAACAGATCATTCAGACTCGACCAGAAAGTTTAAAAAAAGTGTTAAAAGCTTGAATTTTGAGAGTTTTCAATTTGAAGGATTATTTTAAAGGGTTAGTTCACCCAAAAATGAAAATTAAGTCATTAATTACTCACCCCCATGCTGTACCAACCCCGTAAGACCTTCGTTCGTCTTCGGAACACAAATGAAGATATTTTTGATTAAATTTGAGAGCTGTATAACTACCACATTGGCTCCTAAGGGACTGCCTCTTGACGGCCCAGAAAGTCAATGAAGAAAATGTTTAAATATCCCAAGTGACTACCGTGGCTCAACTATATGTTTATCAAGCGACGCGAATACTTTTTGTGCGAAAAAACAAACAAAAATAACGAGTTTATTCGACTATTTCTTTTCTTCCTTGTAGGCCAGAACGAGACTTCCTTATAGATTTCCACAACGCATGCGCGAGAATTGCGATCTAAGCTGGTGTAAGCTGGTGTGAGCAGATCGCAATTCTCGCGCATGCGTCGTGGAAATCTATAAGGAAGTCTCGTTCTGGCCTACAATGAAGAAAAGAAATAGTCGAATAAACTCGTTATTTTTGTTTGTTTTTTCGCACAAAAAGTATTCGCGTCGCTTGATAAACATATAGTTGAGCCACGGTAGTCACTTGGGATATTTAAACATTTTCTTCATTGACTTTCTGGGCCGTCAAGAGGCAGTCCCTTAGGAGCCAATGTGGTAGTTATACAGCTCTCAAATTTAATCAAAAATATCTTCATTTGTGTTCCGAAGACGAACGAAGGTCTTACGGGGTTGGTACAGCATGGGGGTGAGTAATTAATGACTTAATTTTCATTTTTGGGTGAACTAACCCTTTAAGTTTAAAGTATAAAGCTGAAATTTTGAAGGTTTTGAAAGCAGTACAGAAGATAGATAGATAGATAGATAGATAGATAGATAGATAGATAGATAGATAGATAGATAGATAGATAGATAGACTTACTGCATATTGCTAGCAGGAATTAGCATGTTGCTATCATGTTTTAGCATGTAAGATAGTTGCTAACTTTTGCTAGTGATAGAAATTTGGTGGTTTATAAATATTCTATTAGAGTTTTTGTGTAAAAGTTTTGTCCCCCTGAATGCAGGTCTATGGGACTTTTCCTGGTTTTGATCGTCTGCTAGACGAAATTCATTTCATTTAGAAAAGAAATGCAGAACCGTAAGTCAGATCAGTTAGAAAAGATTCAGAAGTTTGAACTGAGTGAACTATAAGTATGAGTTGACCTGAATAACTATAACATAAAACAATATGAGATTTTGATTTCTTATGTCATCATTTTGACTAGTTTTCTCACGAATTGGTATCTTTATGTCATAATTGTCTTTAAGTCATGTTTTTGTTGATCAATGTTTATGTGAATAAGCACTTAAATTAAATCTGATCAAATCATATTTAATCAAAGCATAAATAAAAAAGACAGTACTAAAAGACTGTATATCCATGAGAGGATATAAAATGGATTTTTGATATTATACTACAGATTGGAACAACAACAGCAACAAAAATAGAGACAGATAGAGGAGACTGGCTTTACATACCTGTGGTGAATGTTCATATCTCTCTGGTCTGTCCAGAACAGGACACACTTCCTCTGACATTCGTGAGACTTTGGTCCCACCTTCTGAGAGCCACAACATTTTCTGAGCAGTTCTGTCATCCAGAGAAAGATTTATCCAGTCTGAGAGAGAAATAACATTTCAGAGGACAAGCGGCTATAAACTTACAAAACAGAACCATATAAAAGGACTGTCCCATGCTGATGCGTACACTTCATCAGCTCAGCTCTAGTATTGGGCTCGGTGATGTTGGGCTCATACGGTGGTGCCTTTGCTGTGATGGAAGGGAGAAGAAAGAGAACAAGGTCATTATATTTTTTACCACGACTGCACAATCCTATTTGAATGTCAGCTGTCTAATGGTGGCTTAGGCTTCAGGCGATCTCCATTGTATTATTATCCACTCCCATTAACACTATTAAGAGAGGTGTAAAGACAACAGCTGTCTTTGTAGGACTGCATGGTTCACAAGTACCTGCATGATTTGCTTCTTTTCTTGATCCTTTTCTTCCTGTAGGAGTGAAAATTGACATAAATTAACATCAGGGTTAACTTCAAACCACTTTAAATGAAGCAATGGGCAGTTTTAGGATTACACTGACACTACACAAGCATTCGATCTTCCATTTCATACATTGCTTTTCTGATCCCCCTTCCTTACCTCTCGCGTGCAATGTATCACCCTATGGTATGCCATTCATCTTCCCCCACTGTTGTTAGCACTGCATCATATAGTTTACCCATGCCTGTCAGGGTTTATGTTACATCTAAAGAGCATGCTAGGCCTAAACTTACATTCACCATGGACACACATCATAGGCTCTGACAGCAGTTTCTAAGAATACTTAATTTCCATGGTGTTATTGGCATGTTCATGTCCAGCACTGGGCTTGAAGGTTTAACACTTTTCTCGCTGTTGCTGATTTTCACAAGCACCTTCTCAGAAAACCATCTGCGGTCGTCTGGCTCATGCATTAGTGCTCCCACATTTTTGCCTTCTTTTGTTAATGTCACATTAACATTAGTTGCTCCCTCCCTTCGGTTATCATATTGCTCAGTGGTATTAAAGGAGAACTCCGGCGAACAATTAACCTTTGGTCTAATAAAACATCGGTACCTAGTCAATTGTTCTCTGAGTTTTGTTTTCATGATAATCGAATGTAAAGCGTTTTGTCTCTAAAAACTGTTTAGCGTATAATGCTAGTAATGGGGGCATTGAGTAAGTAAAAAGAAATCGCTAGTTTATACCACTAACAAGGCTCAAAATAGCCCCACACTAACGCAGTAACACAATGAGGCTCCATACATGCAAAACGAAGCATTGAGAACTTTGTAAGTGTACAGACCGTTTAATAAGAAGATACTTTATGAAGACAGTTCACTTCGCGTATACAGACAGGAGCCATCTTAAAAAATAGTCTCGATAAGTCGATCCCCGAACGCCGTTCATACAGTTTAGAAGTTCGTTGAACTTCATAGAGTTCAGATAAACAGTTCAGAAGTTCGTTGAACTTCATAGAGTTCAGATAACTCAGCAAGGCGTTCGGGGATCGACTTATCGAGACTATTTTTTAAGATGGCTCCTGTCTGTATACACGAAGTGAACTGTCTTCATATAGTATCTTCTTATTAAACGGTCTGTACACTTACAAAGTTCTCAATTCTTCGTTTTGTATGTATGGAGCCTCATTATGTTACTGCGTTAGTGTGGGGCTATTTTGAGCCTTGTTAGTGGTATAAACTAGCGATTTCTTTTTACTTTCTGCCCCCATTACTAGCATTATACGCTAAACAGTTTTTAGAGATAAAACTCTTTACATTCGATTATCATGAAAACAAATCTCAGAGAACGGTTGACTATGTACCGATGTTTTATTAGACCAAAGGTTCATTGTTCGCCGGAGTTCTCCTTTAAGTGTATTAGTTCAACTTGTTTGTCAATTTAAGTGTAAAGTGCCTGAGGAGGAGAAGGTCACTGTAACAATGAATTGTACAACTAGATTTCTAGTGTCCTAAAAAAAGAGCAATGTAGTGGTTAAAACCGAAAGGTTGCTGGTTTGAGAGGCAATTCTCTTTTTCTATGGTTATATTTTGGTTTTTTATTGCTTTATTGGACTGGACAGAGATAAGAGAGGAAACCACATAGTGGAGCAAGTGGCAAGGGATCAGCAAAGGATCTTGAGCTGGGAATCGAACTCGGTTCTGTGGAGTTGCAGTTGCATTGTATATCAGAGCACTGACCTCAAGGTTATCAACTCCGACAAAGATCATTTTTCTCCTTTTTTTCAGTTAAATTTTTACAAATTCTTAACAGAGGATAAATTTACTTGACGAGTAAGACTGTGTATTATATTTTCAGAGAATGTATCTTTATAGTATTGCACTTTTACCACAAATATATATGTATATATATAGGCCTATATATGTTAAAATATTTGGGCAAAATACAAATGTGTATACATATTGCTTGCTTCTCAAATAAATGAATCTTATTTTAAAGCTACACTGTGTAACTCTTTTAGTTTATTCTTAGCTAAAAACGCTTAGTTCTTTCAAAGATATATGTGCTCATTAATGTATATTTACTTCGTTCAAGTAATAAAGTATTCCAAGTGTACAATATGACGTTCAAAATACATACGGGTAAGGGGTTCTTGGTCGCCATGTTGCCCCTCCATCTTGAAAGTACATTAGCCAAAGAGGGACATACCCGTTAATTCAAGCTTCGCCTTTCGCGTTTACGTTTGAGTTAACACTCATGAACGAGGTCGAACTGGAAGCCATGTTAATCTTGGACTATATTGGCCACCGTAGGAGTTAAAACGAAATCGGAATTGAGAGGAACAGAAACTAATATTCACTGGATGGTCATATACCTTTTCACTGCTAGATGGGAGTAAAAATCACACAGTGTAGCTTTAAGGTATATTTTTAGAAATCTTTCAATGTTTTTAAATATGTTAGTGCTATATCGCTAGATCAAAAGACTAACACTTTAACGCTTTATTTTACTGTGTCCTTGTTACACATTACATGTAGTTACTGTAATAATAACTATATATGCATATAATTACAACCAAATCCCAACCCTATAGTAAGTATGTGTAGTTAATTATTATTACTCAGTACTTAAATGTATAATTGCACTCTAACATGGACACCTTAAAATAAAATGTAACCATGTCATATTTTCAGTGTAGGGTTCTTCTGTCGGCTGATTAAAAAAAAAAGCCTGAAAGTGAAACCTTGCAGAATTTTTGTCTCACTTTCAGTGAAATCAGATATCCCCATCAGAGGTGACTGGCATCACTATGGATCTTCGTGACAGCGTGCAGCCCTAAATGATTGGGTCAGCTGTGTTCCAATGCATACAGGACAGCGACTTCTGTACACCTGTTCAGATCCCCCACCACTGTTTGTGATCTTGGTGACAATCACTGAAAACAGATCATCATCGCCAAGCGCCAACATTATAATCTTTGATCAACCTTCAATTCTTTTATATGTTATACATCTTGAAGACACACATGCTCTATGCACATCATGACAAGCAGGCCCTTGAGGCCATCAAGTAATTATGAGATACAAGCTCGATCAAATGGAGGGTGATAATGAAAAATGGTGGTGCAGTCATTAATCTTTACTAGAGTTTAACACATGAAATGAAATCTTAGAAATAATCCAGGTGCACAAAAAAAATATCATTAATACCTTTGGGCTTAAACACAGGCAGTTATAGAGGAATGGATGGTAGAGGAACGAAGGGAACGGAGGTGGTAAGGGATCAGGGCCAGAGATTAGCAACTGCTGCTGACAGGTCACTCCATCAGTCAGCCTGTTTCACCCTCTCTTCGGGACCTCTCCCTTATAGGGGCTGGTATGGAGGGACTCAGAAAGAACAAGAGGGAGGGGTCGAGCAGAACAGCCAGCATACTGTACTATAACCATGGTCATGAAGCAGACCTCTAAAATAAAACAAGTCAGAAAGTCTCGGTGAGTCTCTGTTCACGCGATTTAAAGACGCACTGACAGCTCTTCAAGTTAGGGGTTTCTCCCTGGTGTGTTTTTCCCTTTTCACACCATTCTTTGTAAACCCTAGAAATGGTTGTGCGTGAAAATCCCAGTAACTGAGCAGATTGTGAAATATCAGACTGGCCCGTCTAGCACCAACAACCATCTCATGCTCAAAATTGCTTAAATCACCCTTCTTTCCCATTCTGACATTCAGTTTGGAGTTCAGGAGATTGTCTTGACCAGGACCACACCCCTAAATGCATTGAAGCAACTGCCATGTGATTGGTTGATTAGATAATTACATTAAAGAGAAATTGAACAGGTGTTCCTAATAATCCTTTAGGTGAGTGTACCGTATATTTAAGTCAGAATTAGGCTATTGCACTCCTGTTGCGCTCGTTCAATGTGAAGTTTAGCAGCAAAATGGAAATACTTGCACAACTTTCCAACATTTACAGATTTAGAATATACCTCTAAAATGTAAGTTTTGCACAGAGGAAAACATCATATCTCAAATGCATAGAACAGCTCAAAATATGTGCTGTGTGCTGTGGTGGATCGATTTGATCCATGATTGACCTCTAGGGCTGCTTAGGCCCCGTCCACACTACTGCGTTTTCGTTTAAAAACGGAGAATTAAAACTAATACAATCTCCGTCCACACCAGCGTTTTATCTGCGTATTATCTCCGTCCACATTAAAACGATTGAAAACGTGGATCACGTGACCATTCACCAACACTGGGCATGCGCGTGCCGGTGTTAACAGTGGTTGGCGAATCAGGGAAGGATACGTCATGACTGATAACACCCAATCATAGAGCCGAGCGTCAGCCCCTGGTCAGCGTTTCTGATGATTGGGGACGGTAATATTATGATAAGATCCCCTTCCTACGTCAGAAAGGGAACAAAATCTGATTGGCTAATTTTTTTTGACATGCTTGCAGAGAAAGGCTTACCAAAACAAAGATACTGGGTTGTCACTTTTCACGTTTGTGTTCATAGAAGCACTGGGGTCCGGATTATAGCACTTGAACACGGAAAAGGTCAGATTTTCATGATATGTCCTAATTAACTCTAAAAACACAATGCAATGCATAATTAAAAATCAATACCTAATAATATCAATTCGCTTCGTACATATATCGCTTTTATCGATTTATAAGGAAGGGGGAATCTCCTCAACCAATCTCCTCGGTTTAACATTTCATCCGAAGGACAGTGCTTTTTGACAGTAGAGTGTCCCCATCACTGTACTGTAGTGTTAGGGCCCACACAGACCACAGATGAATGCCCCCTGCTGGCCTCACTAGCACCTCTTCCAGCAGCAGGAGGTCCCACCCAGGGCAGGCCATCAGCCATATCACCCTAAATCTATTTTATTTATTTTTTTAAAAAGACTGTTTTAATTTTTTTTAATTATTACATATATATTGTAGATAAAAACAATATATTGTAGTAAAATATTAATAATTTATTGAGCTTTATGCTTATCAATAAATTTTTTTGTTACATGTATACAAACATAATTCAAGATTATATTAAAAAAATTAAATGTCTTACAAAAATAGTGCTTCTCAAGTAAATGTATTACATATACATATATATATATATATATATATACTTAATTTTTACTTTTACTAATATTATTTTTTGTAAAACTGGAAAATAAGACTGTTTAAAAAAATAAGACTGTTTGCATTGGAGGAAATTACAAACGTGTAAGAGTAGTGAAGATTGATACGGTTGTGTCATTCACACTTATGGACACCATGAGCATGACATCATGGTAAAATCTGTTATATTATCCATGTTATAGTTTCAAAAATTCTTTAACTTTGTCCTTTTATTGAATCTTAGTTTACAATAAAACTTTCATCATTTAAACTGGAACAACCTTCTACTATTGAGTAAGTTTGAACTTCACCTCTTTTTAGCATCTGCAGCTATGTTGTTGACCTCAGGGTCTTTGCTAGGCTTTAGTGTCTTTTGCTCGTGATGACAGTGCAGAAAGCGAGTTGTGTGTGTTGGACACGTCCGTAGCGTGTCTTGCCAACCCCTGCCATGCACCCAGGCGCTATGGGCATGGGATGGTTCATATTTGGTAGTTGGATCAATGAGATGCTATGCATGATGATTTGAGAGGGAAGGCGATGGATATGATCTCGTGGCCCTGGCCCCCCGAGTGTTGAAAAGCTCATGCTGAGTGTCGGCCTTCTGTTGATTGCTTACTTGAAACAGGCCGAATGGAAAATAACATGAACAGACAGATGCACAAATAGAGGGATTCATGTCTGTAAAGGGAGATTTTGGAGGTGTGACACATTACAGTCCTGAGAAAGACATGCTTGGAAAAGAGACGTTCTCGTGTACTGGTTAGATCAGATCTCTCTTAACAGAGATTGAGTTGGTTTCCATGCTGACTTAGATTCCTGAGAATTATGATGTCTCATGAGCATGTGGTGACTGATCTTGCCGAATACTGCCATGCCCAGTAAGTCAGACCCAACTTGGCTAAATCACAGGAGGCATACAAGAACGGTAGAGGGGTGGAGATAAGTTACTGTGGAGGGTTTTACACTTCATTATTCCTGTGCTCAAGAAGGCGGCATGTCATCATTGATAAGTTCATAATAAATCACAGGGAGCCCCTTTTCAACTTTTAATAAGGTGTTTACAAGGTGAAAGGCAATACTAAAAATTATATTATTTAATTTGACATGTTTACTAATTATATATTTATTTTATATTTAATTGAAAATTATGAATAATCATTTTACATTTTAATACAAACTTGAAATGAAATTAAGAGCAAGAAAGAGAGAGTTGTTGAGATGACAGATGAGAACAAAGTGTTAAAGTAGAAGGGTGAAAGAGGTACCCGTGCAAATATAACACCTGAAAGAAGATTCGTCTGATGAATGCAGATCAGGTTACTTCTGTACAAATACATAAATCTCACTGACTGATATTGAAACATTTTAAATATGCAATGATTAACTTATAGAGTTGGGCGTACACATTACAGTATTTGTAAATGCTGAGTAAAAGCCTTGTTTATGTGCACATATGTCGCATTTGACCTCTTTAAAACACTTTAAATAGTATGTAAGTGATAAGACTGCTTGAGTCTAAAGGTTGTTTAACAACATGCTTATCTTAAAATACATGCAGGGCCAAGAGAGAGTGGTCTTGTATGAGCATCTTTCCTCTTATTATAATTTGTTGTCGAAAGATTGAGTAGAGCAGCTGCTAAACTCTTTGTGTCTGTAAAGACTATTATTATTTTCCTGTGCAGACGAGAGTAACAGTATGACAATAATGTCCAAGGTGCCCTCTCCTCATGCTGTCTTTCCTGTGTACCTCTGATCCCAGCTTTCTCGGAGCATACGTAACGCAACTCACACAAACCGTCAGAATAACCTTCCATCAAGTCAGCATTGTGGTGACACTTTTAGTTTGGGTACTGTCACCAGAGCTGTAAATACTGCTGGTCCTAGGCATGTAGACTCGGTTTGAAGTGCCCAGAAAGATGTGTGTTTGCATTACCAGGTGCATTCCATAGTCTGAGATGAATTATTATCCATACATTCCAGACTACGGTCACACACACATGCACACATATTTACTTAGCTCTGTCAATAAGGGCATTCCATAGACTACTATTGGTTTTATATACATTTATTTATTCTCAAATGAGCACTACCCTAAAAAGAGGTTTTGTCAGATTTAGCTCACAACAAAAATGGTTAACACACACACACACACTATTTTCCCTTTCGGTTTCAATTATACCTATCAGTTAGGTTATTTTATGTTTTTAATTTTGTGCTATACCATGATAAACTAAAATATATATATATATATATATATATATATATATATATACAGTATATATATATATATATATATAAAACAAATATTTATAATTTTTAATGTATACATACATATATTTATATATATACACACAGTGTATATATATATATATATATATATATATAAAACAAATATTTATCATTTTATGCCATCTATACCATAACCAATATAGGCTTTGTTTACTATGGCTTTTCCTCTGGAAACTTAATTTTCTTATGCCCTCACTTGCTGGGTTTTTATTTTATTTTTTATTAAGTGACTTGTACATTTGATTTTAGATCGTCACTTTTTTTCTGTTGTCCTCCCTCCATTTATATCTATGTGAAAATTGACGTACATAATTATGTCTTCTTTAAAGCAGTGTTTTACTTATATAAAGCACAAGTTTTACTTATTTACTTCTAGAGTGCCAGATTATTTAAAAATATCAAGCAACATCCAATGGTGCATTTGTAGAAAGTTACAGTTCTTAGCTTAATTGAGGCAGAAAGCAACAACAAGGCGTCCTGGCTGACAGGTGAGCCTGTATGGAAAATAGTACATTGATATTGGTAAGGTAATGAGCCCTTACCTGCGTTCTTTGCTTCAGGCATGATTCCGTTGGTGCTTGGGGTACTACTGGGCATTGCAGGGTTGGATGAGCGTCTGTTTTGACTCCGAGTCTCTCAGTCTCTGGGTTCCCTTCTTATTCCCTCTTGAAAAGGCGGGGAGGAAAAGACACTGCCTATAGGGAGGGGGTCTGTAGGTGGTTGAGGTGGTGAACACGAGGTTGATCCTGTCACTTAAACCCTGTGAAGTTCACGTGTACCATTAAATGAGCCAATAAAAGGATATAGTACAGCACACATACACACAGTTGTGCATATGAAGCAGATCTTATGACAAAAGAAAAGCGCAAAGATTTCAAGAAAATAGCATGCTATTTTATTTCACTGAAAGTGTTTTGTACAAAAGGTGTTTTATTTTTTTTTTTTATACAAAGAGAAGAAAGAATAGGTTTTCTGACCCCATCGTTCAGCAGGGCGTCTGACGGTGTCTGTCACACACAAACCGAACATTATTCGGTTGACCTTTTTTATGTTGTGGGAAATGTTATGTATCCACAGCAACTTTGCCAAAACTGAGATGCAAAATGGACCTGCAGGGTATCATAAGAAGCTGAAGATTTAGAATGAGCTTATTTCTGACACTTAGCTGCAGAACTTCTCATCTCATTTGCCTCCAAAAATGATAATATCAATTAATGGAACAAAAGGATTGTAAAAACAACAAATATGTACTAATCTGAGGTGGATCCACTGAACCGTATTACAGCACATTATCTCTTTGTAATGAATCATTTTTTTTATCACCAACTTTAATGCTTGAAAGCAGACTGTGGATTATGTAAGTATCTAACCAATCTTCATTCCTGATAAATGAGACAGGTGTATTCCTCTCTAATTCTTCTCACTCTTAGCACCTCGGTTCCCATTAACATGGTAAGGAGAAACGGATTCCCTTCCACTTTGAAGACCTGAGAGTTAGCCGGTGGAATTTTAATAGGTGGCAACTAAGCTATGTTTAGCTAAAATATTGTACATTGTGTGGGTATGTGAATGTATAAGATGCTTTAAGAGACACCCTAACCATACCTCCAGCCAAAATAGCGTTGTTGGAATGACAATGGTTCGTAAGTTAACCGGCACAATGTTTGTCTGTCCTGCATAAATCAGAAGTAACTATTATCAAAATATATTGTCACAAGATAAAGATTCCAGTTTCTATTATTATAGTAAACTCTGGTAAACCACAAACGGTGTAACAGGGTGTGCATTAAATGCAAAAGACCAACAAAGTGAAGGAGAAGAACTTAAATACACATGAACTTAATGACAAACAGCTGTGAAGATTGTCTGTGGAAACTGATTAGTGGCGGTAAATTCAAACAAAGGAACACATGATGAATGAAAAACTGAGTTTACGCAACTGAATAAGCAGACAGGAGTGTACTTTTCAATGACTACATGTCTGAGAAACTTACTGTTAATTCTGGAATGCCACAGGGCTCTATTTTGGGGCCCTTGCTGTTTACAGTATATATTAATAATCTTAGTGAAAATGTTATTAATGCAAAAGTACACCTGTATGCTGATGATACCATTATCTATTGTTCTGCAAAATCTACTGCCGAGACAATTTTAAATTTACAAAAAGCACTTGAAAATATTCAGCTCAATCTACACACATTGAATTTAGTGTTAAATGATAAGAAAACTAAATACATGTTTTTTACTAACTCGTAAGCCTGGACATTTCTTGCCGCAGCTCCACACATTACAAGGCAGGCAAATAGAATTAGTTTCCTCATACAAATATTGGAGGAAAACATGTCTTTTGATTTGCATATTAAACTCACTAAATTAAAATTAAAGCTGTTTTTTTTCTTTAGGAACAGCACTTGCTTTACAAAGAAAGCCAAGAAAAGGCTGGTTAAATCTACCTTTTAGCCAGTTTTAGATTATGGAGATGTGTTTTACAGACACTCCACAAAGACCCTGTTGAAATCATTGGATTCTGTGTATCATTCAGCACTGAGATTTATATTGCATGCAAAGTACTCTGTCGCTAACATCATTGTGTATTATATGAAATGGTTGGTTGGCCCTCACTTAACACAAGAAGGCTCAAACATTGGTTGAGAAACCTTTGTGTAGAAATCAATAACTGGACACACTCCTTCATATTTAACTACACTCTTAGCACCCAGTAAATCAAAATACAATCTAAGATCAAGTAGATACATACTGTATGATGTTCCACAAACTAAAACAGAGTTTGGCAAAACTGCTTTTAGTTACAGTGCTCCAACATCATGGAATGAGTTGCAAAATCAGCTAAAATTACAGGTTTTTATTTCACATACTGAGTTCAAGTCCTAGGTCAAATTTCTCAACACGTTTACGATTGATTTAAAATATGATTTTCTGTTTTTATTTTTATATTCTTGTGCATCCCTGTATGTTTGTTACTTGTTGCCTGTGTAAATTTATCCTCTACGTGTGCTGCCTTCTTGGCCGCAGGGCTCACTTGTAAAAGAGATTGTAGTCATCTCAATGTGATTTTTTTCCTGGGTAAAATAAAGGTAAATAAAATAAAAAAGAAGGAGATTTAGGAGGCAGACAAGGAGGGGGTGAAGGGATGGTGATGGGAGCCAAACTTTGGGTTAAATATGGACAAACCCAAATGTTGGGTTAAAAATGTAATTTAAAAAAATGTAACCCGATGGCTGGGTTATATATATATATATATATATATATATATATATATGAGACACTGTTATATTATATGAGACACTGTTATATTATATGAGACACTGTTCTGTCTCATATATATATATATATATATATATATATATATATATATAATATAAAACCGCCAATGTGTTAATAGAGCAAAATCAAAACCGTGAGACCTCACACTAAACCTTTGCTGTAAACACTAGCCCAGAATACTTTAAAATCACAGGGGCATCCCTGGCTCTCGGAGTAACGGGTAGTCATGGCGACACAGCTGAACATACAGTGACAGGATGTGAGATTTATGACGGTCCACTGACAGAGGCCTCTCCTAAACAGAGGCTTCCGTTTCCTTTTCCTGCCATGTTTATGTGCTCTACTCTCATATGCCATCCAATTCTTCTTGTGGACATATTTGAAGTGGAGCTGAATTCAGAATCAGACTTTATATTAGCAAAAGTTGTACATTTCTACCGGGCTGGGGGTGGGGGATTTAAAACAATATTTTTCCTTTAATAAACAATATTTCAGTCTGAATAACTTGTGACCTAAATGCAATACTGACTAAAACTAGCATATCTAATTGTGTTTGTTATTCTCTTATTTGGGCTTTTTGTGTCCTCCTCTGCGTGTTCAGACAAATACAGTGGCAGACGGAGAGCGAGAAAGAGAGTGAGCCAGAGAGAAATGCCCTTATGACGCCACACACACACACCACTGTTCTGTCTCAGTTTCATGTACTTCTTGGTATCCACACATTCATCAGGGCTGTGATGATAGTTCTTCACTGAATGATCTATTTGTAGAGAATTTCACAACCTAATACCAAATACTTAGAAAGGGCTAAACGCTTGAGATTTGTGAAGTCAGATGTACAATGTTTTACTTCTCATTAGTTTAACAGCTAAAGCCGGGAAAACAAATGAAGGTCTCCTGCTTGGTCATTTGACCTGGTATATTTTAGCCCACCAGGGTTGTTTACAGAGGCAAGTAAGCACAAAGGTGTCAGACCTTGGAATACGAGCAGCTCCCTTTACTTGTCATTGACTCTGAAATTCATTCAAGCTGTTCTGCTTGCTTCTGAGTTTAACCATGACTTTGGCCTGGAAAAAAGAGACTGACAGTGATTGATAAAGGTCATTGACTCGTCCTGCTCCACAGGACTACAAAATCTTTCAGAGAACATGGGTGTGTGGTGTGGTCAAGGGTTTAGAGGAACACGTTTGAGTGTTGTCTGTGCTGAGCCTCATAAGATCCAGATTTACCACACACTGCCAAAGTTATACATGAACGGACCCAAGACAAACAGGCCCACAAGCTGAGAATGACTGACAGCTGACAAAGATAGCCACAGAAAGGGGACATGAGCTTATGGTCTGCGGGAGTCGATCTAGAACATTCCATCCCCACGTTCACTGTTTACAGCAAACACACACCAACAGCCGCACAACTGGCAACATCTTATGAAGTAGCAATGAGAGGATGAATAAAATCTCAGAGAAGAGCCATGTCAATTGAGAGTCAAACTTTGAAGATTAATCTCAACCAACTGTTGCCATGAGCCGCCTTTTTCTGAATATAATTGGGAAAAAAAGTCCCTAAAGTTCGGTAAACTCTGCCCTGCAAATTAATCTCACGTGAAGACGTGTGACTAAAAGAATGATACGCCATAGTGATTTTTTTAGCTGCAGTAAAAAGACGCAAACTTTAAATCTGCAGGATTGCAGTAAAGTGGAGTAGATTGCATATTTTTACATTTTTTGTAAAAACATGGGATGTCATTTTGCGACTGTTGCAGGGTCCGTAGAAATTTTGCGTGCTCAAAGTCTAGTGTGACCACGGCTTTAGTTTCCAAAGTGTTTGCATTACAAATATGAATGGCAGTACTTCTGTAAACAACAATGTCGACAACTTCGAATGGTCATCAAATTATTTTATTAAATCAGTAGTAAAAACAATCCAAGAATGCAGTTATAAGTTAAGCTTTTCAATTATTATTTCTCCAGAACAATCCGTTGTTTGTAAATGTGTACATGCCATGATGCGTGTCAGTGAACTCAAAATCTGCTTTTAAATATTATTTACAGGAGTTGTTGCTGCCGCGGGGATCATCGTCCTCCTCCATTGCCCGCCCCTCCTCCGGCTCCGCCTCCAGACTGATCCTGAGCTCCAGACATCATCAGGAAAAGAACAAGAGGGACAATATACATCCACTGGTGATGAAAGAGAAAAAAAACACACAAGAAGGTTGTCAACATATTTGTTAGCAGTTTGAAATGCAACATGACGGTTCCTCTCCGGAGTCAATGACTAGGATTACAGGCTTTTGGATTAATTGGCAAGTTTTCCCAAGCAAATCAATTTCAGTTTCATCCTTCCTTACTCTCTTTTTGTCCAACCTCCACCATTACTGCTTTTTACAAATGACTTTCCACTATGAGGGAGAAATGAGACTGAGAGAACAGGAAAGAGTGAAGCGAGCAGAGTGGGTCATGAACATCTCTGAGCGTGAGACTATCACCTGCTAATATTACTGGTCAAAAGACCCTATTTGATCAAAACACCACTGATTTGGTCATGACCCAGCAAGAAACCTACACGAAAAAAGCACATCAAACAAATGAACACTGCTGAAAGCTGAAAAAGAGGAAGGATCAGAGGATTTGAGTTTGTGTGCATGTGGGTGCTTGTTCAGACCCATATACACACACAATGAGAAATGCAGCGGGAGTGACAGAGTAACCAAATAGGCTTAAATGAGTTTCAGTACTTGAAATGAATGGAAATCAGCTCTGCTCTCTGGCACCCCCTGGTGGGGTCTGTGCTGAACTGGTGGCCATGAGGAACACTGCACCTCCCAGAATCAAATACCACTGGAACACAGCACAGACCAGCACAAAGTCAACACAGCACAGACACAGCATTGAGAATGCAGAACAGCCAACCACGACACACGCTGCAGGAGAGTTAGTGGTCGATTACAAAGAGGGACATTAATACTGGTAGCTGTATTTAGGAAAGGACGGAACAGACCAGAAGCTTCAGACGTAAAATAACAAAATGCACCCAAAAAAAAAAAAAAAACGGTCAACATGGGAATTGCAGTCCACTGATACACAAACTAATTCTAAAGAGACACAGTAGAATCAAAAAATTAAAATTATTAGCAGGAATAGAGGCCATTTGGAAAGCAGTTATTCCACAAAGGAGGTGAAATAAAAGATGAGAAAATATAAATGAGATGATAGAACATAAGGTTCCACATTTTTACTACCTACATAGTTGGAAAAAATGGTCACATTAAATTAAATTTATTTGACTTTTTTTACCAAAATAAATTTGAGCAGGTACATAACCAGCCAGTGTTCAAAACTCTCTGCTTGCCTTAGCTCGATTCAAAGCGGTAAGCTTGCAATAATGTTTTTAATTCCAGTGGCACTGGTGGAATCCACAGGAAAAATTGAGCTTGTCTGAGTCATTACATCACAACTGTACACATAAAGAAGGAGTCTCGGCTAAGCTATATTGTGTGAGAGGAATTTTCTCACAGCACTTGATATAATTAAACTTACCAATTTGATGGCAGATCCACACCGGCACGGTGATTGACAGCTGGACACACTTCTCAAACATTGGATTCATCCGCGCTGTGCTGAGGCACAAAACACATAATGTTGATAATTACGCGAATAATTGCAATTGCAGATTTCGAACAGAGATGGTGACAAAGAGGAAAACTATGAACTGCAGCTTTAACTGAACTTTCCCAGAAAAGTCAAGTAAAAACTGGCACAACTCAAATCAGTAATGAGTCTCATACATCATACAGAATTAAAGCTGCAGTCCATAGTTTTTCCTCTTTGTCGCTATCTCTGTTCCAAATCTGAGACTCCTTCTTTATGTGTGCAGATGTGATGTAATGACTCAAAGACAAGCTCAAATTTCCCGCAGAAACCCACCAGTACCATTGGAATTAAAAACATTATTACAAGCTTACCGCTTTGAATCGAGCTAAGGCAAGCAGAGAGTTTTGAACACTGGCTGGTTATGTACTTGCTCAATTTATTTTGGATAAGTTTCAACCCAAAAAAAGTTATGGACTGGAGCTTTAAATAAAAATACTCACATATTTGGCAAAGAAGGATTTCTGCTCTTGTGGGTTTTTGCCTTTCTTTTCCATTTCCTGTTCCATCCTCTCAATGTAGGGTGCTGTTTCGGGTCTAAATAAGAGGCACAAGACAAACTAATTTCCAAAGGAGCTGATGACAACATATGCAGACAATGCAATTTGTGGGTGCACTGTTTGCATACTCTTCAAACAATAAAGTAAATGTGTAGACCAGTGAATCTCAACCCACTATGAGGCCTGCAGACTTCCAAGAGGGGCCAATATGTCTAACAATTATTTCAGTGTATAATTGCCATCCTATTCTTTGAGATCGTTTATTTATACGAATACATTAATGTGCTTTGGAGTAGAAAATGCTAAGAATCACTAGTAAAGATATAGTAGTTTTGTCTTTGTTCTGTTAGTATGGATGTGTGTGAAGTATGTTTTTCTTGAGGCCCCCTCGAAATCGAGATGTCACATCTCAAGGGGTTTTCCTCTTAACAATAAATTATAAATTTAGTGTAGACATAGTAACTGAAATTGCAGTCTTAGTGTAAAAGCATAAGAGTGTGTGTGTGTGTGTGTGCACTCACACAGGTGCAGTGACAGGTGCCATAACACTTATTGTTGTGTTAAAAATTTCCAGGTCAACCTCATCCTCCACCTCTATTCCACGACAAGAACCAGGGATTGTCACAATGGAAATGCCGATGACATTTCCGCTGACATCAGTGTGAAGGGTGATGACATCACTGAGGTGGGACTCCACTAATGAGCACTGCAAAAAAAAAAAAGTCAGAGACCAGATTTATAATATGTAATAAAAGTTTATATTATATAAATAATACATGCTGTGAAATAGTTCAATTTAAAATAACTTTTTTTTATTGATTATCCTTCAGAAATCATTCTAATATGCTGATTTTGTGCTCAAGAAACATTTATTAATATTATCAATGTTGAAAACCACTGTCCTTGATATTTTTTGTAGAAACCATGATACATTTTTTTCAGGATTCTTTGATGAATAATAAGTGCACAAGAACCGCTTTTATTTGACACAGAATGTTTTTGTAACATTATAATTAACTCTGATCAGTTTAACGAATATAATAAATAAATTAACCTCTTTAAATAAAATTCTTACATACCCCAAGCTTTTAAACATGTATATACTGATATTTGAATTCAAATATATCTAATGTTAATACTTGCAGGAGGTTGACTTACAGCTCTAACGAACGCAGTAATATAACCTTCAGACTGTCTCTCTGTCTGCCGGTCCACCTGTAGAGAGACTCTAGGCACCCGGATCCTGTAGAGACCATCAACTGCTGCCACATCCTGAAGGACAAGGGCAGAGAAATACAATTTTAGAGCAGAGAAACAGCAGACAAGGTCATGACATTTTATCCTTTACAACAAATAGCCTTGTTTTCCTAAAAAAAAAAACAGCAGGTTCTCACCTTCATTGTATTCCTGTCTTTCTCAGAGAGCTGGTTTTGTGCGAGATACACACCGTTTTCCCTTCCACCCCTGAACTGTAGGGCACCACGAAGGCGAAATCTGGGAACATCATCTGAAACAAAAACCAGCAGTCACGACACTACAAAGAGAGACATTAACTATATAGACAGGCTAATTATTTAATATTTACCTTAATACTCACCTATTTCAAATGCGTGCTCTAGTGGCACAGAGAATCCACTGAAATCGGTGTCTACCGCATCTCCTAACTGTCAAACAAAACAATTCACATTCACTAACTTACGCATACAGGCACATCAGACAGCAGCCTAGCATGCTAACAAGCTCCACGTATGCAAGAAATCAGCAAATCCGCACAGAATACACATGACGAGAATGATATTTAACGGACAAAGAAAATATTCAACTTACCCTTCGACCATTATTGCATTCGCCAGGTTGTGTCCATAACAGCGTAATAGTTGACAGGACGAACAGAATAAGCGACAAGACTCTTATCGTCGCCATTTTGTGGCCTCCTTGAAAGACTTCCTCTCTTAGTAACGGAAATATAGCGTTTCAAAATAAAAGTCGTAAAAACATTAAAAGTCTTCACAGTTTTTTTGTTTAATTTTATTTATTGCTTTACTTTAAAAAAATGTTGTATCCTCATTTATCTAGATCTTGTTTAGGCTCTAAAATCATAAGTCTATGTCTAAAGTCTAAAACTGATCGTTTTTCTCTGTTTCCGTTGGTGTTTCCTTGCAGCCGTTAGAGGGCGCGCTGCACACTGGAGCGCAGTCACGTTGAAGTATTACTAGAATCGGCAGTTCTTTCGCCGGGCGCAGTGGCGTGCGCCTGTAATCCAAGCTACTGGGAGGCTGAGGCTGGCGGACCGCTTGAGCTCAGGGGTTCTGGGCTGCTGTGGACTATGCCGATCGGGTGTCCGCACTAAGTTCGGTATCGATATGGTGCTCCTGGGGGAGCCCGGGACTACCAGGTCGTCTAAGGAGGGGTGAACCGGCCCAGGTCGGAGACGGAGCAGGTCAAAGCCCCCGTGCCGATCAGTAGTGGGACCGCGCCTGTGAATAGACACTGCAGTGCAGCCTGAGTAATATAGCGGGACTCAGTCTTTTGAGTTTTTTTTTTTTTAAACCAGATTCTCATTTTAAAAGGAATTGAATCAATTGAGCTCTAAATTAACCATTTTGGTAGAACTTTTAATTTTTTTTTGGTACAGAAGTCAACCTTTTCTACTTCCAAAAGTAAAAATATGTTGACGGATGCTATTAATTTAATTTTTGACACAATATCTGGTTCATTTTCATGCCATTATAGTGGCCAGAAAATAAACTATGTACTGCCCTCTCTGTTGACGAAATGGAATTACAACTGCATTTTATGCAACACGAATCACTGAATCAATAGGAGTCGCTGTTCGCAATCTTCAACTTATTTTTGTAATTTTTGAGATTTCCCCCCACGGTTAATCCACACTCAGTGGTCCAGTTTTCTGCAAATTAAGTGTTTTTGTTGTGTGTTTTAGGAAAGATGTCGCTGTATGATTGACTAATCACATTGAGACTGCAACCAACAGGGTTCACTCTGTGAGACCAAGACGGATTTCCAATAGACATTAACGAGTAAACTGGACAAAAACACATGCTTGAAAGACATAGAGCTCTTAACGTTTAGTTCTTAACGTTTGTGCGCTAGTGTACAGACTACAGGGTTCTCTCCGTGTTAAAGTTTATGGTTAACTTCATTATACCTGTTGTCACAAGTAGAGAAAATGTAATGACAGGAGTTGGACACTAGAGAGTAGTTTAGTAACAGGAAATGCCATTGCCCACTACAAAACAAATTTGATAATTTGACAAAACAATAGTATTATTATGGTAGCACTTTACAATAAGGCCTAATTTGTTAATATTAGTTAATGCATTAACTAACATGAATTAACAATGAGCAAAACATTTTTAACAATTGTACTAGATTGACTACAAAAAAAAACTACACTAATCTTAACAAAAAGAGTATAAAGTGTTTTGTGTGAAAAAAGTATGCAAATCATTATTATTATTATTATTATATCACTCTGTTATGACATCATTCCATCACAACCAACAATCTGGCATCAAAAGTTAACCTAGAGGCAGCAATACTATGGCAGCAATGTGTTATATCACATTATATCATTTAAGATGCATTAGTAATTGAAGAGTGGTGAAAATGTTCTTAACTTTCAGGGAAAAAATGATAAGAAGTCTTCAGTGATGCATATTTACATGATAAATATAATAAACCAGTCACAGTGCGGAAAATGACGAATTGAATAAATTAGTTACAGTGTGGGAAATGTTTATAGAGTTTATTTTCTAAAATGCCCACAGGGCCAGAAGTGTCCATTAAAGAAATACCCTGCCTTATAAAGTAATCATTTGTGATGTTGTCCTTGGGTCTGACTTATAATGCAATCAAATGTTTTCTTGTTTAAACTGTTACAAACATTACCATGACCAAAGTTATGGCTACGCAAATATTGCAATGTTTGCCATGCACCTGAGAACTTACTCCTTTTCCTCAATATCTGTCATTGTAGTGAGCCAATAAGATAATAACCGCATCGACAACAGAATGGGCCATCAGGGCCTCGGGTTGATCAAATTTATCTTAGATTGATTACAGTCGATTACAGTAGCACGCAATTGTTGTGTTCCACAACCTCATTTTGTTCTGTACTGTTCTGTGCCTATTGTCCTGTAAATCAACGTTACTGATTATCTCACACTCTTTCCTTCCCAATCAATAGTGTACCTATTTGCACCACTCAGTGGACCCACGGATTGCCATTAAGATCCAAGGCATGAGAAAAAACAAACAGACGCACACCCTTTCAATTACATTAATCAGATGACGCTGAGGTAAGTGATACAGCATGGCGTATCGGCATTTCCAGAACTGAACACATCTCTAAGAGAGCCTGTATGATTAATGGACTGTTTCCATGCACCCCTGCCATGTGATTTCCAAGACATTCCTACTTTGAAATGAATATACATCTCTTCCATCTAGTCATTGCTGCCTGTCAGCACGCCCTCAGACAATAGTGAAGCCCCACACTCCTGCAGAACTATAATTATCCATCTCATCACTATGAAGGCATCTATGTGCCATTAAACTCTGGGGTGACATTTTATTATAAAGCTGTAGCCTATAACATTTTCTGCTTACATTTCATAATCAGAGTTGGTACATTGTGACATATGATGTATATTTTCTTTATCGAGTCCATATTACGTTTAATTGAATCAAATAAATTAAATTAGCACTGTGAAGCATGAAGTATCTTGTTTCCTGGCTGTTGTCTTCAATATATCACTTTCTTTTCTGCTGCATATGTCTTGTGCTTGTGGTTGTATGTTAGTCTCTTCCGTCTCGATCCTCTCATTGGTAATATTGTGTAATTTTACTTGGTAACGCTTCCTTTTACAGTCCAGTTACCCATGTAAATACTATGTACTTATTTTAGTAACTACAATTACTGGGTAATAACTAGTACTAACCCTGAACCTAAACCTACCCCTGTTCCATGTACTTACCTTATATTAGCCAGTACTTCTATCTAGGTACACTGTAAGTACTGTACTGTAAAAGGAAGCGTTACCTTTTACTCCTCGACACCTGCCTCTCAAACGCATTCTCACCCCAAGGCGTCACCTTTGACCATGCTTCAATATTTGACGTTTTAGGCGCCCTTTAGCATCACTTACATGACGCGATCCTACGGCGTCATCTAACTGAGTCTGACGCTATAGGAAAGCATCAGTTAGAGGACGCGGTTAGGTTTAGGTGTGGGGTGGGGGTAGGGTACACGCGATCCTAGGGCGTCATCTAACTGACGCCAAAGGGCGCCTAAAGCGTCAGATATTGAAGCATGGTCAAATGCTTCCCAAGGCGTCAGTCAGGTGACGCCTTGGGGGTGAGAATGGGCTGGCCTCTCAGGTTGCACTTTCTATAAATAGCACAGTCTCTGCCCAGTCTTCTCTCCCCCAAATTAAAGTTCAAAAGAGCGTTTATTGGTGTCAAGCTGAACAGAGTGTCATTGAACGGTACACTTCAAGCATTCACACAGGGACGTGACTAAACTCTGATCTCTGCTGTTTTGCTGTCAAATACATTTGTGTAAAGACCGTACACAGGACATCTTGTGACCGATGAGTTCAGCGTCTTACACCATAATTTAAGTGTTATACATTTTGCATTTTTATTGTTTTAGTTATCCTATTACCTCAGTGTTTTGTCATGTCATATTAATTAAACTGAGTCAGTTTTTCATAAACACTGCGAGAGGTCCCAGGTTCAGATCCCGGACGAGCCCCCATTTGTTGTGATTCCACAGAATCACCACAAATAAGGAGACAAGAATACATTTACATTAATGCAAACAGCACTTTATGGCACATTATTCTTTTAAATTAAGCCGCAGTTCGGTCGTTCCATATTGGCGCGACACCACCGGGGCCAACGTGTGGAATCCGAGCAGAACCCTCCCTCCAACCAGAACCCGACAGCTTTAGTAGATCACTAAGAACCTGCGCACCACTCAAGCCCAGCTTCCACCTGATTCATTAACCGTTGAAATGAGTCCGGAGCATTTCGCAGTCTGAAACTCATCACATTATTGGAATATGCCCCATCTGGGGTAATAAAGAGGCGATTTCACGAGCACGTTCGGTCAATGGGACCTGCATGCCAATATCCTTTTAACAAGTCAAACTTGCTAATATATTTCGCTGTACCCACTCGATCCACACAATCTTCTACACGTGGGAGCGGAAACGAATCTGGCTTCATAATTGCATTAATTTTCTATAATCTGTACAGAACCTAGACGTTCCATCCTTCTTCTTTACTAACAAACAAGGAGATGACCAACTTGAGTGTGATGGAATGGCTATCGCTTAGAGCACCTTTAAAAAAAAGTTGTGCTTCTTAAAGCTACACTGTGTAACTCTTTTAGTTTATTCTTAGCTAAAAACACTTAGTTCTTTCAAAAATATTTGTGCTCATTAATGTATATTTACTTCGTTCAAGTAATAAAGTATTCTCGTGAGTGTATAATATGCCATTGAAAATACATACGGGCAAGGGGTTCTAATGTCAGTCGCCATGTTGCCCCTCCATCTTGAAAGTACATTAGCCAAAGAGGGACATACCCGTTAATTCAAGCTTCGCCTTTCGCGTTTACATTTGAGTTAACACTCATGAACGAGGTCGAACTGGAACTACATTGACCACCGTAGGAGTTAAAACGAAATCGGAATTGAGAGGAACAGAAACTAATATTCACTGGATGGTCATATACCTTTTCACCGCTAGATGAGGTAAAAATCACACAGTGTAGCTTTAAAAAAAATTTTGGAAACTGTGTTTTCAAAAAACCCTAACGATGTAAACATTTTGATCCATTTAATGTATTCTTGCTGAATAAAAGTATGAAAAAAATCTTACTGACATCAAACTTTTGAACGGTATCATGCAAAACGTGCAATCACTCTTCATGCTTTACCACATTGTTGCAGAAAGGGTGTGGTTTGCAAAATCTGATTAGCATGCAACTTCACCTGTGCATTCGTGTAATTTTGTGCAGATGCAGTTATGATATTAAGTTATATTCTAATTATCTCAGTATTCTCATGTATTGAATGGGTTTGGGTGAGTTAATTAACCCACTAGCAAAGAGCTCAAGTTTAACCGCTTTCATTCACAGTTTAGCCTTGTTATTTGTAAAACGTCACACACTTATTTTGACACTCAGTGTGTGACTTGTGAGGATTTATGACTGGCCTAATGAATGAGCAGAATTGTCAGCACTTTTCCGCGTTGAAAAGAACAGGGTGGTTAGAGAGATGTAAGGTCAAAGGTCAGTGTCAAATGTACTCAACCTCTGACAGCTTGATTCTGGTCTTTCTAATTTTCTGAGGTAACCTCCGCTTTAAAATGCTCCAAACAGGCTGTCAATCAATATCTATCTACAAATATATCATGCCATTAGCAAATAGCTTGGTTCATAGCACGCTTTAACAAGACCAATTAACAGGTTTGCCATAGAGACACCATGTTTGTTATAATGTTTTTCACTTTTTCACCCTTGACGCTGTCTTTCGTCTGCTCGTCCTGTCCAAGTTGTCTCAAGTGACACTCGTTCTGTTGCTCTCTCTCCATGTGTCGCTTTTCTTTGCTCACCCACCCTTCCCTATCTTACTCAAGGATGGGGAGGACATTTTTGCCAAGGAAGGAGGGAATAAAAGGCATGAAAGATGAGTAAAGTGTGGGAGAAAGAAAAGTCAGGGTGACCGACATATGACGAACCACCATGCCTGAACCGAAGAAGCCAGGTAAGCCTCTTTAAGTTAACTCTCAGCATCGATTTTACATTTAAAACTACAGTGTACATTTTAATCATCGACTCATGTCACGTTAATGTAAATTATGCTTTTATACTCTGACTGGCAGAATGCATCAGTATCTGGCCCACACTTAACATGCATAATAACATCCATTTGTTGATCATTTCGTTCAGCGAGCTGTGTGAGACACATCTTGACCATTGGCTCACAACTTTTGTTAGCTAACTACCTGCTGAGGTGGACAAATATTGCTTCCTTTGCTTAAAACGTAAATCATGGGCCTGAATGTATTATTATAAGGAGACATTTATTCAGCCTTGGCTGTGACAGGTGTTGAAAGATGAATTTTCGAGGTTGGGTTGGCAGCAGCATGAGTGAGAGGTCAACTTTCAGCTTAGGGTTTGGCACCGTAGATGACTAGACTGAGAAAACACTCTATGTATCTTGGTGACGATTGCTAAGGCTGGAAAACACTACTCTAAACAGATTTGAAAACCTAGGCATCATGCACTTGCTGATTTCGTAAATGGTTACAGAGAAAAAATTGGTCATCATACATTAAACAGCCACACACACTACCTGATCTTCAGGTCATTTTGAGCACTAAACATGCACCTCATTGCTAGGAGTGACAAACAATAGCCTGTGTTTTCTAAAAATCGGCTCAAAATATGAATGTGTTTGATACTCTCAAACTGGCTGGAATCATAATCTGGAAGGGGGAAAATCACAGTCTGTGCCCATCATGATTTTCTGTGAAATCTGGTCAAAATCTACAGATGCTTTGACTTTCGACATCTAGCGTTCACTCGTCCAGGGTGTAAATTAAATACTTGTGTAGTGTATTCCAGCCTTTTATCACTAATCATCAACCTGTGGACAATACACCTATAACAAAACGTAATCGTCTGACAGGAAAGAGGGAAAAATGATCAAATTCAAATCTCATTATATGGGAATACTCTGAGGATATCACACAATGCTACATGAATATGGTGTTTCGCCCGAAGGAATGTTTTCTAAAAGACCTTCATTCAAATACTCAATGCTCAATTGACCTCGTAAGTGAAATTCTGATCATTATGAAAATGAATCTATTGATTTAAGTAGTTCGCAATTTAAAATCAATAGCGTATAAAGTGTGTGCTCCTTAAAGTATTAGTGCTGATATTTGGAGTGGGTTAGTTCTGAACATACGGTATGATTTAAGTTGCTGGCACTGGTACAGAGCTAAAAGCTTCAGCTACCGCACCTTTTAATGGAGCTTTTAAGGAGTGGATTGCAGGCATTGGACTATAACCAGCAGATGGAATCATTAGCATCAAATATCAGAAGTTGATGTCAAAAGATACCCTTGTTCATCCATGTACTTGTGTACATGGATGAACAAGATACTTGTGTATCTGACTGGGGCTCTAAAATATTTCATCATTGAGTACACGGCCTTGAGACAGAAGGAAATCTGACAGATTTGACAGACCCTGAAAAATGTCCTGGTGAAAGAGGAAGTGCATGTTCAGGGTTTGGATGGCAAAAGAAACTAAAGGTTGTGCAGTGTGTTGAGCTGCTGCTGAATTTCTCTGATGAAGTCTAAATCATCCTCGCAGAGCAACAGCAAGATAATGAGCAAAACTTATGCTGTAATAGTCTCAAAATGCATTTAATGTACAGGGAAGTAATTGTGGCGCTAAGCTGCTTAACGGTGAACTCTGTTAAGGAAAACAGATCAGGATGTTTGTAATTACTGGAAATAGAACTGGAAATTCCAGATATTTAAATGAAGGAAGATAGAAAAAAAATCCACAATCATTCTCAGGAAACGGAACCATTTATGCTAAAAATACCCAATTAATTAAAAAATAAAATATTATTTAAATTTTAATCATTTGTTAAAATTACTAAAAACTAATTTATACAACTAATTTGACCATGTTTAATTGCACTGACATAAATAAAAAAGTCTGCATGAGCATTTTAAATGGAGATTTCAATAGCAGTAAACAATTTTAATTTTATATTTATATAACCCATTCAATTGTACAGAGGTTTTATTTTTTAAAGTTATTTTGCATTATACATTAAACGTTGTGACTAAGTTCAGTATTCCGTTAAGGACATCTTTTGTTTGTCATGGGAACGAGTTTAGCGAACAAATCGGTCTCCTATGGAACGACCCTTTCAAAAAACAACACAAGGTCAGATCAGTGTCACCATGCCTTCTTGAGATCGGCCTTGTCTATGATTCAGTTTTTCCTTCTAACTCAGGCCAATGACCTGGTGTTAAACCCAATCTGAGAGCCTGACAGTGTCAAATAACTGGATCATTTTATGGAAGCATAATCGCTTGTCTATTCTTTCATTTTCTCATTCATTCCAGCTTGACACTTCAGACAACACACTTTTAGTTTATTGCTTCTTAAAGATCACATTTACCACCCTCTACTCAAGTCCCCCAGTCACACATACACGCGCCACTTTGTGTTGAGTTTTACAGGACAAAGCTGTCTGGATCTCCTGAAGCTTTAGTTACTGGCAAAGAGCACGATTCCTTAATAAACAGCTTCCAGAATAGCACCGAGCAGCTTTTAAGCGGGTTTGCAATTTTCCTAATAGGCATGTTGACAGTGGAGAAGTGTGTGTCTGTGCATACTCTGTAATGATAGTACTGTAACAGTGAGTCAGGGCTGTGAACTATAAATTGTGCATTTGCATTAATATTGGATTGGGGCTGAAATAAAGTCTATGTCACATTAATATAAATCACTTTACAAAGACTCTAATATCCAAGCTTTACCATAATAGGGAAATGTCTGGCCTGTGACAGTTTGAGATGGGTGAAGGATTTCTTAAAATGTCCTAAAATGTTTTGAAATGGCTCTCTGATTATTTGGTTGTGGTTTAAACATCTTCTGTTACAATGTTGTGATTCCTTTTCCTTCTTTATAAGCATGTGTTGTCATGCCAAGCTCTGTAATAATGTCATTTCCGTCCTGGCAGGACAACAAGAGTTTGGTTCCCTGTAACACTGCTAATGAAACACCCAGAGTATTGAGTATTAGTGAAGTTTAAGCCTCTTTCTTGGCATCTGAAATGTCATTATTGATGCTCCCTTTTCCCAAATCTCCCTATTTTCCCCACAACAGAGCACAGGAATCATGACACAAACACTCTCTTTGAACTCTGTGATACAAATCTGATACAGATTCTTGCTCTATCCTCTTTTTTTTTTTTTTTACCATTTTATTTGTATGTGAGCAACACGCACAAGCACACAAAAGTTGACTTTACCATAAATGGCTATTGTTTTCTGTTGACCCAACTGGGCCAGTGGTTAAAACAAAATACAATATAACAAATACAAATGAAAACAACAGTGCTTTAAGTTTTTCAGGTATTTTGGAAAAAAAATGAATAATCCGATGTAAAATAATATAGCTATAAATTATTTTTCCTACTGAGGGCATCCTTGGACATTCCCAAAGGGAGGTTTTGCATAGCTCAAAGTAAGTAATCCCCTCAATCAGTCACTCACACACACACATAGTGACAGTGTCTTAACATCCAACGTCTCATTTCCAGCTGTGATAGTGTAGCATTACCTCATAACCGTTAACATCACAACGCGCTCCTTGGCATGCATCTCCATCATGATGGATTACACGCAGATGTGTGAGCGCTCACTTTTGGTGTGTTTCTGAATATGTCCTCCAACTTAACCGTAATGGGATATGTACTGCATGACCTAATATCGCTTTATGACTGTATTCATGAACCGCTGTTGCATATTGCACACCTCAGCTGTGCTCAGCCCTCCTCCTGGAGATCTGGAGTCATGAAATATTCAAGTGAACCCAATGACCTCGATTAGCTGGTTCATGAGTATTTGATTAGATTTTAACTAAACTCTGCAGGATGGTAAATCTCCTTGAGCGCCTTGAGCAAAACCACTGTGCTAATTTGTATTTATCTGTGTTAAAACGTCAACTTTTTCTCCTGCTTCGTCTGCACCCGCAGTATAAATCATTTCCATTAATCTACAGTAAGCGACATGTCCATTTAAACAAGGTGGTGAAAATACTGGGGGAAACAGACTAGTGTAAAATTGTGTTTACGACCTTATGACATGTTTATTGACCACTGATCATCTCGCATACACTTCCATCAATATGATTTTTTTACGTAAGGATATATAGGTGACCAAGACCAAACAATAATGTTTAGATGTGAATCTATGTTTTTTTTCCCCAAAATAAAATAAAAATAAAATGTAAAAAAACAAGATTGATTTTAAATGCAACTTAAAAAAAAAAAAACTATCGATATTTAATAATTAAAATGTGCGAGTATTGTGAGTAATAAATAAAGTATTCGCATGGCTCAACAAAAAGGACGGCCCACTGGCCCAGGACCAGTTTGAAAGAGACAATATAAATAAATAAAAATATCCAAAATTATGAAAAATAACAAAAACACAAAAAACTAGTTGTGATACTAAAATACTGTTGTGTATGTATACTTTCTCTCTATTTTTTTATATTAATTCATTTCATTATTAATTCAATTTATTTCCTTTATATGAAATGATTTTAAAGTAGTATTTAAATTTTACATAAAAAAATTACAATTAAAAAGTGTAATATAAACTTAACATATATTATGTGACGATTAAAAAATATATGTAAAGAACATGAAAAAAAATATATAATTTATGTGTGGAACCCATTAAAATGACTAACAAAATGTAGCTTGGTTTAAAAATGCAATGTGCCATCCCGAGCGTGGAAGAGAGAAAGAGATCACTGTCAGAAAGTAAACAGGCCATAATTCTTCTCAACATCATCACACCATTAACCACACCTTTTGGCATTTATTATGATACCCCATGATACCCTGTCTTTACTTCATAAAAACTGTGGGAGAGAATCATTTTAATTAAATGTTTCACTTTAAATCATGTTTTAAACTTCAGCTTATGTAAATCATTTTTGTTGAAAAAGTTGAAGTGATATGCAGATTAAAATGAATTTTAATTAATCTAAAACTATAACTAATAAAAACTATATAGGTTTGTAATTATATTCACAGCATGACCCATAGCAACCAGTTTATTTTTATTCTCAGATCAGATGATCATGATCAAACTGTTTATGCATAGTCACCATCTCCCTAATCTTCATTTTTATCCTCACCCCCTCATCTTTCCATATATGTAAGAGATATTTACGATCTTTATCCATAACTCAAATCATCAGTACTGTCACGCATGAGACTGATGGATATTGTAACGTTTCTCTTAAGTGTTTCCTCTGGCTGCCAAAAGAATCACTCTCTCCATCCTCATAAAATGGGGAAACTTCATCAAGTGCGGCCGACCCTCCCTGCACTTGTATCCACTCCAAATGCTTCTAATGCCAAAGTCACTCCATCACACACACACACACACACACACACAGCTTGTAAAAATAGCTGCTTTCAGTCTGGATCTGAGGAGCTGAATGAAGCCTGAGGGGAAAACACATCTTTTTTTTCTCTCTTTTTTTGTGTGATATCCTTAGAAACACTACATATATCACTTGGCTGTTCCCATCCGTGTCTGTTTATTTAAAAATTTGAAATATCTTCAATGGAATTCATTAGACATCAGAGTTGAAGTCAAGGCCACCAGCCAGTTGCAACAAACCCCTTACATTACAAAAACTCTTGTTATTAATACAATGAAGGTTTTCCTAACTTAACGCATTTGTTGCATCTGGACGACAGACCGGCAAGACCCAGAAAAGAGTAGGACTGGGTATCAATATACATTTCCACTTTCCAGACTTCCAGTTTGTTTATGATTTTCTGAACCAAGTGATTCAGTTACATTTCACTTTGATCTATTAATTTTGGCAAATTTCGGTTATAATGTCCACTTTTCTTACGCATGAAAGAAATTGATCTCCTCAGCTAATGTCAAAAATTATACAGGGGCGATATAACTTATTCTAAAAAATAAATAAAATGATAAACTCATGAACACTTCCCATGAAAGTACATAGAACAGTTTTGTTCATTTCAGTCATTTCTGCGTAAATAAGACTACTCTGTAAGATTTAGCTTTGTTGAAAAATTGTTCTTGCCTGAGAACATTAACCGATACCCAGACCTAAGACCAATACATTTTGAATATTATGCATCTTATTTGTAATCATTAATATTATTCAGTACTATTAATTTTGCCCTCATTCATAATTTGCCTGAAGTTAAATTTTGGATTACATTTGCAGTATACGATGATAAATACAAAGTTGTACAAATCTAGATGCTGCAGGCTGATAGTTCCTAAGTCAATCTGTTAGCAATCACATCCTTATCTAATAGCACAGCTGATTGGTTGCTGTGGCGTCAGCGGCCAATGAGCTGCTGCTCAACATTTCAAATATGAACATTTCAAACTTTGTTTCCTGTTAGCAGTCTGCAGCACTTTCATAAACCCTCCACCTTCCCCAGATCCACCTGTATAGATCTACAACTGGAGGTTATTATATAGAGCAGCAGAATGTCTTACATTTTTTTTAATTTTGCAAGTACAAAGAAAAATAGAGAGGCAAGGCAACAAACAACCTGGACACCTGGTTTTCCAGCCCGTTCTCATCCCAAGGCGTCATATACTGACGCTTTTGCCAAAGCGTAGACATCCAACGCACATGGCACCCTTTAGCATCAATATGAGACACAGATATATATGGGACAGAAGGCGCCTCCTAGTGGTCTAACCCTAACTCTACCCCAGAACTAAACCTACCCATACTCTGTGTATGTTATATTGACGCTAAAGGGTGCCATGTGCGTTGGATGTTTACACTTTGGCAAAACCGTCGTATATGACGCCTCAGGATGAGAATGCGTTGGGTTTTCCACACAAGTATTAACCAGTACTAAACAATATCCTCTATGCAATTGGGGAAGAGAGGGGGAAAAACAACAATGCTCATTCCCCTTCACTTTATACCTACAGTTTTAACACACAGTTACAACACACAGGGCACAAGTCTCGGTAACAAAAAATATATAATAATAATAATAACAATAATGATGTCTCATTCACACACACACACACACACACACACACACACACACACACACGCACACAAATTACACTGGTTGTGCTCCTTGAGTGGACTGTTGAAAGAAAAAAAGGAAATAATTTAACATTGCCATGTTAGATTTGCAAACAAATAAAATAAGAAACAAAATGATTTAATCAGAGCTAGCGTTGGGCTAGTTACAGAGTATCAAATATTGTTTTTCACACAGAGTTGATACTGATTTTGTGTATTTTTGTCCACTGACAGAGTTTTACTCTATGTTTAGGTAATATTTCATTACGTTTTTCCATTTATCCAACCCTGGGGTATCTGTGTTTTTACAATTTTGTAACAACAGCTCCTTATAGACTAATGAAGAAAACTTTAATTGCCATCCCATATGATAATTCATGTCTGTGAATGTATTGACAGTAGCAAGTAAATTTACCATTTATCATGGCCACATCCATTACCATTCCAATCTCTCTGCGAGTTGTCATGACAGACACAACAGTATGCCACAAGAAGGGCAGTGATCATGCTTTTTTTTAGTCACACTCTAATCACATTTGAGCTTGACTCTAAACACTCAGACATCCTTTCAGGTTTTGTTTGTATAACACTGTATGTGACAGGTCAGAGTGCATTGGAAGCATATATGTGGTGAAATTCGAAGGGCATTAACGCACAGCGGTGTGGGTAGACATGTTAACTCAAGGCCACACGCACTGAGGCCCCAGCTTTCAGTTATCACATCCTGAGATGTGTCTGAGAGACTTCACAATCTTCCCCCACTGGCATGTCAAAATGGTGGAAATTAACGGACATGTAAGTGACATGAAAGAGATGCAGAGAAGTTGTGGAGAAAATGTCATGAGAGATTAACTTTGTGATCATTCGACGGCAGTAACTTGGCCAAACAGAGTGAGGGAGCGAAGAGAGAGGAACAGAGAGTAGAAAGAGATTGTCAGCAAAGTGAAGGTGAGAGTACTAGCGCTGTAGGCTAATGAAACTAAAGTGAGCAAATTCTGAGTGCAGCCATGTACATGATATAGTTTCAAATGCTGATGCTGGCATTTCAGCCTGAACTCAATTTCAGGGCATCATGTGGTTGTTTTTCTGGGTTTCAGAATAGCTGTATGACCCAGGGGGCAGAGGGCGGGATGGCGTATCTGAAACGTTCACGGATTAGTAAAATAGGACCTTCAGACAGAAACGATTACGGACGTAAAACCTGAAATATTCTCCAGCCTATGTAGGGGGTAGATATGTAATCATAGATGTTGTATTTATGGAAATGGATTCACATTATCAACAGAGAGAGAGAGGCATAGGAGACGAGAGGGCATTAAACCGATCGTTTACACTTTTCTCATATGATATTTATGTAACGCACTTTTAGATATCCGAGACTTCTCCGTGCTAATTTAACGTGACCGCATTAAACTGGGTCCTTCTTACTGACGTCATGATCTCGGGCTGACTGTCCTTCTCTCTTCTTTGAAAGCCCATTTCTGCCTTCCTCATAGAAAAAAGAAAATAAAAAGTTTTACATAATTGGTCAAAGTCAAATTGCGAGATATAAAGTTGCAGCAATAGATTCAGTCAGATTGTGAAATTTTAGTTTTCTGAAGTTGTACTTATTTTATTATAAAAATTATTTTTAGATGCTCCCAAATGGGATCTTTATCCATGTCCAATTTAAAGAAAGAATTATAATAAAAAAAGAAGGAAATTGGGTAATAAACTTCAGTGCAATGTTACTTATTATTTATACACTATTATAATATGTATTCATATTTTGAATTAGCTTTTATTTTTATATTTTTAGTTTTCATTTTAAAGTTGTAGTAATGTTGTGTCATTATTATTATTTTGTTTTTTTATATTTTTTGTACAGTTTAAACTTTTTGATAATATCTTATTTCAGCTTTATTTCAGCGATATAAAATACAAGTTAATAAGTTCTGGTTGAACAATAATAACACTGTGGCAGTGAAGGCGGTTTAGTTACATCTCTGCATTAGCGTTTTAGCATGACCTAAACTGGCCTCCATTTGACTTCTTATGACACCTACACTTTTAGAACGCGTCTGTTTGTGTGTTGATTGCATGTGTCTATTAGTTTTTTGCGCTGTGGCTGTAGCAGTGACAGGGACCGAGATTAGCAAGAGAGGGTGCTGACGACTGGAAACCAGAGAAAACCCTATACAGATAGGGTCATTTATATACCTTTATAGTCTCTATTCATATTTTGTGTTAACTTTTATTTTCAGCTTTTTTTCAGGCCAGCTTTTAAGTTCAGTTTTCATTTTCATTAATTTGATGTTATATGCTTTTGTCATGTGCATCAGTTTTTTGTTTCTATTTAGCTTTGTTGTTTTTTTTTATTTCATAGAATTATATTGTCTTTTATATAGTGACAGCAAACTGCCTGCATGGCATTTAAGAGGAAAGAGCCATTTTAATAAAAAGCTGACTGGGTCCTCCACCTCAGCAAAGATTTTTAACTACATTTTAGCTGAACAAATTAAAGCCGTCAGACCAATTCATCATGGGTAAGGTGAGAGCTGCTCTGAGCATTTGAGCATTTCCATGTGGAGTTGTTACAGGTCCCTGTTTGTGTATGGACGTGACCTTCAGCTGTCTGGTGATCCCTGTGCTCTGTTCTTTTTTGGGAGGACATCTCAGCCAGCTCCTTAGATCCTGAGGCGGGGAAAGCATTTATAACTTGCCAGATCACCGTACTCCTCTGGGACGAGGAGATATACCAGAAGTGCCTGAGCGCCATTACTGTACCCTGAAAGACAAACCTAATCAAAAATAGACGTGTCATAACTTCAATATGCAAGCAGATCACGAAATCTGACCCTCAGTACCAAGGCCAAGTTCGGTGTCTCGTATCCCTAACACTAAAGACTAAAGAGTGAAGGGCCTATCACACACTCCAGATTCAGAGTCAATCCGAGGCCAAGACTTGGAAGGTGACGGTGTTACTATGTAGCAAAGCTGTTTACACTTATGTTGACCAGAGGAACGGACAGAGAGGCTCAGATGCCTGTACTCCAAAATAACCTCTGCCTTCAGTCAATATACTGTAAAAACAAAAAAATAAAACATTTTTTATACATGCAGACTTGAGAATAGGTTTGGCCAACTTTAAAAATGTTTTGTTATGACGATGTGTGCTCATCTAATCTGTCTATTTCAAGTCAAGTAAAACATTTTGCTGTTAACCTGCTCTGACAGTTTCATGATTTACATGTTATATACATCTAAAAAAAAAAAAACTCATATGAGTTTAAGAGTTTTAGCTTGTACTTTAACATGACCCCAATTTAATACTGTGATTATACATTTTATTGATTTCAGGTGCCAAGGGAGAGAAGGAAGCTCCCCCTGCTGGTTTGTACATGCATTTCTTGACTCTACTAAATTTTCGTAATGTGTTTGATGTAGTTAATCATTTTAAAGCAGTCGGCTCACTCTCAGTATCTTTGATTTTACAGATAAGCCTGCAGAAGGTGGGTGAACTGCTCTGAATCTTGTCATGAACGCCATGTCTTCATTCAGTCTGCCAAGAGTACAAGGGGTAGCTTTGCTTCTACAGATAAGCTTTGAGTGTGTGTGTGTGTGTGTGTGTGTGTGTGTGTGTGTGTGTGTGTGTGTGTGTGTGTGTGTGTGTGTGTGTGTGTGTGTGCTAGTGCTGCAGGGGGTTAGGATTAGGATTAAGTAAGCGGTGTGCTGAATTACACATCAACTGAATGTGTTTCAATTCATCTTTAGATACAGAAAATATGCCAATGAATCACCTAAAACCATAGTAGTGCTCTAACTTAACATTCTGCTTACATATTGGCACATATATCTAGTGCATTGCTTAGTCGAACAACAGTAGGCTATAATTCATCATAATTCATAACGATATACTAATATGGTTGACTTGATCTCCTGCCTTTATAAGTAGAAGCACAGCCGGCTTTAATAAATGTGAATTTAACTAACTGTTTACATGCAGAACCATATTTATTTACTGTTATCTACATGATACAATTTACATAAATTACAGTATATTGTTTCTAAATAACATTATAGCATACTTAACTGCTGAAAATACATTATAAACAAAAGTTGAGCTTGCTGTGCTGTAGAAGACGACTTCTTATTGCTTTGCTGCATGCATTTTAAAAACATGTACATTTTTTAAAGCCAATTTATTTGAAAATATACAGTTTATGAATCTTTTTCCAATGGAAGTGGAAGATGCCGTCACTACTGTTTAGATGGCCCAATGTGAGAATGCAGTAAACAGTTTTCTCTGGAAAACAATGTTTTAATACACGTTTAACTGTGAGAACTGTAAGATGATAAAAGTGTAAATGCATTTTATGAATAACCATTTAACCATTTTATTTTAACACTGAATCTGATTGTGAGCTAACGCAGCCCATTACCAGAGCGCACAATGAGCATGTGCCTATATGGTACATGTTTTCATTTCTCAGTTCATGTTATCATGCATTTTCCGTCATAAAACTAATACCCGCACTGGGGTACAAATCGTTCCCTCTGAGAGAGAGCCAAAGCTTTGGCTGAAAGGTGAGATCTGTAGACAGTGTAATTGTGTTAACATGTGTGGTCATTAGGGCACTTTTTTATTCAAATGTGTTTTATATTTCAGTGCAAACAACCCAGTGACCTCAAATAGTATTTGGACACTTAAAATGAATGAATGTCATTGCTTAATACAACTAAATATCAAAACAAGTGACATTTTTTAATTGTTGGCAGTGTTTGAAAGGTTCTGTTTTTTTATTTGTCCAGTTCTGTTTAAACTTTCTCTCCAGCTCTAGACTCCAGGGACAAGACATCGGATGTAGTTTAATGTTGGTGTTTTAACCTGCCTCTCTGTATGTGCTGCCTTAACCTCTTATGCTTCCACTGTTTCTTTTAATTCAGATGATGAGGGCCGCGACGGTAAGGGAAAGAAACATTCCTCTTGGCTCGCTATGTGTGTGTGCATATTTGTCAATGTGCTAGTTGCTTATCTGTGACTGCGCATGTGATCAAATGTCAGTCACTGTCTCTGTCGGTGGTCCACAGGTCTGTCACAGGGGTTCTGACTGGCCAAAAATAAGTCCAACAAGCAAACAAATGGTTTGAATCTGAGATTGCTTTGGCGAATGCCAGAAAGACCGATTTTCATTCATTTAAATTCATTAGTCAGTGGACAGCTACACTGTCTTTTAGCGAACAAATTGTGTTTTGAGACTCACAATAACCGAAAACAATCTCCGTAGTCTGTTTCGCCAAAGCATTCAGAATTTGTTATAAGTATTTTAGCGCCTACAGGTGCTGTAAGTGATTTTAGGCAAATGGAAATAAATCTCTATTTCCTGACAGATATCACTAAAGTTATTTTTTTAGCCAATCCGAAGATGCTCTCTTCACGTCAAACATATTGAGTGTTTTTTTATGAGAAACCAGTGGAAATAGGAAAGTTAAGTTCAGTTAAGTTGAAGTTTTTCATGAAATATTTATATTTTATTTCAACTTTATTTCAATTAATGAAATTACTGATTTGTAATAGTTCTAGTTTTAGTCAACACCATCAACACTGGTCAGGATTTGACTAGCAGTTAGCGTGGCCATGCAGCCATCTTGCTGCAAATAGTATCTTCCTCCATTGACCACCATTCAAAAATATTTAATCAAATATTTAATTGTTGTAAATTTAGATGTTTACCAGTGCCACATCATCATAGGAGGTCTTTTAAAAGTGTGATATCGACTTGATGTCACAGCTCAGGATGGTGGTCACTACTGAAGGGCATTGGAAGTTGAATGGGAAAGCTAGCGAATAGCTTCTTACACAGCTAGCAAATGACATCTGGCCCAGTTGTGGCCCACATCTCCCATACTCGTCTGGCCCACATATATGGAATGACAGCAATGACTCAACCTGTGGGTGGCTGGCAATAGCATACATATCTGGGCCTCTTCTGGGCCAACTATGGCGCATATGGCTCAGTTCTTGCAGCGGCAAAGGTCACGTGGGCCACATCTGGACCACACACAACAAGCCACAACTTAGAGCAGCTTAATGTGTGTTGGCCAGATATGGCCCATATGAACTTTTCTGCTATCAGAACGGAGCCATACGTGCCATAGTGTGAGGCCCGGATATGTATGCTATCTGGGTGACTCTTTGGTCTCAATGAGGTTTTGGAACGTAGGTAGGTCCATAAAAGGACCTAGAGTGGTTCCAGGGTGGCTAAAATTGTTTACAGCACCTTAAAATATATCCCTTAATTGTAGTTTAGGTGGAATATGTTTAATTTGAGAAAATTTGGATATATACTTTGTTTATTAGAGTGGGTATATATCAGTCTATGTGTGCTTGAGTGTATAAACCAAAAGATATTTCATTTCAATCTCTGACCACCATTTTTACATTATATTTTAAGAAATGTAATACTATTTCATTCAGACTAATTTGATTTGTGTTACTTTTATGAATCAGTTATCATGACAGACATTGCTTCGATGTCTTCGACTTTGTTTTAATTTAACCTCTTGGAATACATATTCTGTGACCGTTCACGAAGCCAAGATTATGCAGTATACTGATACTCTGAGGTGGTTGTTTCACCAAAAGTTTCACCGTTGGAAATATCTGGATCTGTGTATGAGATCCAGCATTAGGGTGTGATAGTGTGATTATCAGCCAGGACATTTAGCAACAAAAGGTTAGGACACCCAGAGCTGGACTAGCATCTTCACTGTGTATGATTATACACATTTATGCACATTGGTGTTAAACTATTTCTACATCTATCTAATCTTGGTTAAGTTTATATGGGTAAAATAAGGTTGGGTCTAAACTATATTACCTGGGTTCCAGTATGAGCCATATGCTGTTTGCTGTTTTAAAATATAAGCCAAACTATGCATTGAACTGTGACTTTTTAATCCTTGTTCGGTGTATCATGTTAACTTGCATAAACATAAAACAAAGAGTGATGGTTTTGTTCTCTGATTTTATGGAATATGTGGAAATGCATCATATAGCCTGATCCCACCATAGATAGTTTATGTAGCCATTTGCTGTGCATTTGTATCAATACACACTTTTTTGGCTTGTTATAATGTCTGTTTCATGTCAACTTTTTTGTGTAGATATTTTATCTAATTCTGAAGTTGAGATGGAAAAGAGTGTCAAAATATGTTTTAAATAAGCAGCCATCAAATCTACTGTATATTCTTAAGTTTAACCAGCATCAACCGACCAAAAAAACAAAACAAAACAAAAACACGATCATCACCCACACTACGATTATAATGGGTTTCAGGACACTTAAGTTGTTTGAATTGAAATGACTGGTTAGTAGAGAAAATAGTTAGTAGAGCTATGTACTTTCTTCATTCTGAAACAGTGAAGGACAAAGGGATGTCAGTTTCTACACTTATTTGTCTTATTATATTGAATGTGTAAATGAATGTCTAAGAAGAGCCCTAATGTTATGCCCTATATAACTTCCTAATGGTTTCCCCCACTCTTTCTCTCTCTTTTTCTTTAATACAGAATTACCTGAGGATGGTAAGACACACAAATCCTTTAGCATGTATTGTCAATGACATATACATGAAAAAAAAAAACAAATTAAAAAATTCATGCAAAAGGAAATTTTGTAAGTGTCTTTCATATCCCAGTGCAGATCTTAAAAGTGTAGTTCACACAACAAATTAAATTCTGTCCTTTTTTCCTCACCCTCCTAAAAAAAAAAAACAAAAAAAAAAAAAACTGTTCCACAAAAGAAAGAGAGTCATAAAGTTTGGAAAGACAGGATGGTAAACAAATGATGACAGAATTTTTACTTTTGGGTGAACTATCGGTTTAAGGATCTGGGAAGGTTGAAAGGTGAGAGTCAATTATCAATAGTTGTTTTGTTTTTGTTTTGTAATTATGGGTATAGGTTTGCTAGATGGTGCTAAATGTTTTAGGGAAGATTTACCCCAGGCTGCTAACACATCAATATGAACAGTAATTATCATGATTGATTTACTTTTTCAGCCTCTTGTCAGTCATCGTTGACTATAGCCAGTCTTAATGTGAGCTTTCAGTAGTTCATATCAGTTTACACTATTTCTCTGACTCTACCGGTAGAACATGTCCCAGGAGAAGAGCCTCAGATGTCTGAGATAAGTGGCCTGTTTGTGGAGAAACCTCAGAGTGCCACTGTCAATAAAGGTAAGAGTCTGAACCACATATGCACCATTAACTCTGCTGTGTCTATAATTTAAATTGAAATTTAGTGCTATTTTATTTTTTTGTCAATATGTCTGCAGGTTAAATAGTTACGCCAGTAGGTAATGTGTCATTGAATCATTCACCCATTTTATTTGTTTAAAAAACTGACCTTTTAAGGGCGGGACACACATATTCAGACAATTTCAGGCCGTTTTTGAGCATCGGTCTGCTTAGGTCTTTCTGTGTGTTCAGCACATTGGCTCAAGTCGGATGACAGGGTTTTTTTGGGCCGTTTCAGCATGTTAAATCGCCGTCCGTGTGGGTGAGAGAGAGAACTCTGATTAGCTGTTCAGAGAACGAGTGCACGAGACTAAGCGAAAGTGATGATAGAGAGCAAAGAAGTCAAGATAGTGACTGAAGGCTGTTCTAATTTTCTCATCTTACATGAACATTCAATGCACAGATATTTTCATAATAACATGAACTGAAAGTAATCAGCGTGATTGATATTCAAAATGATAAACAGACGCTGCTTTGTTTACGGTTACCTACAGTCCTAGTTTCGGTTTCTCTTTTTGAATGACAAAAATGGACTATTGATACCTACTGATATTGTCAGATATTTACTTACATGCAGACGCTATGCACATGATGCTACGCACATGCTAGTTGACAGTATAGCCTTTAGTCCTTTTGGTGTGTTCAAGCGCAGTTTTTTGCCAACGAGAGGCGACAACACATTCAGCTTTCGTCAGATTTTATCTGATTGAGTGTAATAATCATTATCTGATTGAGTGTAAAAATGATTGTAATAATGACTAATGTACTGTGTTTAATAATAAATAATGAATAATTTAGCAAAACTCATGTCTTCATTTTAATGGTAACAGGGAAAAATGTCACATTTGTGGCAAAGGTGGACTCCTCTCAGTTGCTAAGGAAGCCAGCAATGAAGTGGCTGAAGGGGAAATGGCTCGATCTTGGCAGCAAGGCTGGAAAACACATACAGTTCAAAGAAACCTACGATAGGAACACTAAAGTGTGTGAGGGACAGTGTGTTTTATTTGAGATTTGTTTACTAGACCACATTTTGTTCACCATTTACATTTTTGATACCAGATATACACCTATGAGATGACCATTGTTAAGGCTGTGGATGGGGATGCTGGAGGTTATCGTTGTGAGGTCACATCTAAAGACAAGTGTGACAGCTGCACATTCGAAATCACCGTTGAAGGTAGGATAATGTGTATTATTGCGCAGTTAATCTCAAATTAACACTGAATCTGAATAGTACCTCTAGGTAATGAGAGTTGGGGATCATGTACATCATAGGACATTTATAAAGCATATCATGCTTTTTTCAGTTGAATAAAGTCAGTTTATACACACCTGGTGTGTGAGCAGACTTTACGTCAAGTTTATACAGCTGATTCATTATTCAGTAGGTATTTAGCTGATTAGATCCTCTTCTGTTAGTTTTGCAGCACTTAGAGTTAATCACCACTACACATTTATTGGCTTTGACAGAAATCAGATTGTGGAGCAAATCAAACATGGTTTTTAATCATCGTCATGAATTTCATCTCCTCCTTCAGCTGCTGAAGAGACGACACAAACAAACATTTTGGAGGCATTCAAACGATCGTAAGTTTGTTTGTATGTATGTGTCTCGTACTCATTAGTAACTTCTTGATTTCACATTGTTTCAATGTACCGTTAGCATTTATTTGTTCGGAGGAATTGTTGTTCATATTGTCAGTGGCACTTTATGTTTAGATACTGCTGTAAGTGTACGCACAGATTTAGTGGTTTATGCACCTTATGTTAATACATGCAATATAATATTCTCTTGCATATGATTGAGGGGGCAGTCTGTTGCCCAGAAGCTGCTCTTCTGAGCAGTAATAAGAGCAGTAATAATCGTACAGATGGATTAAGAGGTGTCTGAGAGTTTAGTTCCAGGTCCCAGCTCCGGGAGGTAAAGGTTTAGCCCTAGGCCTGAGCCAAACTTCTTGATCTAACTTACTATTTGAGCATGGTGCTAGCAACAAGGTCATAGGTTCGACTCCCAGGGATCCATTGAATCCTCAGGCAAATTTTATGCCTTGAGCCGAGCGCAATGCAAGTCGTCTGCCAAATTCATAAATGTCAATGTTGGTGAAGATGCTGTATGGATCTTGTTCATCTCTAGGGGAGACGCAGGAGAGGATGCAGGTGATCTGGACTTCAGTGGTTTACTCAAAAAAAGGTTTGTACGATGTTCTAGACCCTCTATGTTTTTCCATCTTAATCGGTTTACTTTATGTGCCGATCAAGTTATTAATTTTCACTTTAACCATCATGATGCATGGTGTAATTTATTCACTGTTGAAATCTGATTTAGATTTTAACTTTATGCATTATGTTCTATATGATGTCTTAAGAGAACATAGACCATAACATAACTCAAACAAAGTCATTAAAATAGCTCAACATAGCAAATGTGTGATTACCCCAAATTCAACTGAAAATGCAACTTTTAATGACTTCTGCAGTCTCAAAATTATTCAACCCGCTGAAAAGAATCCCTCACAACAGCACAAATCTGCAAAACAGGTGTTTTCTCAAGCACACCTGATGCAACTAAGGGCTTCATTGGTTGCACCAGGTGTGCTTGAGACAGAACACATCTACTATCTGAACTGACTAGCTTTGTTGAGTATCACATTTGAATGCGTGTTAGAAATGAATCGTCAAAAAAGTTAAGAGACGATATCATCAACCTTCACAAACAAGGAACAGGATACAAAAAGATAGCCAAGGCACTAAATGTTCCTAGAGACACCATTGGAAGGATAGTTGCACGTTCAAATTTAAAGGAATAGGGATTACACTACATGAATGATGCAGAATAAAAAAAAGCTATCAACGTCTGCAACCAGAAGACAAGTTCAGAAAGGCCCCTGAGTGACTGCAAAAGACCTGCAGCTAGACTTGGTGGCAACATGCACTGCAGTTTCAGCTTGCACAGTTAAGCACAGCACTTAACGCATGCTGTTTCGATTCCATAAAAGCACGAGAAAAGTGTGCAAAATTGCTTACATTGAACAAGTCAAATTTCTAAAATATTTAAGCATAGTTCAAGATACAACAGAACAGCTTCAACTCCATACTGAGTTTTGAGTAGGTCACAGGAACTTATTAATAGAATTTGAAGGAAACACAGCATCACTGGGGTCACTAGGACTCCAAATATAAAAACAGTCGATATCAAATGTAAAGATTAACCATATTTTTGATTCCTATTTCCTATCAACCTCAGAGAGAAGAAGCAAAAGGAGGAGCCTGAGATAGATGTGGATGTCTGGGAAATCCTGAAAAATGCCAAACCATGTGACTTTGAGAAGATCGCCTTTGAATACGGCATCACTGATCTCAGAGGCATGCTCAAAAGACTTAAGAAGATGAGGAAGGTGGAGCCCAAAAAGAGTGATGGTGAGACATGCGATGGGTGCACACATACATAGTTCTTCACATACTAGGTCCCTGGGTTCAAGTCTGACCCTAATATATAATTTTGTTGACAAACCAAGGAAAAATGTTTTGGCATTGGTGGTTGAGAATTGTATATATTAGTGCTATTTCTGTTTTTTAGCTTTCCTAAAGAAGATGGAGCCTGCTTACTCTGTGGAAAAAGGAAAGAAAATAGTGCTTAGTGTTGATCTCTCTGACCCCAACGCTCAAGTCAAATGGCTGAAAAATGGACAGGAGATCAAACCTTCAGCCAAGTATGATACAGTGTGTTTGTGTGTTTAAAAAAATGCTATCTTGTATAACACTTTGAGAGACCAAAAGGAGTACTGGTCATCATTGATGATGATTGTAAGGATGGGGAAAAGACAATGTCACAGGAGTGCATGATGCCTTACATGAGGATTGTGTTGAATTTCTCTCCCTGTTAGATATGTCTTTGAGAGTGTGGGTAGTATCCGCAAGCTCACTATTAACAAGTGCACCCTCGCTGATGATGCAGCATATGAATGTGTCGTTGGAGAGGAGAAGAGTTTCACTGAGGTCTTTGTTCAAGGTACATTGTCTTTATCATCTTCATCATCATCACTGGGATCATTAGCACATCCCGTCTTTGTAAATTTCATTTACATAAGTTTCATTTGTTCTGTCTTCTTATCGCCGTCCCGTGTCCCATCTGTCCTTGAGTGGTAGCCATCTGCCCTATTGATTATTTTAAAACTCTATTTTAAAAGTATATTCTGTCAGTCCTTAGTTTTTACTCAACCATTTGTTTTGAGCCAGGTCTCTGCTTCTGGCTATTTTACTTTATGTAAGGTGTAATTTTTGTTTTATTTCCACAGATACAGAACTATAATGTGGTCCATATTCATTCTGCTGTAAAAGTGTTTTTGTTTTACTGTGTGTTTGAATATATTAACCACTTATTTGTGTTTATATGAGCAGAACCCCCTGTCACCATCACTAAGATGTTGGATGACATCCATGTAGTGGTTGGGGAGAGGGTGGAGTTTGAGGTTGAAGTGTCTGAAGAATCAGCCAATGTGAAATGGTGAGATACTGGACCAAACTGGTGACACTGACCTGGTCAATCGTGACCAGTTTATTTTGTACAGCCAACAGGCCTACAAATAAACTTGCCAGCTGCACAAATTGAAATGCTCAATAAATGACTAGCTGACTAAATTAATTCCAGTGCTGTCAAGGTCAATATCGCTAATTATAGTCATTTAGCATTAACAAGCTATTATTAACATTAAATAGGACTAAACTGCAAATTATCTGACTGGTTTTTTTTCCAGTTTATTACCAACAATTATAGAACACAATGAATAATTTAATAATGATTATAGTCATGTCAAACTCCACAAAAACCTATTAGCCTATAATAAATGGCACATTTAGTTTTAGATGATGCATTTTCTCTGTCATTACCTCTCTCTATTTAAATGAGCAATGTGACTGAGCGCTATCTGTGACTGCTAGTGCTTTTTAACATTTCTGCTGTTACACAAGCAGATGGAAGGTTTCCAGTCTTATATCCACTTTAAAGTTTAAGAGTAAATTAGTTCTCATTCTAAATAAATGATAAAAGCTCTGGGATCAATCCTCTGGATACAATATGAGTATTATAGGTAGCCTATATGTCGAGATTGATCCTCTTATCACTACTTATCACTACTGCCTTCTGCTGTATCCAAAGGCTAGGAAAAAGTTTATATTTTCTTTTTCTGCACATTTTTCTATCATGTCCCATTTTGTCCATCCATGTTCCCTTTGTACCCATCCCAATCTTTCCCATTTTTATCTTCAGTCACCTTGGCATAGATTGCCTTCCTCAGTTTCTCCTTATGAACATTATTTCCGTCTTTATCTCTCTCAGGATGAAGGATGGAGTGGAACTGAGCCGAGATGGAAAGTATCGCTTTAAGAAAGATGGGACAAAGCACTGGCTCATCATCAATGAGGCAACCACAGAAGACATAGGAACATACCATGTGTTCACTAGCGGAGGGGAGTCCAAGGGAGAGCTGGATGTGGAAGGTACTTCTTTTGAAAGATTACAACTCTCCCTTCTCAGCCCTTCCCCCGTTTGGCTGATATTTCAGTATTTATTTTTAGTGTTAATTGCCTCATGGCCCCTTTTTCTCTATTATAGAGAAGGAACTGGAGGTATTGCAGAGTATAGCTGATCTGACAGTGAAGGCAGCAGACCAGGCTGTCTTCAAGTGTGAAGTGTCTGATGAGAAAGTGACTGGAAAGTGGTACAAGGATGGGGTGGAGGTCATTCCCAGTGACCGCATCAAAATGACACACATCGGCAGGTATGTCGGTCCACTTACGATCACCCTTATCAATTCATGCATAAGCAAGCTCATCTTGTCCCTCACCACACTAATATTGTTTTATGTTTGGACTCACTAAAACAGATTAGTCATCGAAATGTCCATTTTGTTCCATCATTGCTTTTTCGAGTGAAAATAATGTGGCATACACTTCTAATGTCGTGGTAACATTTTTGACCCTTATATCTCAGGACTCACAAGCTGTTGATAGATGAGGTGAAGCCTGAGGATGCAGGAGATTACACCTTCGTACCAGATGGATATGCTCTTTCCCTTTCAGCCAAACTCAACTTTTTGGGTAAGAGAGAGAGAATCTGATTTTTTATTTCTTTTTTATCAGACTTTCAATTTAAACGTTGACCTAGATCTATATTTTTGTTCCCAGAGATCAAGATTGATTATGTTCCTCGTCAAGGTAAAGGTCTTACCTGCATCAACAAATTTAACATTAAAGTTTTGTTATATGTTATTTAAAACTGTTATTTAAAATTCTTTCTATTATCATCTAGAACCACCCAAAATCCACCTGGACACTACTGGCAGCATGGCCAACAAAAACACCATTATCGTCGTTGCAGGAAACAAGCTCCGGTTTGATGTTGACATTTCAGGGGAGCCCCCTCCCACTGTCTGCTGGAAAAAAGGAGATACTGTGAGAGCTTGCTGGCAAACTGTCACATTCTCTCATCTCAGCAATGCCAAGAACACATAAGCACTTGTTTTCATTTTAGATTCAGTGATAAAACCCTGCTGAAAAGACTTGCAGTGCTGGTCACCAGCATGTTTTTCGAATTGAGTCTCTACCAGCCTACCTTAACCATCGAGACTTCCACAGTCAACCAGTTTATCTAAATTAGGACCATGCTGGATGGATTCACTCAAATAGACAATCAGTCTTTCCAACAGGAACACATTCTCTCTCATTTTCTTACATCACATAGTAAATGGAAATCAACTTTGAAATGTTACATCTGAATATATAACACATGCTTGAAAACATGATGTTTGTATGATGCAGGAGATCTCTGAGGCTGAAGGCCGTGTGAGAGTGGAGACCAGGAAGAACCTAAGCTGCTTTGTGATTGAAGGGGCAGAGAGATCCGATGAAGGCCTTTATCATATCACTGTAATCAACCCAGCAGGAGAGGACAAGGCTGATATCATGGTTAAGATAGTTGGTGAGTTCAAACATGTTAACCATCTGCAACTTCTTCTTTCTGTTCGCATTATCAGCTATCTCCCATCTGTTTCATACGGCTCCTCATCCCTGTATTTATTCTGTGCGGTGTTCAGATGTGCCTGATCCACCTGAGAATGTGAAATGCACTGGAGTGGGTGAGGACACTGCTGATATCAAGTGGGATCCACCCAAATTTGATGGTGGAGTTCCAGTGAAAGGTAAAACCAATCCTTACCATTTATGTTGAACTTGACATCCAATATTTAGGGATGCACTGATATGAAAATTTTGTCCGATACCAATAATTCTTTATATTTGAAAGTCGAAAACTGTATTTTCCTTTTTTAAGTGATTCCAAAATTTCAAAATGTATTCAATATCAGTACATAGGAAAGGAAATAATCGGCCATATTTTCTTATCGGGTCTAAAACTATCATATTAAATTAATTAGTTAACTTAACGTATATCGGCCGATGCCGATATGGTGGCCGATATATCGTGCATATCTACCAATTTGGAATATTTTGACTATGTTGTCAGTCTTGCCTCTTGGAAATACTTAAGAAAAGATTTAAGTAGGTTATAAATCTTCTTACAAGTGTAGAATACCACTTACTACTTTAGTTGTACTTCCAGGTTACCTAATGGAGAGGAAGAAAAAGGGCTCTTCCAGATGGACAAGGCTGAACTTTGACATTCACGAGTCCACAACATATGAGGCTAAGAAGATGATTGAGGGTGTGCTATATGAGATGAGGGTGTTTGCGGTTAATGGCATTGGGATCTCCCAGCCCAGCGCCAATTCCAAACCTTTCATGCCCATTGGTTAGTTCTCATCAGACTGTCTGCTGCAACTTTGGATTTATTTAACTATACTTTCTCAACAAACATATTTCAATCTGCATTCATTCTCTTTGTTTTCCTACTCCTTCATAGCTCCAACTAGTGAACCAACACGACTGTTGGTGGATGACGTTACTGATAGTACCTGTGCTTTAAAGTGGCTTCCCCCTGAGAGGATTGGAGCTGGTGGCATTGACGGGTACATCATTGAATATTGCATTGAGGGAGGTGAGGCACAAGGCGACTTTGCTATAGAGCTGACGTAGAGTGCCATCTCAGTTTCAAACTGTCACAGTGAAGTTATCTTTTTTGATTATTTTTTGACATGTTTACATATCTTGCTGGTTTTCTGCTTACTTTGCCCCTGGTGGGAACATCACAGCCACTGAGTGGGTGCAGGCAAATGAGACTCCTGTTGAGAAGAATAGTTACAGGGTCAGAGGGCTGCCTGTTGGAGAGAAGATGCTGTTCAGGGTGACAGCTGTGAACATCGCTGGCCGTAGCCCTCCAGCTGTGTTGGCGCAAGGTGTCACCTTTCAGGAGATTGTTGGTGAGACTCTTACGCAAACAACATACAACACACTCGCAGGAGTATCTCTATATTCCTCACTGAAATCTCAATGGGAGTTTGTAGCTTTTAGTTCATGTCAAATTCCTGAAAAATAAAGAAAATGAACCAAATACATGCATTTAAAATATACAGTTCCTTTCTTTCAAAAAAATAGAGAAAAATTTTGCTCACTGACTTTCATTGTGTGGACAAGAAAATAGACATTTTTCAAAAGATCTTCTTGAGTAAGTGATGATAGAATATTAAGTTTTGGGTGAACTATCCCTTTGACTACTCAAATACAGATTTAACACAGACGCAACACACTCGTCTACGACACACTGAACACAAAGTACCGTGTGTGTTGTCATTTTCAGCACGTTTTCTTCTGTCTTTTCCCCCACTCAATCTCCTCTCTCAGAGCGTCCTAAAATCCGCCTCCCTCGGCAGCTTAGGACTAAGTACATCAAACAAGTGGGTGAGAAGGTCAACCTTGTCATTCCCTTCCAGGTCAGTAATGCACGTACATTGTTCTGCTCTGTACTTGTGTAGTGCTACTTTTCTCTTCAGATGCTGGTCTTCACACCAGTTCAAATTATTAACTTAGACCATGTTAACTGTTATCAGGGCAAACCACGTCCAACCGTGACCTGGTTCAAGGATGGCGGACCACTTGACACAGGGCTGGTGAATATCCGCACAAGTGGTGTCGACACCATCCTGTTTATCAGGCAGGCGGTCAGAGAGCACTCCGGCCAGTACACCCTCTCCGTGCAGATTGAGAACATGGAGGAGAAAGCCACCATTGATATCCAGATTGTTGGTTAGTGCCAAGCCAACAAAGTGATTTGGTTAATGTTTTTAATAGGGATGTGCACAACAACATACTTTCAAGTTCAAGAGTTAGAGAGTTGTAGGTTCCCTGAATAATTGTCTTAGTTGAAAGACATGGATATTAATTTCATATAATTTTGAGTTGAGATAATAAGAGCACATGAGGAGAAACAGGAAAAGCAGCAGGAGATGGGTAAGCGGAATGGGATATGACCTCAAGCTTACCAAAGCTATGTTGAGTGATACCCTCAAGGCCTTCTCTCTGAGTTTTTTCAACTTGACATGCCGTCATGAAGATGCAATGCTCTTGGCACGATGCTCAAAAAACAGCATGAGATGTGATGCAATGGCTAAAGACATCCTTCACAGTGTATAGCAATAGTGGTGATGGTTTTAAAGGTGACATGAAGGTGAATTTAAAGACACAGGGTGTTTTACCTTGCCAAAAAGTTTAGATACAAAAACGGATGAGAAAAAAATCTGAGTGAGCCATTCCTACTTTTAAGTGGTATTGAGGTTGGTTTCTCCCAAGGATTTTTGTCTATTTCTGACACCTTAATGGAGTCTGGGTTCCTTGTCACTGTGGCCTTTGGCTTGCTCAGCTGGGGTTTTATACATTATATTTATAGGGTCCTTGCATGACACTCAAGGACACCGTACAAACACAATGAAACAATCAACAATAAACAAATACTCATTATTACAACCTGTATACCAACATTAAAATGCAAAAGTAATCACATAAAAGTCTGCCAAAAAAGATTGGTCTTAAGGCGAGATTTAAAAACACAAATACTTTCACTGTTTTGCACATCTTGTGGCAGAAGGTTCCATAAATAAAGAGCTGTATGAGTCATGACTAAAGGTTCGGGACCACATAGAAGTAGTGCAAGTTCAAGGGATGATCTTAAAGTCCGAGTTGGAGGGTAAATATGAAGATAGTCAGATAAGAATGAAGGAGCAAGATTGTTGAGTGCCTTGTAAGTAAGATTAAAATTAGTCTGATATTTCACCGCTAGCCGGTGTAAGTGTTGTAATATGGGAGTAATGTGTTCAGCTAGAGGAGTTCTGCTCATGATTCGAGCAGCCGAGTTCTGTACTAGCTAGAGTTTGTGGAGTAGCTTTGAAGGCAGTCCATAAAAAAGAGCATTGCAATAATCTAAACGGGAAGTGACGAAGCATGAACAAGAATTGCCGCGCTTTTTACTGAGAGAGCTGGACAAATCGGTTAATATTACGTAAATGGAAATAAGCAATGGGAATGACACTGTTTATGTGTGCTTCGAATGAGAGAGTACTGTTAAGGATGACACCCAGACTTTCAACTTGTTTAGATACAGACAATGGTAAGTTGTCAATATTCACAGATAAACATGTGGATTTCATCAGATTGGTTTTGAGGTAACAAGAAGAGTTTCTGTTTTACTGCTGTTAAGTTTAAGACGATTTGAATTAAACCATTCTTTAATCTCTGCTAAACAATCTGAGAGGACAGATTGAGGAAAAGTAGAGGTAGGTTTGGATGACAGGTAAAGTTGGGTGTCGTTGGCATAAAAGTGGAATTGAACACTACATTTCCTAAAAATATTACCAAGGAGTAAAAGATAAATACCCAATACTGAGCCCTGGGGGACACCTGTATTGACATACAAAAGCTTTGAACGAAACTGCTTCAACTGTACAAATTGAGTACGACCCATACCAAGTCAAGGGGGTGCCAGTAATTCTTATTGACTTCAGTCTGTCTAAAATTAATAGTTTAACACAATCTTCAGTATAGCTGCTATACAGCAAAATTTTAAATTCCTTGTTATTTTCTTGTTTATTACTGTGAAGCTGCTATAAAGCAAGCAATCTGTATTGCATAAAGCACTATATAAATAGGTTACTTGACTATTTGGGGTATTGAAGATGTTGCAAATTCATTTGTAGATCACTTACATCAATATCATAGTTGGCCACAAATACAGCGATGACATAAAATTAAAGGATTAAACTGCTTCGTTCAAAAAGTTAATTTCTCTACAAAGTGAAGTGTTAGTCAGGTTAATTTTGTTAACCCATGGAAACTGTTTGTGGATCACTTTCAAAAGTGATGCTGAATTTCTAACTCTTAAACTGGCAGAAAGGTTTCATATTAAACATTTACACTTTCATCAAAATTGAGGATGTCATAGGTCAGTTCGGTTGCAGGGATTATTCTGCAGGGTTTTGTTTGGATTATTCCTGGTGTTGAACGGGATTAGGATAGGATTAGGAGACACTCACTCTGTGTTCCCGCTGGGAGGTAAGCTAATGAGAGTGCATAAACCCTTCAGATGAGCCAGACAGCCATTTAGTCACAGTTTGCTGCCAGCATCCCAGCAGCCTGGCCAGGATTAATGCCAACCGCTCCCAGCCGCAAACTCGAACTCTCCCGCTCTCAATCTTTTTTCTCTTTTTTTTATGTAGCTTGATCTCACTATCTCTACCTCACGCTCAAGTTTTCACCCTTGTCCCCATTTCATTTTATCCCTCTTTCATTTTTTATCATTCCTCTGCTCACTCACTTGTAGCTTCTTCTCCAATTAGCATACATTAATTAGTCTCATGGTTCAAATTAGGACAGTGTATTGGTGTCAAGCTCTACAGTAATAACTACAGTAATTTTTTTCTTTTCATTTTCATACAGACAAGCCTGGGCCACCGATGGCTGTCACTGTAACGGATGTTTGGGGTTTCAATGCTGCTTTGGAATGGAAGCCTCCAAAAGACAATGGCAATGCGGAGATCACTGGCTATACCATTCAAAAGGCTGACATGAAAACCAAGGTAAACCTGGACCAGCAACAGGAATGTTTGGGCCAAATATATGTGGACACTCCTCTCTAATTCAGCTTTGATTAGGTCCCTAAATCTTAATGCTATTGCATGCAGTGACATTATAGAGAATTGTGTATTTCCAACAGTTTTAGAGGACAGTTTTCTGCTCCATCTACACAAAGTGCGAGCACCATGAGGAAATGGTTTAATGAGCTAATAGAGTCTGGTGTAAAAGAACTTAACCAACATGCACCAAATATTTTTGGCTGTTAGAAGTTTCAAATCAATAAATAAACACAACTGAATGGTTGTAGGTAGCCTAGAGTATGGATAAAAATTAATACCCTATGGCCTGGGGCACGTTCAAGTCACATGACAGACATGGAACATGACATTAACAAACCAAAACGTGACAGAGACAAGACCAAATCGTGACACAGTGCAAGTTTCTTTCAGTTAAAACAGCTCAAGCATTTTAGTCTGAGACTAGGCCTTGACTGTGAAATCGGGGGTATATCTTGCAAAAAAAAGTTATGTGTTTATATTGAATATAAAGCAACATTTGTGTTGTAATAAAAAAAATTGTATATTTAGAATTTTTGACAAGAACATCAACTTAGGGGATATCCTAGCAGATGGTGGATAGAGAAATGGAGGTCTGTATACCTACAAGTCCAATGACAGCATGAAAGTAATGCACAGAGCAAACATACAAATGTACTGTTTGTTTGTCAACAATACTTTTTTTGGTGTTTAAATGTCTCTTCAGTGTTTCTAAATTCAGAGGTTTAGTTATTTGCATGGCTGTCTCTCGACAAATCTGTCTCTTACTTGTTTTAGGAGTGGTTCACGGTTATTGAACACAATCGTAGACCTAGTTGCACCGTGTCTGATCTGGTGATGGGGAATGAGTACTCCTTCCGTGTGTTCAGTGAGAACATCTGTGGCATGAGCGATGATGCCGGCGTCAGCAAAAACACAGCTGTCATCTGCAAAACAGGTGCCTGCATACTGGCAGTTTAAAAATTAATTTTAAAACACTGTATGTTGCATTACATGACGATTAGTGCACTCTCTGCTGAAGCGATGTATGTCTTTGTGTAATCCTCTTCCTGCCTCTTTCTCTTAGGTCTTACTAATAAAGCACAACCCTACAAGGAAAAAGATATGGCCAGCTCTCCTAAATTCATCACACCTCTTGTGGACAGGTCTGTCGTCGCAGGTTACAGCGCTGCCATCAGCTGTGCTGTCCGTGGGTACCCGAAAGTACGTGTTAGATTATTGTGTGACTATATAAACCAATGGCAATATACCCATGCAGTTGTTTGGAGCCATTTAAGCAACATTGCTCTCTCTTTCTCATTCTCTGTTGTTCTCCTCTCAGCCAAAGATTATATGGATGAAAAATAGGATGATTATTGGAGAGGATCCAAAGTTTCTCATGCAGAATAATCAGGGTGTGCTGACTTTAAACATCCGTAAACCCAGCTCGTTTGATGGAGGGAAGTATACATGCAGAGCTATCAATGACCTAGGAACAGATGAAGTGGAGTGCAAACTGGAAGTTCGAGGTACGGCCAAAAGCCATAACATCATGTTTTAGAAAGCACAATGTACTCATATTTGTTGATGGTGGATATTATTTCTCCTATTTTTACATTTCAATTACCAGTGCCTGTCCTAAAACACTAATGATTGAATAACTTATTCAATTATTAGTGTGAATAACACAAACAATGTTAGACGTAATTTTCAACAAATCCCAATTTTGTCATACTGTAGATTATAATGTTGAGATGCCTAAACTCACTCTCACCATTTAAAACAACTCAATTTAGTTTGTAGATAAAAACTTCCCAAATGTAATACTTTCTGTTTTTCCTGTTTAGCTGTAACAGAAAATGTGGGGGTGAAGAAGTGAACGCACAAGCATGAAGAGACCCTAAAGATGACTGCAAAAGAGGGATATGGACACCATGAGAGTGTCAAAAAGCAATACAAATTTGAATTAAAATTAGAACAAAATTGTGACAATGCTGTCCTTTCTCTGCCTTTTTAATTTTGACTAACAAAAAGTACTGTGATGGTACTCGGATATCCCTTACTCATTTCCTTGGTATTTACATGGTACTTAAAAGAAACACCAAACAACTCCCTGTACTGTTTTGTGTTAGTGTAATCAGACTAATATGTGTGATAAACTAGTTTTTTTCCCCTTGCCTGAGTATGCTTTTTCTCTATGTCAAGTTAAATTGCTTGAAATAAAAGTACATGAAAACAACTTAAAATGTTTTAATGATTCTATAGTCAATTTAAAGTAAAAGCCACATGAACGTTGTCGTTAAAGGGGGGGTTGACTGCGATTTCACTTTTTTCATTTTAAATAGTGTGTAATGTTGCTGTTGGTGCATGAACAGTATCTGCAAAGTTGCAGCGCTGAAAGTTCAATGTAAGCAGAGATATCGTCTTTTAAAAATCAGGAAGTATAATTGCATACAAAAACGACTCGATGGGCTCTATGCACGGCGGTATTTCCGGTGAAGCATAGGGATGCTCGATAACTTCCGCCGATCGTAGAGTCCAATGCAATACCGAGAATTTATATTGAATTTTATACTCCATGGTTATACTAAAGAAACGTTAGTCACAAAAACAGATAAAACAGACACCCCTCGTTGTGTTTATGGTTCTTTTTAAAATTATATTAAATAAAAATAACTATATATAAAATTACATCTAAACGTACATTTCATTTCAAAGACTGGAGGACAGTAAATTTTGAAGACTCTGCCATAATCCCGTTTTCCTCCGCTTTAATCTCCACAACCGGAAATGGACGAGCATCCTTGTGTCAAATGCGGAATTTATGCGTGCATATAGCCCATTGGGACTACAGCTGGGTTATGGTACGTCACTAACCCGCACATTTGCATCAACCCCTCCCTCAGAATATGCAGAAAATGGCATGCGAATATTTCTGAGGCACGTCGACTCGTTGAGTGTGTTGTTCACGCAGCTGTCAGGTCTTCTGTGTTTCGGGCTTCCCATACTTCCTCAACAATGGATACAATTTATGTTTGATTATGTTCCTGAAAATGACGATCGTAATCTAGCTCTCTGTGCTGCGCATTTTATGGAAGACAGCTTCCAGAATATACACGAGTTCAACTCCAGATTCAACAAGAACATGAAGCAGTTCCGACTTTAAAACAAGAGGCAGCAGTGTTGGGCCACAATCTGTAAGTAGGCTAAGACTTCATCATTTTAAATGTATTTGCATGTATAATTCCAGACGTAACGTTAGCCTTGTGTTTTATTTTATTTTTTCAAATGCCAACGCTGGCTTTATAGCCACTACTAGTTAGCCTATGCTATTTTGTGCTATTTAGTAGCCAGTCAGTTGCTATTGTTGCCAGTCAGATGCTATTGCGTAAAACAAACGTGCAAAAAGTAAAAAAAAAATGTGGCAAATTATCATTCAGAAACGTTTATTAAGAGCCGTGTGTGGTGAGGTTCTGCTTGACTCTCTTCATCGCGGGTTTCTCGGTCTGATTCTGCCTCAAACTGATACTGCAGTTCGACACATATTTACATTCGGGACCGGAGCTCAGGTTCCGCCCGTAAAGGTAATGGGCGTTAAACCTTCCGGACAACGTGAGCGACAGTTTAGCCAATTACAACACACCGGGCCAAACTAACCAATCTGAGCCCACTACGTGTTTCTGAGGGAGTGTTTTCATAGAATCAGGAAGTTAACCTCTCGTTCAGGGGACAGAGGAGAGCGCGGCTGACAATAAAGCTGAAGTTTATGAAAAATAAGACTTTTAAAAAAAGAAAAAACACGAATACATGTTATTTTGCACCCCATAAATACAATTATGCAAAGAAAAAAAAGCAGTCAACCCCCCCTTTAAGGTTTGTGAAAATTATATCATTCGTACCCTGTGTCTGCTGCCTGATCCAGGAGAGTTGGAGAATCAGGGTCTCATTAGCATATCACACTAGAGACTCATTTACGCACCCATCAACACTGCCCCAATTAGCTCTCTCCCACGTCATTACTGAGCAAACGAATTATGGCTAATTTACACACCAGTAAAACAAACACACCACCGCAGCTCCGCTGGGAGAATCTGCTGCTGCCCGCCGAGGTTCACTCGATCCAGGACAGTGTTTCTGAATCCATGATCCGTGCGACAGAAGGTATGGTTTATTGAGAAAATATTAGAGTTTAACAGTATTTCAACAGCAACATAAAAATATACAATTAATTTCGCAAGGGAAACATGTTAGGAGGACACAAACGGAGACCGTTGAGTTTGAAAGTTTTTGAACAACCGAAACTAACAAAATCTTCTCGAAGTGACCAGCAGATAGCGCACCTCACTTATTCAACAATCGCTTCAGGACATTCAAATGTTAGCTGTAATGAAGTTAGATTTGCCCATTACTTATCTCTGAAACCATATAAATCAATAATTTGCTGACAGTACAGCATTTAGGTTTCTACTAAGGCTCTCTTGCTGTGTTATGCCTTTCTCTTTTTGCTGAGAATGTGTGATGTGATGATATAAGAGCATCAACAGACATGCGCAATCCAATCTTTCACATGTGTGAAAATATGTAGGCCTACAGTGATCATACAGCAAGGTAGGACTATGATATTAGCTTAGACTACATAGGCCTAGCCTATAATAAAAGATAATGAATTTCAGACCTGATTCAAACATACTTTTATTCAAAGATCAACAGTCTGTCGCCTGTTTGCTATAAAAAACAAAACAACAACATTAAAATCATCAACTCAAATGTCATTGTGAAAAAAAAGAATGTGGAAATCAGACCTTTCAAGCTATAACCATTCATATTTTGCATGAACTTTAGCGTATCACAATGCATATCTAAATTCGCACCTACGGTATCTTTGTAGACCTTCAAAAAAATAAATAAATAAAATAATAATAATAATAAATGTTGCAGCCAACTAGCAACCTCCAAGGAAAGTTTTTAAAGTTTTATCAGATAATAACTACTCAAGATTTTGCTTTAGTATACATTTCGGGACAATTAGGGCCGGATTCAGAATTCGTTTAGATTTCGGGATTGTCCCAAATTTTTCGGGACGTCGGTCATCCTAACCCTCACACACATATTTGCATTTTTAGTTTTCCATCAAGACATTAATTAGTGTTTATTAAGCCCTTTCTGTTGGCTGTTCCTCAAACACATCTATTCTACTAAAATATTTTTTGTTGGTTTTGTTGCATTTTTTATATTTTTGTTTAGATTTTGCTCCCTTCTACCTAAATGATATTTTAGTTTGAATGGTGTACCAAATGACATATTATACACCATACACTTATGAACTATTTACTAAACCATCTAGTTTATGATTTTTTTTAAGATTATTTTGTCATCCAGCGGAGTCTGATAACCAGTGTTGGGAGTAACGCATTACAAAAGTGATACATTACAGTAACATATTACTTTTTGCTGTAACGCAGTAGTGTAAGGCATTACTAATCAATTTTCAGTAATATTTTACTCGTTACATGTTCAGTGAGGCTTGTATTACAGTTGTATTACAGTGTATTGTCTGCTTTTACTTCTTAGAGGCAACAGACTATGTGAAAGTTTTAAAGCAGTCTTTCAGTGCCAGTTCAGAGCGGTCGCGTCTGTAACATTGTTTTTTCCTCATAAATGCGAACACGAAAACTAAAATAAATGAATATTTTAAGTTCTATGGAGACTGGAGAGCCAACCCTTCCTCATCCGATTTGCGCAGTGTAATTAACAGAATTACAAAAAATATATTTTGCCTCCTATTTTTTTGTCACGCATGAATGTGTGTCTTTTCCCTAATATTACAAATAAAACATAGACTGATATTTGTCTAATGTCTGGAGTCCTTTAAGGAAGTAGCTTATATACGTTTCAATACATGTATTTTCTGAGAATTTTTATTTCAAGTTTTGACTGCAAATGTCATGTCCATAATGCTGGACTTCCCCAATTTTAAATAATTTACCCTCAACTAGTTTTGTGGTGTAGGTCTATGTATTTTATAATGTTAACTTCAAATAATACTAATAGCCTAATTTAAAGATAAGGCAGCATTGGAAATGGACGGTAAGGAGAATAACGCTGGAGTTGGAAGAGGTTTGTCGCGATTCTGTAGGTTCGTTGATCTGAGTCGTGTGGCGAATCGCGATTTCGGTTTCATATTGCATATCGTTACAGCCCCAAAGTTAAGTTCTACTTAGTTATTTTGGTGAAAGTAACTCAAAATTAATACATGAGTAATGTAACGCATTACAATTCTGGGACAGTAATATTGTAAGGTAATGAATTACTTTTAAATAACAGTAACAAGTAATACCTAATGTATTACAGTTTGGAAGTAACTTGCACAACACTGCTGATAACACCTCCTAACAGTGGTGGAATGTAACGAAGTACAAATACTTCGTTACTTTACTTAAGTACATTTTTCACGTATCTTTACTTTACTTAAGTAGAATAAATAGTGCCTACTTTTTACTTTTACTTCGTTACATTTTGCAGCAATTATTATACTTTCTACTCCACTACATTTCTACAACTTCTGTTACATTTTCGTTACATTTCCTGATCAGTTTTTCCCCTGCCAAAAAGTAATCTGACCGTCCGTTCGTTGCACGTTTGTCTCACCAGTGACGTTTGGTTGCCACACAGCAAATTCTGGTTTTTGGAATAAACTCCCTGTTAGTTAAAATCAACTCAATCTGAGTGTACATGTGAGACCATCAATTAGACTCCAGCGCAGAGTTAAAATAACTCTGCTCTTGGAGTTGAATTTTTAACACTTTTTTCAGAGTTAAAATGGAGTTAAAATACTAATCCTACAGAGAGTAGATGTAACTCTAAAATTAATTATATGAACTCATTACCAGTGTTACCAGTTTAGTTTAACACTTCTTAGAGTTAACATTTATTTAACACAATATAATGTTTTGTGTGGAAATTACTACACTGGACACCATACTCTTGATTTACTGCCTTTATTTGAGCAAATACATTTGGTTCAGACTTGAGGAGGAGTAACCTTCAACCGCTTGCTGCAGGACAGTCATACTATATCTGAAGATCACAAAAACAACAGCATGAGGCATAATATAATCTAGCACCATTCATTGAGAATGCAAAAATATATAAGCTGAAAATCACGCACATCGTGGGTCACCACTAATATAGCCTAACGTTACATAGCTATTACAATTCAATTGCCTGTAATGCATTGATGCATCAATTTCACGGCAAAACACTCATTTTCAGAAACACGGTGAATGGAAAGACGGTTAGCTAATGTTAACTCGTTTACATCGACAAAAAACCCACGCAAATAGCCATTTCAAAATTTTTAACAAGTAAATTAAACATGCGTTCAACAGCAACTTTGTCATGGTCGTTGACGTTAATTAGTAAACAAACTAGCCTGTAACGTTAACAGCTACGCGATGACCAAACGTGTTTGTCAGAAAATATATTTTTTAAATAGTTTTATATAAGTTACACTTTTACATACCTCACGACGAAGCGTAAGTCCATGATTCCTTTGTGCAGCGGCAGGGTCGTGTCGTGGCGCACTTTTTAAAAAATAACTCCAGGTGTAGTGTTAAAACGCGCTCCTGAACACCAATGAATGATTTTTTGTAAATTTTTGTTAATTACACTGCGTAAATCGGATGAGGAAGGGTTGGCTCTCCAGTCTCCATAGAACTTAAAATATTCATTTTATTTTAGTTTTCGTGTTCGCATTTATGAGGAAAAAACAATGTTACAGACGCGACCGCTCTGAACTGGCACTAAAAGACTGCTTTCAAACTTTCACATAGTCTGTTGCCTTTAAGAAGTAAAAGCAGACAATACACTGTAATACAACTGTAATACAAGCCTCACTGAACATGTAACGAGTAAAATATTACTGAAAATTGATTAGTAATGCCTTACACTACTGCGTTACAGCAAAAAGTAATATGTTACTGTAATGTATTACTTTTGTAATGCGTTACTCCCAACACTACAGTATATCAACCCGTTCACACTAAATGCGTCTCACACGCAGTGTGTTTATCATGCAACTCATACGCGAAAATTTGTTTTTACAGGAAACACACCGTGTGTAATATATGTTTGGTTTGGTTAGGATTTTGGCAAGCCAAGAGGTTCAGAATTACACCATAAATGAATCGCGTTTACTGCCAATAGTAAGGATAAGCATGATATTGCCTAATTGCAAGCTTGTTTCAGAAATGGTGACATTTTTTTCCATCATTATTGAACATCATTATAGGAGTAGGCTATTAGGTTGAATGAGTTAGAATTAAATGTTTTATTAATCATTAGAAAATAGACATTAAGATAATAAATTGTTATGCAAGTACTTTTACTTTTAATACTTAAAGTACATTTAAAATAAAGTACTTTTTACTTAAGTATGGTTGTCATTGTGTTACTTCTACTTTTACTAAAGTAAATATTTATCTGGGTATTTGTACTTTTACTTAAGTACTGAGATTCAGTACTTCCTCCACCACTGCCTCCTAAACATACAGGGGTTGGCAGAGGGACTTTGAGCCATTCCTCTTCCTAAATAGTGCAGGTCACTACCTCGTTTCCACCAAAAAAAGAAAAAAAAAAGAAGAAAACACTGGTTCGGAACTGGTGCTGGCTTAAAGTTGGTTCAACTTGCGAACCTTCTCAGAACCTGTTTTTTTTCCCACTGACTAGAGAGCCCAGTGAATGACGTTATTACGTCACTGTGTACGTCACCACACGTCATAGCCCTATACGTAAGCATGACTTGGTAAAAGTTCTAGTCCAGCAAAAAGTTGATGCCGCTTTATAACCAATTTTCCTGGCCAATAACTGCCTGGTTCTTTGGCTGTCGAAACACAAATAACTGGTTTGTGAGTAGGCACCAGCTCTCAAAATGCTTTGTTGGAGAAGGGGTATGCAGGTGGAGGAAAACATTTTCTGTCTCGCTCCTCCAAAATACCACAAAGTGGCTCAAAATATATATCTGGTGACTTTGCAGCCCATGGGAGATGCTCAACTTCACTTCCATGTTCATCAAACCATTCTGTCACAAGTCTTGTGTGTATTGGTGGATTATAATGTTGATACACGATCTTCATCCCTGTTGCTTCACCCTGCAGTCCAGGTGTTAAGCCTTTTTGGGGCTTCTCCACACCGTAACTCCCATGGATGTGGGGAAGACGGTAAAGGTTGACTCATCAGAAAACAATACATGTTTAACATTGTCCACATCCCAAGACATGCACTGGTGGCACCATTGAAACTGACATTTGACCTCGGCACGAGTGACCAAAGTTTTGGCAGCATGAATCCTGACTCTCGACGTATAGTTTTGGTGGAAACGTGAGAGCTGATGTGTGCATTTAATTTTGCAGTGAGTTGAGCAGCTGTGGTTTTACTTTTTTTTTAATACAATCTGAGTTAGTACCTGGAAATCCCTTTCAGACATCTTCCTCTTGCGTCGACAGTTACTCCTGTTGGATGGGGTTCATTCGTTGGGGTATGCCAACATTACCCTGCCATAGTTCTCAATACACCACAAATCACAGATGAGCCAGCGAGACAAGCACCAAGAATTTGTCCTCTTCTGAACTCTGATATGTCTCCCATTATGTTATGTGGATTGCAATATTTTATGTACAGCATGTGCTATTGCTCTGCTAATTCAACCTGCACACTCGGCTCTTACTGATGGAATCAGTGAAGATGGCCACTAGGCTGCACATAGGCATGAAACCTCCAACACTATATTGGCCAACTATATTTTCCACATTTTTTAACTTCATAATCAGTCTTGCTGATTGTACCGGCTGCCTGGGACATCACATTCACATTCTCCCCATAAAAATTAAATGGGGAAAGTTGACAAAGTTGTGTCTCTCTTACCAAGCTCTTTGAACTTCAGAGCACAAGGACTGTGTACAAGTGTACAAATTGGGAGAGTGTGCCACTTTTTCTCAGACAGTGCTCAGGAGAGGCACTGTGAGCCGCTCGATAACCATTGCGATACAACAGCCTATATGATATGTTTCTCAGTCTGAGCGAAATAGAGAGAGAGAGAGAGCTACGGTGAGCAAGACAAAACTATAATGGCAGAATGGAGAGAACTATAATTATGCTAGTAATTATGCATGAATTCCATGAGAGAGAGAGAAAGAGAACAGAGGGAGATTTTCATGCATGTAATTACAGTATAGAAACTTGGGAAGGCAGAGGAGTGAAACTCTGTAACATTATCCACCTCATAACCTCATTTATGGCAAACAATCGCACGCAGGCAGATATTCTTCACTGTAAAAATTCAGTGAAATTTAGGGTAAAAACGCTGTGGTTGCTAGAACTTTACCGTAAAACAATACGGTAGCAACATTTACAGATTTATCTTAAATTTACAGTAAAAAGTGTATTTCATTAACTGATATAATATTAATAAACCTACCTATTGGAGTGCTAATATCTGTTTTAATACACCGGCATCCACCAAAAACAGGTGGTGATGAGAAAGTCACCTGATGAATCAAAGATCATTGCCACAAACTGAGTAAATAGACTAAAACATGCACAGTGTCATTCACACAAACACAAAACATCATCTGGGTAAATCATAAGACACTAACGTAAAGCAATAAACATTAATTTAAGAACATTATATGTAACATAAAACCTTGATGTACATAACCGATAAGAAAAAAATAAAGTTATTTCAACAAAAATAAATCAAAATAAGACCCCGTTTACACCTGGTATTAAAATGCGATCTGTATCCAGATAAGTTATCCGGATAATAAGTACTGATTCCATTTACACCTGGCCACATAAATGTGTTTTTGCAAAACGGATATAAATCCGATCTTCACCTCCTGCGTTATATGCAGATTTATTGGATTGCACGCCACCAAAAGCAACAGATCTGAGCGGCATTTTATTGATCATCAGCTAATTTCCAAATCAGAGACATCAATAAGAGAGAGTGGCAACAGGCCTGGTAAGATAATTTCGTTTCTTTACTTGAAGATACGTTAACTGCGTCTGTGACTTACTTTCACTTTTATTTGCGATGTTTGCACGTTGAATAGACGCTCAGCTGCTCATCTGCGGTGATGCGTGTCGCATCTGACTAGGCTATAACATGACATATAGCCTATATAACACGCTCTCACTCGTTTATTTTTTAGCATTTTTGGGAGGAGTGACATATACATATGTGGTTTCAACAACCAGATTGCGTTTACACCTAGTAAAGATCCGGACACAATGCGAGCCAGACTACCTCCAGATGTGGTCAGGCAGATCCGATCACGATCCGATCACAACGCGTTTACACCTTGCATTAACATGCGTTTTTTATTATCCGGATAACTTATCTGGATACAGATCGCATTTTAATACCAGGTGTAAACGGGGTCTAAGTGTCTCACACAGGGAATTTTGGGAATGGCAATTTACGTTTTTTTTCACTGTAAATGATACAATGACCAAATATACAATCCAAAAACTAAATTTAACAGTATTTTCTGTAAAATTACATTAAATGTACAATATTAGATCAATTACATTGCATTTTTACAATATTTTACCGATAAAACCCCCCAATAATTTTTCAGCATGTACCGAATTGTCTCACGCGAGCTGTAGTCAAGTATGAACACACCAACTCAATCTTTTAAGAAAACTGTGAGTTCCTATGAATTCATACTGTGATTTGTTCAGAAATCTTAAAAGCTTCACCCTTCACACCATTCCTGAACCTAACAATCAGTAGAGCTTAAAGCATATCGTATGAAAACCTTCAAATTCGAACTTAGGAATTAAAGTTGCAGTCACATGAGTAAAATAAAAAAAGTCCATTGTCAAATGCGTAGAGATGTATGAAGCACAGCTAATACAGAATTCGCTTTCAAACCAAGCAGCTTTCCAGTGGTCGCCGCGGCGAATTCGCATAAACGATTTCAGCGAAATCTGTGTGGGGAATTTTTTCGCCTTCACTCAAAGCTTTCAAGTGTGCAGATGGAATGACTTTCGCCTGGGAAATTTTATACAGCAACAGTAAATATGACCGCATCTTTAGCCACCAATTCGCCAAAGCATTAAAAAGTTACGATTGTGTTTGGTAAATGCACAATTTCCACATATTTAATGTTTTATCCTCTCCGCTCTTCTGTTCATGACCAGTGTAATGAGCTAACTGTATCAGATTGAGTCTACTCATAATACAAGTCTTTATTTAATTTCAGAGTAATACAGACTGACTGAGTATACATGAAATGTTACTTAAAGATTACAGACATCTAAAATGTAACATAGAGCTGTCATTTTTATCAGCCCATTGAAAAAAAATTTCCCAACCCGCCGTATGAAATCCCTCTTCATTTTCATGTGAGTGCAGTCAAATTGTGGAGACTGCATGGTTTTGCCCTGTTTGGCTAATTGTCAGTGACACTTCTGCTGTAAGTGTGTGGGCTCATCTGCTATCACAGACTGTCTAAAAAGGCTCTGAGGTCTTTTAATTAAAAGAATTACGCTAATTACAGTTTAGTGGCTGTGGGAGAAATGGAAAAAGCCTTTTATTTCTGGATGAAAATGGTAGGGAACAAAGACAACACACACTGACGATCCTGGGGCGTCATCCAACTGACGCTTTACCTTTAGTGTCAGTTAGGTGACGGGGTAGGGTTAGGATTAGATAACGTCATCTAACCGACGTTTAGGGTGCCCTAAAACGGCGGATGTTGACGTATGGTCAAAAGCGTCAGTTGTATGATGTCTTGGGATGAGACTGCGCTGCAAATAATCTACTGAACCTTTCCTGTCCTTGGCGGTAGAAGTAAACAAACAAAAACCAATACAACTCTTTCTAGAAATACATAGTTTTGTCATGAAACTGTAGATGGTACAGACTGTTGGGTCATTAATGCAAGCTAATAATAATTACAGCCTTAACTACTTAGTTAACACTTGCTCGTTACACTTCTAGATTTACAGGGGCTGCGTCCAAAAGCTTAGGCAGTTGACTTTTTTGGACACAAAGGTACCCCACGAAACTGATTTCGGACACGCGTAGCTGTTTAATGATCTACAGCAAAAGTGCATGATCTTTGGTGACCACTAAGCAAATGTTTAATTTCTCACTAGAAATGACATCAGAAGTGGAAACGTTGGTAAAAAAAAAAAACAACAACTTACATTTACACACAAACTGACCAGCAACCGCAACTTTCCGACGGCATCTTTAGCTCAACTGTCCCTACTTTGCAATGCGTACACCGAAGGAAGCTTTTTTAAGATTTTGGACACAGCCATGGGTTTGCTCGACCCTTTAATCAGTTACTGCGTTTAACAATGTTTATTAATGCTCTTTTGAAGCTAATCTGACTGGGCAGTCTTTCACAGCAAAACAAATTTATTTAACATTCAGCACTGAGCACTATCCCACCAAGGAAATACTATGTGGGGATGTTAAAAAGAAATCTATATTTGCAATTTCTCTTTAAAAAGAAGTAATAAATATAGCCGCTTATCTGCACTGAATCTTCTCTGCACGCAGTCCATTAGTGGTGAGAGCCTATTAACAAAAGGCCAGTGAAGTGTATTGAAAATGTTCAGTTTGCTGCATTACAGTTCTGTTGTATTTCTGTTTTTTTTTCAAGTGTCTAGGAGGCTCAAAGTGTAGAATTTAAGAACGTTCACCTCTATTCTGAAACTATTCTCGATTTAGAGAAAAAGCATAATGCATGGTACACATCAGTTCTAGAAAACAATAAGTTGACTATATATTCACAATCACAATGCAAGTCCTTGATGGTACTAGAGAGCTACATTGCATCTCTGTATATCATGGAGTACCAGTGGCAGAGAGAATCTGTAACTTGTAAGTTAACTTTAAATACCTCTATAATTGAAGACGAGAAGCATTTCTTGTATGATTGTACTTTGTATGTGGATCTGCGTAAGAAATATTTTGGTGATTTCACTCATGTTGGTGATGTTTGTATTGATACGTCACATGTTTGTGATTTGGAGCATGAAGATTGGCACTGTATATACCATGGAATGATAAGGATAGCATCTGCCATGCTATTGTGATTCTGTTGAACTATAGACCAAGAGGCCATGTATTCCTAAAATTAATCTGAAACTGAGATTTTTACCAAACTGTGCATTTCATTCCAACATATTTTACAGGACAACTCCGGCGCAAAATGAACTTTGGTCTAATTACACATTGGTACATAGTCAACATAGTCTCTGAGATTTGTTTTCATGATTATCGAATGTAAAGAGTTTTATCTCTAAAAACTGTTTAGCTTATAACGCTAGTATATGGGGCATAGAGTAATGAAAATAAAAAATAGCTAGTTAATACCACTAACAAGGCTCAAAATAGCCCAACATTAACACGGTAGCATAATCAGGGTCCCTACATGCAAACCGAAGCATTGCGAACGTTGTAAGTGTACAGACCGTTTAATAAGAAGATATTTTATAAAGACAGTCCACTTCGCGAATACAGGCAGGTGCCATGTTTGGAAAACAGTCTCGAGCAGTCGAATCACGAACGCCGAGCCAAGTGCCCTCGTGAGATGTGAACGAGACAGAACTTGGCTCGGCATTCGTGATTCGACTGCTCAAGACTGTTTTCCAAAGATAGCACCTGCCTGTTTTCGCGAAGTGGACTGTCAAAAATATCTCGTTATTAAACAGTCTGTACACTTACAACGTTCTCAATGCTTTGGTTTGCATGTAGGGACCCTGATTATACTACAGTGTTAATGTTGGGCTATTTTGAGCCTTGTTGGTGGTATTAACTAGCGATTTTTTTTTCATTACTCTATGCCCCATATACTAGCGTTATAAGCTAAACAGTTTTTAGAGATAAAACTTTTTACATTTGATAATCATGAAAACAAATCTCAGAGAACGGTTGAATATGTACCAATGTGTAATTAGACCAAAGGTTCATTTTGCGCCGGAGTTGTCCTTTAAGTTATAAAATCCAAATTTAGTTAGTTCAGACACGGTTGTGTAATCGTCCTTGAACAAAACACATTACTCTCGGGAAATTCTTGTTCCCCATCCATTATCCTGCTGCTCTGGGACAGTGAGAGCAAGTACACATTCATGCTTAATCATTAATTCTGTTGAGCAAGAGTTCATACATGTTAATTAGCAGAGAGGTGGAAAGGTCATTACTAGTCCTCTCATCTTTCCAGATACTGAACAATGTATGAATGCTAGACATCCAGACTGAGCTGAAACAAAAACACAAGCAGAACTTAATGGTAATTAACAACAGGAGTGAGCAGAGATGTCCACACATACAGAAAAGAAGAAAAAACAAAAAAAATTGTCAAAATGAGAACTGGTAAACACATGCATGTAAACCTTATGATGGTTTCTTCCGGGAGACTTAAAAAATGAAGAAAACATTTGTTTTAAACAACAATATAAACTATTTAATACTACAAAAAGGGAAAAAATATAACAATGATGCTCAAAATGGAAAGTGCCTGAGAACCTAATTGCATCTGTGCTGTTTACTGAACATCTGTTGGCTTTAGAAAGTGTTATTGTGGAAAAAAATATGAATGTCTTTATATATAAATATAGTAATGCTTTTGTTACTGTATTATTGTAGGTACAATTTTTGGGGGAGGGAAATATGATGTAGTTTTAATAAAAAGCATATTAAAATTAAAATAATAATAATTGATTGCTTATCACCATCCTAATCGTTGCCTTTAACCTGCAAACTATTTAAACCTGGAATAAATGTCCACCCAAATGCAGAGTGGAAACTTCTGCCAGCATAAACCACCCTAGACAATTATTTGTTTTAAAGCAGGAATCTGCTGAATTTCCTCTCTGACCTGTGCGATGCATAGGTGCGATGTCTGCCATATGTTGTTAGATGATGTCTACATTCAGAGAAGGATGACTGCACATTTCCCACCTGATTAATTCAATCTAATTCCACTTGTATCATGCGTTCGTGGCACCTGTGGATTCTGCATGCATGTGTTTGCACGTACAAGGTAGATAAATCAAGCGTTCACATGCAAGTCTCATGCTCATATTTGCATCATGCATACATTCACTGGCTGACTAGACGCGCAGAGAGAGAGTGTGGGGGGAGGGTCTTGAATGCAGCAGTTTTGAAAGAGCGTTTGGCTCGCTTCAAATAGTTTCCATGGTTTCAAGATGTTGCCATGGAAACACAAGCTGCCAATAAAATAAATCTGAACGCAATATTTGCAGGGAGAGACGGGATGAAGGGAGGAGAAAGGTAAAGTGAGGCTGGACGGGAGAGAAAGCGCGAGCCCCTCCGGAATTGCGTCCCACAGTAAAGTGAGCAGTACGGCGGAGGTTTGGAGGGGTGGGGAATAGGATAAGTGCAGCTAAAAGAGAAGAAAACAGCGCCACAGAGAAAGCAGGGGGTGAGCGCTAACTATTTTAGGCAGCCAGTCGTCATAGTAACGACAGCCTCTCCATAGCATGAGGAGGTAGTGTGAGGAATGTGACGGGAGATAAACAAATGGCAGCAGCGCTTTGGGGCTCAGAAAATGTGTCCTACGTGAGTCACGCCGATGACTCCTCAAAATGTCATAGCTTCCAGCTTTCTGCGTGCGCGCGAACGATGAGACCCGCAACTTAGCCTGTTCTTCTTTGGCCTGTCTGACCGCGTCTATTTGCATCTCTCGCTCACGGTCCCCTCAACCGTTTCTCACCGACTCACCCCCCACGCGATTTTCTCCCGAGCCTCGCGTTCCCTCTTGCTCCCTCTCTCTGAAGGACAGAGGTATTCCCACATTTCTCGGTCGCCATGGCAACGCTGCAGCAAGAAAGGAAGAGAGGCCGCGAAAGGGAGGAGGAGGGGAGAACAGACGAGGCTGGCTGGGGATGTGTGAACAATGCTAATGCTTCTTCACTGATCAGTGATCACCAATTGTGTATTTACTCCTCCTCCGCTCTCTTCTCTTGCTGTTGATCTTCTTCTCCTCAGCCGCGCTCCTGTCTGCTCTCCTCGCGAGCTTTAAACAGTGCTGCCATTGTTATCTGTGTTATTGTTAGGCCATTTAGACGGGTATCCAGGGTATCCGGGGAGATGTGACATTGGATCCCCACGTGAATACAAATATAGACAAGTATTCATCAATATGTCCACGGCCTTCCTGTCAAATCGCTCTATAAATAATGCAGTTTCATTAGAATCCCGGCGCTGCAAGTCCACCAGACTTCATTTGAACCTGATTTTGCTCTCTCTCTCTGTGAGTATGTGTGTGTGTGTGTGTGTGAGAGAGAGAGAGCGCGCGAGAGAGAGAGAGACGTGTGTAACACGTAGAATAAGTAGCCTAAATAAAACCATGTCAGTAAATCAACTCAGGTACTGCATCTGGCATCGACAACAGGTGTGAATAAGGCCTAAAACTAAATAAATAAATACAACTTTTTTTTTGCCTCACCTGCCAATGTCCAGTGACTTTAAGCTGCAGTCCGCAGTTTTTCCTTGTTGTCACCATGTCGGTTCTGCAGTTACAGTCATTCGCGGAATTAACAACTTTACGTGAGTTGTGCTTCAACACGGCACAGCGCGGATGAATCCAATGTTTGAGGAGAGTGTTCAGCTGTCAGTCACCGCGCCGGTGTCGATACTGACGTTCAGAGTCACAGATTTGACTCAACTAAGAAACATCAGGGTGGCCGCGGGTCATTAAAAATTATTAAAAAGTCTTAAATCAATTTTCCTAAAAATAAGGCCTTAAAAAGTATTAAATTGTCTTAAATTCAGATTGGATAGGTCTTAAATATGTTAGTCATGTCACCGCAAAGATGCAGGCAAAGGCAATCGTTCTGCCAGCCAGGTCAAATATTTTCTACAAGGTAACGTAACCTGTGTGTGAGACACGCGGGTGCGATCAAACAGTGGAGTCATGTAAAACATCCTTCATTTTGTTCATACAGGACAACATTCAGTCTGCAAAGTGTTTACTTATATTTGGGTAGGCCTATACTCGCATTAAAACACACTTTTAAAAGCAAAACATATGTATCCAACCCCTGTTTGAAACAGTCCGTGTATTGTAACGTCTGTCAGAGTTTGAGGTCCCAGAAGAAGAATAGGAAAGACGGTGCAAACGAACTGGTTGTTCCACGAGTCCTTTCTTTGTCTAGTTGCTTTCTTTGTTAAGCACACTCTTCACATACATGTCGAAAGAGCGGATGTTAACAGGTTAAAGAAAACACTCTGTAAAACGCTACAAATCAAAGTGGAAGTAAACGCAAAACAACAGCCCGCGATAGATCGGTCTTGTTCTTCCTCTATTCCAGCATTAAGCTTGTTTGAGATGCGCCTCGCCTCGCCTGCAATAGAGCATCACAGTCCCGCCCACAGCCGGTGCCGGAAGTAAAAATTCAATACAATTTCTCCATTGACATTTGAGATATAAGCCATAAAAACGTAACCATAAATGGTAGACTTAAAACCAGCTACGGCTGTACTAAGCGATTGTATATGCTCATATAAACGCCAAAAGTTCATGGGGGCACTAACCTTGTTTTAAGATAAATGCCTTTTATTCGCGATGTATTGGATAAGTACTTAATTACCCACAAACCAGAACAATCCCACAATCCAACAGTGATGCATCTGATTGGTGGAAGTCGTGTCACGTGTCTGAAACCCTGCGAAGGTACGTGAAAATTGAAGATCGCGTTATGACGTAGGGCTAAGTTCATTGGTCGCACTTCTGAGACGCCCGCGCGCCATTGGATGTGCAGTTGCCACAGCTTAGCTAATGAGCGAGCCAGATACTCAATGCTTTAGCATGTCGAGCTGCAAATGCGTTTGCTTCAGTAAATCGAGGAAAATGAGTTTCCCTGCACATTCACTATATAAAATTCACTGGAGGAAAACGTTCACGCGGCTGTCGTCAGCTTTGGAAGTCACTCAATAGGCTCTTTCACGGTGGCTTTCAGACGACTTCACTGAGGCGCGGTGGTTTATGGGAGGAGTAGTTCCTTTGCTCGGAAATGAAAACATGTACAGAGGTTTGTACCCTCGACTTTTTTTTGGATTTTCTCTTCGTTTTTTCACTCGAAATGATATGTTGTATGCTTATGAGTTCAGCCGTAGCTGATTATCCTCAGACATGCTCTAATACTCTTTAGATATGGATTTTACAAAATGTCAATGGGAGAAATGAATGGGAAATTTACTTCCGGCACCAGCGCTCTCTCGGGCTGTGGGCGGGACTGTGATGCTCTATGTAGTCGAGAGTAGGCGGCTGCAGTGAGAGGAAGAGTGAAAAAAACGCAGGCAAGACGGACAAATCTCGGTTCTCGAAGTGGGTCTGACTCCTGTGAGATCAAAGTCTGATATCGCGGGATTCACGGGATTCAAGCTCGTGCACATGTTGCTAATAAACTGGATGTAACGTTAGGTTTCTGTTGCTTTTATATGGAAATAAATATAATGAACAAGACAAAAGTACTTGTTATTTAATTATATTCCAAATATGTGTTTATCAATATTTTTTTCTTTAACACAGATATGTGTTTTTATATATTGTTTTTTAATAAAAATATGTTTATAAAAATATCATATTTGAAATCACATAATAGCCCATGTGGCACTGTCAGAGAGTGTATTCACCCATAACAAATATGCATACACATAAAACATGATATCAGAGTTTTAAAATCAAACATGTTAAAAGAGAAAAATACATCACGGTTGTTTAAACCAATGAACATTAAGCTGTGTCGTCAGCAAGTCGTTTCCCATCATGCTATTGATCAGCGCAGTCGGTGGAGAGCAACTGCGCGCGACTGCAGAATCCGACCAAGGGGGTAATCCATCAGCCGGAAGCCGAAGCTGCCTCCGGGGGCCGCCATTGTAGCGTACTATCACCTGCTGTTAGCATCCCATTGACTCCCATTCATTTTGGCGTCACTTTGACAGCGAACAACTTTACATCTGGCCACGTAGAAGCCGTTCTTGTAAAAATAGGCTAAAATTGCGTCATAACCACTCGACTGTCCGTCCCCACAGTAGAGAATTACCGTATAGACAGGAGGAGAAGCTCGCACAGCCTCGCAGGCAATCTTTTACTGTCTAAAGTCAGCCCATGGCATAAATAGAAGCAAAATGACAAAATAACTAATCAGAATACTTACCAAAAGTTGCTCCAGGTCGCGCTTCGCCGTCTCTGTGCACGATTAAAATTTCTCTTGGTACAGCTACTATAAGTCAGTCAGTTTGCTCACGTGACATCTACGTCGTCAAGCTCAGTTTGAGCCTGCGCAGAACGCTTGGCTATCAGGAAGTGAGTGCCCATTTTGAGCTTCAGCTCTCTCCGTTGAAATCAACGGGGTCGCTGTGTCCATTTCTTTTACTGTCTATGAATCCGACAGGTGCGCCTTGCGCTCGCGAGAGTTTTTTGACATACGACGGCATGACATCAGAGCCTGGCGGTGCGCTCTCGGACACATTTCTAACCGGCATGCATCTCGCGCTGATCACCGGTGATCAATTCTGCGCAGATTTTGCTCATCTCAAACAAGCCTATTCTCACTCTCACTGAGCGTGCGCGCTCACATAACAACATTACGCATACAATAACGAACGCCATAGAAGAAGTCATCTTAAAGGCATATCAACATGTCATGAACACTACTGGACACTAGGTGGCCAGTACAGTGGTCTTTTGGACATTCATCATACCGGATTGGTTTTCATTTCTTGTCCTCAAAACAGGGCACTAATCTGTTTATTTTTAAGTGTTTGTAGTATTATTTTATACAGAAATCAATTATTTATAATTATTAGTTTAATTAACAAACTGATTATATGAAACTATTATCGGTACACTACAAATAAACAGAATCCAGAGTTTCAAGAAGATTAGAGAAACTCAAAATTTTGACTCCAAAAAAAAAAAAAAAAACCAACAATGGTACCCCAGTTTCTCCAATTTTCTCAAACCTCTGGATTCTGATAGAGGCTCATGAGACTTAGACCTGAGAGCAAAAATGGAGTCTCTAGGCCCTTCCAGAGCTGAGATATTGAGATCCCACGTAGCATTTATGCCATTATAAATATCTCAATATCTCAGCTCTGGAAGGGTCTAGAGCCTTTATTTTTGCACTCAGGTCTAAGTCTCATGGCCCTCTATCAGAATCCAGAGTTTTGAGAAGATCAGAGAAACTCAAAATTTCGACCCGAAAAAAAAAAAAACGACAGTGGAACCCCTTTCGTTTTTTTTTTCGAGACGAAATTTTGAGTTTCGATATCTCAGCTCTGGAAGGGTCTAGAGCCTCCATTTTTGTACTCAGGTCTAAGTCTCACGGCCCTCTATCAGAATCCAGAGTTTTGAGAAGATCAGAGAAACTCAAAATTTCAACCCGAAAAAAAAAAAACGACAGTGGTACCCCTTTTGTTTTTTTTTTGGTTCGAAATTTTGAGTTTCGATATCTCAGCTCTGGAAGGGTCTAGAGCCTCCATTTTTGCACTCAGGTCTAAGTCTCATGGCCCTCTATCAGAATCCAGAGTTTTGAGAAGATCAGAGAAACTCAAAATTTCAACCCGAAAAAAAAAAAAAAAACGACAGTGGTACCCCTTTCGGTTTTTTTTTGGTTCGAAATTTTGAGTTTCAATATCTCGGCTCTGGAAGGGTCTAGAGCCTTCATTTTTGCACTCAGGTCTAAGTCTCATGGCCCTCTATCAGAATCCAGAGTTTTGAGAAGATCAGAAAAACTCAAAATTTCGACCCGGAAAAAAAAAACGACAGTGGTACCCCTTTCGTTTTTTTTTTGGTTCGAAATTTTGAGTTTCGATATCTCAGCTCTGGAAGGGTCTAGAGCCTCCATTTTTGCACTCAGGTCTAAGTCTCATGGCCCTCTATCAGAATCCAGAGTTTTGAGAAGATCAGAGAAACTCAAAATTTCAACCCGAAAAAAAAAAAAAACGACAGTGATACCCCTTTCTTTTTTTTTTTGGTTCGAAATTTTGAGTTTCGATATCTCGGCTCTGGAAGGGTCTAGAGCCTTCATTTTTGCACTCAGGTCTAAGTCTCATGGCCCTCTATCAGAATCCAGAGTTTTGAGAAGATCAGAGAAACTCAAAATTTCGACCCGGAAAAAAAAAACGACAGTGGTACCCCTTTCGTTTTTTTTTCGGGTCGAAATTTTGAGTTTCGATATTTCAGCTCTGGAAGGGTCTAGAGCCTCCATTTTTGCACTCAGGTCTAAGTCTCATGGCCCTCTATCAGAATCCAGAGTTTTGAGAAGATCAGAGAAACTCAAAATTTCAACCCGAAAAAAAAAAAACGGCAGTGGTACCCCTTTCGGGTTTTTTTTGGGTCGAAATTTTGAGTTTCGATATCTCAGCTCTGGAAGGGTCTAGAGCCTTTATTTTTGCACTCAGGTGTAAGTCTCAGGGCCCTCTATCAGAATCCAGAGTTTTGAGAAGATCAGAGAAACTCAAAATTTCGACCCGAAAAAAAAAACGACAGTGGTACCCCTTTCGTTTTTTTTTCGGGTCGAAATTTTGAGTTTCGATATTTCAGCTCTGGAAGGGTCTAGAGCCTCCATTTTTGCACTCAGATCTAAGTCTCATGGCCCTCTATCAGAATCCAGAGTTTTGAGAAGATCAGAGAAACTCAAAATTTCAACCCGAAAAAAAAAAAACGACAGTGGTACCCCTTTCGTTTTTTTTGGGTCGAAATTTTGAGTTTCGATATTTCAGCTCTGGAAGGGTCTAGAGCCTCAATTTTTGCACTCAGGTCTAAGTCTCACGGCCCTCTATCAGAATCCAGAGTTTTGAGAAGATCAGAGAAACTTAAAATTTCAACCCGAAAAAAAAAAACGAGAGTGGTACCCCTTTCGGTTTTTTTTTGGTTCGAAATTTTGAGTTTCGATATCTCAGCTCTGGAAGGGTCTAGAGCCTCCATTTTTGCACTCAGGTCTAAGTCTCATGGCCCTCTATCAGAATCCAGAGTTTTGAGAAGATCAGAGAAACTCAAAATTTCGACCCGAAAAAAAAAACGACAGTGGAACCCCTTTCGTTTTTTTTTTCGAGACGAAATTTTGAGTTTCGATATCTCAGCTCTGGAAGGGTCTAGAGCCTTTATTTTTGCACTCAGATCTAAGTCTCATGGCCCTCTATCAGAATCCAGAGTTTTGAGAAGATCAGAGAAACTCAAAATTTTGACCCGAAAAAAAAAAACGACAGTGCTACCCCTTTCGTTTTTTTTTTCGGGTCAAAATTTTGAGTTTCAATAACTCAGCTCTGGAAGGGTCAAGAGCCTCCATTGTTGCACTCAGGTCTAAGTCTCATGGCCCTCTATCACAATCCAGAGTTTTGAGAAGATCAGAGAAACTCAAAATTTCGATCCGAAAAAAAAATGACAGTGGTACCCCTTTTGGGTTTTTTTCGGGTCGAAATTTTGAGTTTCGATATCTCAGCTCTGGAAGGGTCTAGAGCCTTTATTTTTGCACTCAGGTCTAAGTCTCATGGCCCTCTATCAGAATACAGAGTTTCAAGAAGATCAGAGAAACTCAAAATTTCAATCCGAAAAAAAAAACGACAGTGGTACCCCTTTCGTTTTTTTTCGGGTCGAAATTTTGAGTTTCGATATCTCAGCTCTGGAAGGGTCTAGAGCCTTTATTTTTGCACTCAGGTCTAAGTCTCATGGCCCTCTATCAGAATCCAGAGTTTTGAGAAGATCAGAGAAACTCAATTTCGACCCGAAAAAAAAAAAACGACAGTGGTACCCCTTTCGTTTTTTTTTTCGGGTCGAAATTTTGAGTTTCGATATTTCAGCTCTGGAAGGGTTTAGAGCCTCAATTTTTGTACTCAGGTCTAAGTCTCACGGCCCTCTATCAGAATCCAGAGTTTTGAGAAGATCAGAGAAACTCAAAATTTCAACCCGAAAAAAAAAAAAACGAGAGTGGTACCCCTTTCGGGTTTTTTTTGGTTCGAAATTTTGAGTTTCGATATCTCAGCTCTGGAAGGGTCTAGAGGCTCCATTTTTGCACTCAGGTCTAAGTCTCATGGCCCTCTATCAGAATCCAGAGTTTTGAGAAGATCAGAGAAACTCAAAATTTCAACCCGAAAAAAAAAAACGACAGTGGTACCCCTTTCGTTTTTTTTTTGGTTCGAAATTTTGAGTTTCGATATCTCAGCTCTGGAAGGGTCTAGAGCCTCCATTTTTGCACTCAGGTCTAAGTCTCATGGCCCTCTATCAGAATCCAGAGTTTTGAGAAGATCAGAGAAACTCAAAATTTCAACCCGAAAAAAAAAACGACAGTGGTACCCCTTTCGGTTTTTTTTTGGTTCGAAATTTTGAGTTTCGATATCTCAGCTCTGGAAGGGTCTAGAGCCTTTATTTTTGCACTCAGGTCTAAGTCTCATGGCCCTCTATCAGAATCCAGAGTTTTGAGAAGATCAGAGAAACTCAAAATTTCGACCCGAAAAACAAAACAAAAGTGGTACCACTGTCGTTTTTTTTTTTCGGGTCGAAATTTTGAGTTTCTCTGATCTTCTCAAAACTCTGGATTCTGATAGAGGGCCATGAGACTTAGACCTGAGTGCAAAAATAAAGGCTCTAGACCCTTCCAGAGCTGAGATATCGAAACTCAAAATTTCGTCTCGAAAAAAAAAACGAAAGGGGTACCACTGTCGTTTTTTTTTTCGGGTCGAAATTTTTCGGGAGAAAATTATTTTTTCGCACCAAAAAAAAAACGAAAGGGGTACCACTGTCGTTTTTTTTTCGGGTCGAAATTTTGAGTTGCTCTGATCTTCTTGAAACTCTGGATTATGATAGAGGGCCATGAGACTTAGACCTGAGTGCAAAATGGAGGCTCTAGACCCTTCCAGAGCTGAGATATCGAAACTCAAAATTTCGACCAGAAAAAAAAACGACAGTGTTACCCCTTACGTTTTTTTTGGGGGGGCGAAAAATTAAGTATCCCCAATTTTCTCGAAACTCTAGATTATGAAAGAGGGCCATGAGACTTAGACCTGAGTGGAAAAATGGAGGCTCTAGACCCTTCCAGAGCTGAGATATGGAAACTCAAAATTTCGAACAGAAAAAAAAACGACAGTGTTACCCCTTACGTTTTTTTTGGGGGGGCGAAAAATTAAGTATCTCCAATCGTCTTGAAACTCTGGATTATGATAGAGGGCTATGAGACTTAGACCTGAGTGCAAAAATGGAGGCTCTAGACCCTTCCAGAGCTGAGATATGGAAACTCAAAATTTCGACCAGAAAAAAAAACGACAGTGTTACCCCTTACGTTTTTTTTTTTTTTGGGCGAAAAATTAAGTATCCACAATCGTCTTGAAACTCTGGATTATGACAGAGGGCCATGAGACTTAGACCTGAGTGCAAAAATGGAGGCTCTAGACCCTTCCAGAGCTGAGATATGGAAACTCAAAATTTCGATCAGAAAAAAAAACGACAGTGTTACCCCTTACGTTTTTTTTTTTGGGCAAAAAATGAAGTATCCCCAATCTTCTTGAAACTCTGTATTATTATAGAGGGCCATGAGACTTAGACCTGAGTGCAAAAATGGAGGCTCTAGACCCTTCCAGAGCTGAGATATGGAAACTCAAAATTTCGACCAGAAAAAAAAACGACAGTGTTACCCCTTACGTTTTTTTTGGGGGGGGCGAAAAATTAAGTATCCCCAATTTTCTCGAAACTCTGGATTATGATAGAGGGCCATGAGACTTAGACCTTAGTGCAAAAATGGAGGCTCTAGACCCTTCCAGAGCTGAGATATGGAAACTCAAAATTTCGACCAGAAAAAAAAACGACAGTGTTAACCCTTACGTTTTTTTTGGGGGGGGGTGAAAAATTAAGTATCTCCAGTCGTCTTGAAACTCTGGATTATGATAGAGGGCCATGAGACTTAGACCTGAGTGCAAAAATGGAGGCTCTAGAGTAGACCCTTCCAGAGCTGAGATATGGAAACTCAAAATTTCGAACAGAAAAAAAAACGACAGTGTTACCCCTTACGGTTTTTTTTTTTGGGCGAAAAATTAAGTATCCCCAATCGTCTTGAAACTCTGGATTATGACAGAGGGCCATGAGACTTAGACCTGAGTGCAAAAATGGAGGCTCTAGACCCTTCCAGAGCTGAGATATGGAAACTCAAAATTTCGACCAGAAAAAAAAACGACAGTGTTACCCCTTACGTTTTTTGGGGGGGGGGGGCGAAAAATTAAGTATCCCCAATTTTCTCGAAACTCTGGATTATGATAGAGGGCCATGAGACTTAGACCTGAGTGCAAAAATGGACGCTCTAGACCCTTCCAGAGCTGAGATATGGAAACTAAAAATTTCGAACAGAAAAAAAAACGACAGTGTTACCCCTTACGTTTTTTTGGGGGGGGCGAAAAATTAAGTATCCCCAATTTTCTCGAAACTCTGGATTATGATAGAGGGCCATGAGACTTAGACCTGAGTGCAAAAATGGACGCTCTAGACCCTTCCAGAGCTGAGATATGGAAACTCAAAATTTCGACCAGAAAAAAAACGACAGTGTTACCCCTTACGTTTTTTTTTGGGGGGGGCGAAAAATTAAGTATCCCCAATTTTCTCGAAACTCTGGATTATGATAGAGGGCCATGAGACTTAGACCTTAGTGCAAAAATGGAGGCTCTAGACCCTTCCAGAGCTGAGATATGGAAACTCAAAATTTCGACCAGAAAAAAAAACGACAGTGTTACCCCTTACGTTTTTTTTTTGGGGGGGGCGAAAAATTAAGTATCCCCAATTTTCTCGAAACTCTGGATTATGATAGAGGGCCATGAGACTTAGACCTGAGTGCAAAAATGGAGGCTCTAGACCCTTCCAGAGCTGAGATATGGAAATTCAAAATTTCGACCAGAAAAAAAAACGACAGTGTTACCCCTTACGTTGTTTTTTTTTTGGGCGAAAATTTAAGTATCCCCAATCGTCTTGAAACTCTGGATTATGACAGAGGGCCATGAGACTTAGACCTGAGTGCAAAAATGGAGGCTCTAGACCCTTCCAGAGCTGAGATATGGAAACTCAAAATTTCGACCAGAAAAAAAAACGACAGTGTTACCCCTTACGTTTTTTTTGGGGGGGCGAAAAATTAAGTATCCCCAATTTTCTCGAAACTCTGGATTATGATAGAGGGCCATGAGACTTAGACCTGAGTGCAAAAATGGAGGCTCTAGACCCTTCCAGAGCTGAGATATGGAAACTCAAAATTTCGACCAGACAAAAAAACGACAGTGTTACCCCTTACGTTTTTTTTTTTTTGGGCGAAAAATTAAGTATCCCCAATCGTCTTGAAACTCTGGATTATGACAGAGGGCCATGAGACTTAGACCTGAGTGCAAAAATGGAGGCTCTAGACCCTTCCAGAGCTGAGATATGGAAACTCAAAATTTCGACCAGAAAAAAAAAACGACAGTGTTACCCCTTACGTTTTTTTTTTTTGGGCGAAAAATTAAGTATCCCCAATCTTCTTGAAACTCTGGATTATGATAGAGGGCCATGAGACTTAGACCTGAGTGCAAAAATGGAGGCTCTAGACCCTTCCAGAGCTGAGATATGGAAACTCAAAATTTCGAACAGAAAAAAAAACGACAGTGTTACCCCTTACGTTTTTTTTGGGGGGGCGAAAAATTGAGTATCCCCAATTTCCTCGAAACTCTGGATTATCAATCGTCTTGAAACTCTGGATTATGATAGAGGGCCATGAGACTTAGACCTGAGTGCAAAAATGGAGGCTCTAGACCCTTCCAGAGCTGAGATATGGAACCTCAAAATTTCGACCAGAAAAAAAAAACGAGTGTTACCCCTTACGTTTTTTTGGAGGGGCGAAAAATTAAGTATCCCCAATTTTCTCGAAACTCTGGATTATGATAGAGGGCCATGAGACTTAGACCTGAGTGCAAAAATGGACGCTCTAGACCCTTCCAGAGCTGAGATATGGAAACTCAAAATTTCGAACAGAAAAAAAAACGACAGTGTTACCCCTTACGTTTTTTTTGGGGGGGCGAAAAATTGAGTATCCCCAATTTCCTCGAAACTCTGGATTATGATAGAGGGCCATGAGACTTAGACCTGAGTGCAAAAATGGAGGCTCTAGACCCTTCCAGAGCTGAGATATGGAAACTCAAAATTTCGACCAGAAAAAAAAAACGACAGTGTTACCCCTTACGTTTTTTTTTTTTTTGGGCGAAAAATTAAGTATCCCCAATCGTCTTGAAACTCTGGATTATGACAGAGGGCCATGAGACTTAGACCTGAGTGCAAAAATGGAGGATCTAGACCCTTCCAGAGCTGAGATATGGAAACTCAAAATTTCGACCAGAAAAAAAAAACGACAGTGTTACCCCTTACGTTTTTTTTTTGGGCGAAAAATTAAGTATCCCCAATCTTCTTGAAACTCTGGATTATGATAGAGGGCCATGAGACTTAGACCTGAGTGCAAAAATTGAGGCTCTAGACCCTTCCAGAGCTGAGATATGGAAACTCAAAATTTCGAACAGAAAAAAAAAATGACAGTGATACCCCTTACGTTTTTTTGGGGGGGGGGGGGGCGAAAAATTGAGTATCCCCAATTTCCTCGAAACTCTGGATTATGATAGAGGGCCATGAGACTTAGACCTGAGTGCAAAAATGGAGGCTCTAGACCCTTCCAGAGCTGAGATATGGAAACTCAAAATTTCGACCAGAAAAAAAAACGACAGTGTTACCCCTTACGTTTTTTTTGGGGGGGCGAAAAATCAAGTAACCCCAATTTTTTCTAAACTCTGGATTATGATAGAGGGCCATGAGACTTAGACCTGAGTGGAAAAATGGAGGGTCTAGACCCTTCCAGAGCTGAGATATGGAAACTCAAAATTTCGAACAGAAAAAAAAAACGACAGTGTTACCCCTTACGTTTTTTTTGGGGGGGCGAAAAATTAAGTATCTCCAATCGTCTTGAAACTCTGGATTATGATAGAGGGCCATGAGACTTAGACCTGAGTGCAAAAATGGAGGCTCTAGACCCTTCCAGAGCTGAGATATGGAAACTCAAAATTTCGACCAGAAAAAAAAACGACAGTGTTACCCCTTACGTTTTTTTTTTTTTGGGCGAAAAATTAAGTATCCACAATCGTCTTGAAACTCTGGATTATGACAGAGGGCCATGAGACTTAGACCTGAGTGCAAAAATGGAGGCTCTAGACCCTTCCAGAGCTGAGATATGGAAACTCAAAATTTCGACCAGAAAATAAAACGACAGTGTTACCCCTTACGTTTTTTTTTTTGGGCGAAAAATGAAGTATCCCCAATCTTCTTGAAACTCTGTATTATTATAGAGGGCCATGAGACTTAGACCTGAGTGCAAAAATGGAGGCTCTAGACCCTTCCAGAGCTGAGATATGGAAACTCAAAATTTCGACCAGAAAAAAAAACGACAGTGTTACCCCTTACGTTTTTTTTGGGGGGGGCGAAAAATTAAGTATCCCCAATTTTCTCGAAACTCTGGATTATGATAGAGGGCCATGAGACTTAGACCTTAGTGCAAAAATGGAGGCTCTAGACCCTTGCAGAGCTGAGATATGGAAACTCAAAATTTCGACCAGAAAAAAAAACGACAGTGTTACCCCTTACGTTTTTTTTTTTTGGGCGAAAAATTAAGTATCCCCAATCGTCTTGAAACTCTGGATTATGACAGAGGGCCATGAGACTTAGACCTGAGTGCAAAAATGGAGGCTTTAGACCCTTCCAGAGCTGAGATATGGAAACTCAAAATTTCGACCAGAAAAAAAAAACGACAGTGTTACCCCTTACGTTTTTTTTTTTGGGCGAAAAATGAAGTATCCCCAATCTTCTTGAAACTCTGGATTATGATAGAGGGCCATGAGACTTAGACCTGAGTGCAAAAATGGAGGCTCTAGACCCTTCCAGAGCTGAGATATGGAAACTCAAAATTTCGAACAGAAAAAAAAACGACAGTGTTACCCCTTACGTTTTTTTTGGGGGGGCGAAAAATTGAGTATCCCCAATTTCCTAGAAACTCTGGATTATGATAGAGGGCCATGAGACTTAGACCTGAGTGCAAAAATGGAGGCTCTAGACCCTTCCAGAGCTGAGATATGGAAACTCAAAATTTCGACCAGAAAAAAAAACGACAGTGTTACCCCTTACGTTTTTTTTGGGGGGGCGAAAAATCAAGTAACCCCAATTTTCTCTAAACTCTGGATTATGATAGAGGGCCATGAGACTTAGACCTGAGTGGAAAAATGGAGGCTCTAGACCCTTCCAGAGCTGAGATATGGAAACTCAAAATTTCGAACAGAAAAAAAAAACGACAGTGTTACCCCTTACGTTTTTTTGGGGGGGCGAAAAATTAAGTATCTCCAATCGTCTTGAAACTCTGGATTATGATAGAGGGCCATGAGACTTAGACCTGAGTGCAAAAATGGAGGCTCTAGACCCTTCCAGAGCTGAGATATGGAAACTCAAAATTTCGACCAGAAAAAAAAACGACAGTGTTACCCCTTACGTTTTTTTTTTTTTTGGGCGAAAAATTAAGTATCCACAATCGTCTTGAAACTATGGATTATGACAGAGGGCCATGAGACTTAGACCTGAGTGCAAAAATGGAGGCTCTAGACCCTTCCAGAGCTGAGATATGGAAACTCAAAATTTCGACCAGAAAAAAAAACGACAGTGTTACCCCTTACGTTTTTTTTGGGGGGGGCGAAAAATTAAGTATCCCCAATTTTCTCGAAACTCTGGATTATGATAGAGGGCCATGAGACTTAGACCTTAGTGCAAAAATGGAGGCTCTAGACCCTTCCAGAGCTGAGATATGGAAACTCAAAATTTCGACCAGAAAAAAAAACGACAGTGTTACCCCTTACGTTTTTTTTGGGGGGGCGAAAAATTAAGTATCTCCAATCGTCTTTAAACTCTGGATTATGATAGAGGGCCATGAGACTTAGACCTGAGTGCAAAAATGGAGGCTCTAGACCCTTCCAGAGCTGAGATATGGAAACTCAAAATTTCGAACAGAAAAAAAAAACGACAGTGTTACCCCTTACGGTTTTTTTTTTTGGGCGAAAAATTAAGTATCCCCAATCGTCTTGAAACTCTGGATTATGACAGAGGGCCATGAGACTTAGACCTGAGTGCAAAAATGGAGGCTCTAGACCCTTCCAGAGCTGAGATATGGAAACTCAAAATTTCGACCAGAAAAAAAAAACGACAGTGTTGCCCCTTACGTTTTTTTTTGGGTGGGGGCGAAAAATTAAGTATCCCCAATCTTCTTGAAACTCTGGATTATGATAGAGGGCCATGAGACTTAGACCTGAGTGCAAAAATGGAGGCTCTAGACCCTTCCAGAGCTGAGATATGGAAACTCAAAATTTCGAACAGAAAAAAAAACGACAGTGTTACCCCTTACGTTTTTTTTGGGGGGGCGAAAAATTGAGTATCCCCAATTTCCTCGAAACTCTGGATTATGATAGAGGGCCATGAGACTTAGACCTGAGTGCAAAAATGGAGGCTCTAGACCCTTCCAGAGCTGAGATATGGAAACTCAAAATTTCGACCAGAAAAAAAAACGACAGTGTTACCCCTTACGTTTTTTTTGGGGGGGCGAAAAATCAAGTAACCCCAATTTTCTCTAAACTCTGGATTATGATAGAGGGCCATGAGACTTAGACCTGAGTGGAAAAATGGAGGCTCTAGACCCTTCCAGAGCTGAGATATGGAAACTCAAAATTTCGAACAGAAAAAAAAACGACAGTGTTACCCCTTACGTTTTTTTTGGGGGGGCGAAAAATTAAGTATCTCCAATCGTCTTGAAACTCTGGATTATGATAGAGGGCCATGAGACTTAGACCTGAGTGCAAAAATGGAGGCTCTAGACCCTTCCAGAGCTGAGATATGGAACCTCAAAATTTCGACCAGAAAAAAAAAACGACAGTGTTACCCCTTACGTTTTTTTGGGGGGGCGAAAAATTAAGTATCCCCAATTTTCTCGAAACTCTGGATTATGATAGAGGGCCATGAGACTTAGACCTGAGTGCAAAAATGGACGCTCTAGACCCTTCCAGAGCTGAGATATGGAAACTCAAAATTTCGAACAGAAAAAAAAACGACAGTGTTACCCCTTACGTTTTTTTGGGGGGGGCGAAAAATTGAGTATCCCCAATTTCCTCGAAACTCTGGATTATGATAGAGGGCCATGAGACTTAGACCTGAGTGCAAAAATGGAGGCTCTAGACCCTTCCAGAGCTGAGATATGGAAACTCAAAATTTCGACCAGAAAAAAAAACGACAGTGTTACCCCTTACGGTTTTTTTTTTTTTGGGCGAAAAATTAAGTATCCCCAATCGTCTTGAAACTCTGGATTATGACAGAGGGCCATGAGACTTAGACCTGAGTGCAAAAATGGAGGATCTAGACCCTTCCAGAGCTGAGATATGGAAACTCAAAATTTCGACCAGAAAAAAAAAACGACAGTGTTACCCCTTACGTTCTTTTTTTGGGCGAAAAATTAAGTATCCCCAATCTTCTTGAAACTCTGGATTATGATAAAGGGCCATGAGACTTAGACCTGAGTGCAAAAATTGAGGCTCTAGACCCTTCCAGAGCTGAGATATGGAAACTCAAAATTTCGAACAGAAAAAAAAACGACAGTGTTACCCCTTACGTTTTTTTGGGGGGGGCGAAAAATTGAGTATCCCCAATTTCCTCGAAACTCTGGATTATGATAGAGGGCCATGAGACTTAGACCTGAGTGCAAAAATGGAGGCTCTAGACCCTTCCAGAGCTGAGATATGGAAACTCAAAATTTCGACCAGAAAAAAAAAGGACAGTGTTACCCCTTACGTTTTTTTTGGGGGGGCGAAAAATCAAGTAACCCCAATTTTCTCTAAACTCTGGATTATGATAGAGGGCCATGAGACTTAGACCTGAGTGGAAAAATGGAGGCTCTAGACCCTTCCAGAGCTGAGATATGGAAACTCAAAATTTCGAACAGAAAAAAAAAACGACAGTGTTACCCCTTACGTTTTTTTTGGGGGGGCGAAAAATTAAGTATCTCCAATCGTCTTGAAACTCTGGATTATGATAGAGGGCCATGAGACTTAGACCTGAGTGCAAAAATGGAGGCTCTAGACCCTTCCAGAGCTGAGATATGGAAACTCAAAATTTCGACCAGAAAAAAAAACGACAGTGTTACCCCTTACGTTTTTTTTTTTTGGGCGAAAAATTAAGTATCCACAATCGTCTTGAAACTCTGGATTATGACAGAGGGCCATGAGACTTAGACCTGAGTGCAAAAATGGAGGCTCTAGACCCTTCCAGAGCTGAGATATGGAAACTCAAAATTTCGACCAGAAAATAAAACGACATTGTTACCCCTTACGTTTTTTTTTTTTGGGCGAAAAATGAAGTATCCCCAATCTTCTTGAAACTCTGTATTATTATAGAGGGCCATGAGACTTAGACCTGAGTGCAAAAATGGAGGCTCTAGACCCTTCCAGAGCTGAGATATGGAAACTCAAAATTTCGACCAGAAAAAAAAACGACAGTGTTACCCCTTACGTTTTTTTTGGGGGGGGCGAAAAATTAAGTATCCCCAATTTTCTCGAAACTCTGGATTATGATAGAGGGCCATGAGACTTAGACCTTAGTGCAAAAATGGAGGCTCTAGACCCTTCCAGAGCTGAGATATGGAAACTCAAAATTTCGACCAGAAAAAAAAACGACAGTGTTACCCCTTACGTTTTTTTTTTTGGGCGAAAAATTAAGTATCCCCAATCGTCTTGAAACTCTGGATTATGACAGAGGGCCATGAGACTTAGACCTGAGTGCAAAAATGGAGGCTCTAGACCCTTCCAGAGCTGAGATATGGAAACTCAAAATTTCGAACAGAAAAAAAAACGACAGTGTTACCCCTTACGTTTTTTTTGGGGGGGCGAAAAATTGAGTATCCCCAATTTCCTAGAAACTCTGGATTATGATAGAGGGCCATGAGACTTAGACCTGAGTGCAAAAATGGAGGCTCTAGACCCTTCCAGAGCTGAGATATGGAAACTCAAAATTTCGACCAGAAAAAAAAACGACAGTGTTACCCCTTACGTTTTTTTTGGGGGGGCGAAAAATCAAGTAACCCCAATTTTCTCTAAACTCTGGATTATGATAGAGGGCCATGAGACTTAGACCTGAGTGGAAAAATGGAGGCTCTAGACCCTTCCAGAGCTGAGATATGGAAACTCAAAATTTCGAACAGAAAAAAAAAACGACAGTGTTACCCCTTACGTTTTTTTGGGGGGCGAAAAATTAAGTATCTCCAATCGTCTTGAAACTCTGGATTATGATAGAGGGCCATGAGACTTAGACCTGAGTGCAAAAATGGAGGCTCTAGACCCTTCCAGAGCTGAGATATGGAAACTCAAAATTTCGACCAGAAAAAAAAACGACAGTGTTACCCCTTACGTTTTTTTTTTTTTTGGGCGAAAAATTAAGTATCCACAATCGTCTTGAAACTCTGGATTATGACAGAGGGCCATGAGACTTAGACCTGAGTGCAAAAATGGAGGCTCTAGACCCTTCCAGAGCTGAGATATGGAAACTCAAAATTTCGACCAGAAAAAAAAACGACAGTGTTACCCCTTACGTTTTTTTTGGGGGGGGCGAAAAATTAAGTATCCCCAATTTTCTCGAAACTCTGGATTATGATAGAGGGCCATGAGACTTAGACCTTAGTGCAAAAATGGAGGCTCTAGACCCTTCCAGAGCTGAGATATGGAAACTCAAAATTTCGACCAGAAAAAAAAACGACAGTGTTACCCCTTACGTTTTTTTTGGGGGGGCGAAAAATTAAGTATCTCCAATCGTCTTTAAACTCTGGATTATGATAGAGGGCCATGAGACTTAGACCTGAGTGCAAAAATGGACGCTCTAGACCCTTCCAGAGCTGAGATATGGAAACTCAAAATTTCGAACAGAAAAAAAAAACGACAGTGTTACCCCTTACGTTTTTTTTGGGGGGGTGAAAAATTAAGTATCCCCAATTTTCTCGAAACTCTGGATTATGATAGAGGGCCATGAGACTTAGACCTGAGTGCAAAAATGGAGGCTCTAGACCCTTCCAGAGCTGAGATATGGAAACTCAAAATTTCGACCAGAAAAAAAAACGACAGTGTTACCCCTTACGTTTTTTTTGGGGGGGCGAAAAATTAAGTATCCCCAATTTTCTCGAAACTCTGGATTATGATAGAGGGCCATGAGACTTAGACCTTAGTGCAAAAATGGAGGCTCTAGACCCTTCCAGAGCTGAGATATGGAAACTCAAAATTTCGACCAGAAAAAAAAACGACAGTGTTACCCCTTACGTTTTTTTTGGGGGGGGCGAAAAATTAAGTATCCCCAATTTTCTCGAAACTCTGGATTATGATAGAGGGCCATGAGACTTAGACCTGAGTGCAAAAATGGAGGCTCTAGACCCTTCCAGAGCTGAGATATGGAAATTCAAAATTTCGACCAGAAAAAAAAAACGACAGTGTTACCCCTTACGTTTTTTTTTTTTTGGGCGAAAAATTAAGTATCCCCAATCGTCTTGAAACTCTGGATTATGACAGAGGGCCATGAGACTTAGACCTGAGTGCAAAAATGGAGGCTCTAGACCCTTCCAGAGCTGAGATATCGAAACTCAAAATTTCAACCAGAAAAAAAAAACGACAGTGTTACCCCTTACGTTTTTTTTTTTTGGGCGAAAAATTAAGTATCCCCAATTTTCCCAAAACTCTGGATTATGATAGAGGGCCATGAGACTTAGACCTGAGTGCAAAAATGGAGGCTCTAGACCCTTCCAGAGCTGAGATATGGAAACTCAAAATTTCGACCAGAAAAAAAAACGACAGTGTTACCCCTTACGTTTTTTTTGGGGGGGCGAAAAATTAAGTATCCCCAATTTTCTCGAAACTCTGGATTATGATAGAGGGCCATGAGACTTAGACCTGAGTGCAAAAATGGAGGCTCTAGACCCTTCCAGAGCTGAGATATGGAAACTCAAAATTTCGACCAGAAAAAAAAATGACAGTGTTACCCCTTACGGTTTTTTTTTTTTGGGCGAAAAATTAAGTATCCCCAATTTTCTCGAAACTCTGGATTATGATAGAGGGCCATGAGACTTAGACCTGAGTGCAAAAATGGAGGCTCTAGACCCTTCCAGAGCTGAGATATGGAAACTCAAAATTTCGACCAGAAAAAAAAACGACAGTGTTACCCCTTACGTTTTTTTTTTTTGGGCGAAAAATTAAGTATCCCCAATCGTCTTGAAACTCTGGATTATGACAGAGGGCCATGAGACTTAGACCTGAGTGCAAAAATGGAGGCTCTAGACCCTTCCAGAGCTGAGATATGGAAACTCAAAATTTCGACCAGAAAAAAAAACGACAGTGTTACCCCTTACGTTTTTTTTTTTGGGCGAAAAATTAAGTATCCCCAATCTTCTTGAAACTCTGGATTATGATAGAGGGCCATGAGACTTAGACCTGAGTGCAAAAATGGAGGCTCTAGACCCTTCCAGAGCTGAGATATGGAAACTCAAAATTTCGAACAGAAAAAAAAAACGACAGTGTTACCCCTTACGTTTTTTTTGGGGGGGCGAAAAATCAAGTAACCCCAATTTTCTCTAAACTCTGGATTATGATAGAGGGCCATGAGACTTAGACCTGAGTGGAAAAATGGAGGCTCTAGACCCTTCCAGAGCTGAGATATGGAAACTCAAAATTTCGAACAGAAAAAAAAACGACAGTGTTACCCCTTACGTTTTTTTGGGGGGGGGGCGAAAAATGAAGTATCCCCAATTTTCTCGAAACTCTGGATTATGATAGAGGGCCATGAGACTTAGACCTGAGTGCAAAAATGGAGGCTCTAGACCCTTCCAGAGCTGAGATATGGAAACTCAAAATTTCGAACAGAAAAAAAAAACCACAGTGTTACCCCTTACGTTCTTTTTGGGGGGGCGAAAAATTAAGTATCCCCAATTTTCTCGAAACTCTGGATTATGATAGAGGGCCATGAGACTTAGACCTTAGTGCAAAAATGGAGGCTCTAGACCCTTCCAGAGCTGAGATATGGAAACTCAAAATTTCGACCAGAAAAAAAAAACGACAGTGTTACCCCTTACGTTTTTTTTTGGGGGGGCGAAAAATTAAGTATCTCCAATCGTCTTGAAACTCTGGATTATGATAGAGGGCCATGAGACTTAGACCTGAGTGCAAAAATGGAGGCTCTAGACCCTTCCAGAGCTGAGATATATGGAAACTCAAAATTTCGACCAGAAAAAAAAACGACAGTGTTACCCCTTACGTTTTTTTTTTTGGGGCGAAAAATTAAGTATCCACTAGGGGTGGCACGGTACATGAAAAAACACCCGAACCGTTCGGTTCGCTTGTCTCGGTTCGGAGCGTGTGTGCGTCTCACGGTTCGACGCATGCGCAATGTAACCTCGTGCCCGTATGTGACGTGTGTTTTCATTTCGCGCGACATAAGCTTGTTAGACTTGGACCGGCGCTGCACAGAGCGACCGGTGAATAACATCACACTAGAGCGGGGACGACGGCTCAGTCACTCACTTTCGCGATATTTGATGTCGCTCTGTGCAGCGCCGGTTCAAGTTAGTAAACAAGCCAGTAAAAGTGGAGTATGGAGCGCTGCAGGTCACAGCACGCGGAGAAATGGCAAGTGGGAGAGATGAGGGAGTTGGAGGATGCGCCAGCGTCCTATAAGTCTATAAGTCCGGTGTGTGGGGACATTTTTGATTTCATGTTATGGTATTTTAATATAACGTTACAGTGGCACTTTATGTTTAGATAAGAGCTTCAGTCAAATGTTTCCAAATCCTGCACTTTAATTTAAACTGAAAAAAAGGTACCCTCACTTTTTGGGAATAGAAGCATTGTTGATACTGTTTTTTGTGTTGAGGTTGAACTTTTCACTTTATGTTTATGGCCTTTGCTATTTCTATAGCCTAATTATAGGCAATGAGGTTTCATGTATATTGACTTATTCATAAAAGACAGTGTAGTTCCTCTTTTTTTCTTTTAAAAGATAGAATTTTTGTAAGAGCTACAAAAGTTGTCAGTTCATAAATGCAAGTTAATTTCTTTGTGTAAATAAGATTTGTGTGATAAAAATGCACAAGTTCTTGTAGACATAGTGATACACATTCTCCTTTTTTTTGCCAAATAAACGAAAAGCATGTCAATTTCTTCTCTCTTGCTGTGTCAAAATCTCACCTAGCTTTCCTCTGAGATAGTCCCAAAATGTGCTTAAAGTCAGAGTCAAATTCAGTTTGTGCATGATTGCATGAATATCATTTTTTTTATACTGTATCCTAAAGTGTGGATAATTAAGCTATATATCACATGCTGAAGTACATTTCTGAAGTGTTAAAGATTAAAAGAAAAAAATAACAAGAACCGTACAGAACCGAAAACCGTGACACTAAAACCGTGATACAAACCGAACCGTCGGTTTCGTGAACCGTGCCACCCCTAGTATCCACAATCGTCTTGAAACTCTGGATTATGACAGAGGGCCATGAGACTTAGACCTGAGTGCAAAAATGGAGGCTCTAGACCCTTCCAGAGCTGAGATATGGAAACTCAAAATTTCGACCAGAAAAAAAAAACGACAGTGTTACCCCTTACGTTTTTTTTTTTGGGCGAAAAATTAAGTATCCCCAATCTTCTTGAAACTCTGGATTATGATAGAGGGCCATGAGACTTAGACCTGAGTGCAAAAATGGAGGCTCTAGACCCTTCCAGAGCTGAGATATGGAAACTCAAAATTTCGAACAGAAAAAAAAAACGACAGTGTTACCCCTTACGTTTTTTTTGGGGGGGCGAAAAATTGAGTATCCCCAATTTCCTCGAAACTCTGGATTATGATAGAGGGCCATGAGACTTAGACCTGAGTGCAAAAATGGAGGCTCTAGACCCTTCCAGAGCTGAGATATGCAAACTCAAAATTTCGACCAGAAAAAAAAACGACAGTGTTACCCCTTACGTTTTTTTGGGGGGGGCGAAAAATCAAGTAACCCCAATTTTCTCTAAACTCTGGATTATGATAGAGGGCCATGAGACTTAGACCTGAGTGGAAAAATGGAGGCTCTAGACCCTTCCAGAGCTGAGATATGGAAACTCAAAATTTCGAACAGAAAAAAAAACGACAGTGTTACCCCTTACGTTTTTTTTGGGGGGGCGAAAAATTAAGTATCCCCAATTTTCTCGAAACTCTGGATTATGATAGAGGGCCATGAGACTTAGACCTGAGTGCAAAAATGGAGGCTCTAGACCCTTCCAGAGCTGAGATATGGAAACTCAAAATTTCGACCAGAAAAAAAAACGACAGTGTTACCCCTTACGTTTTTTTTGGGGGGGCGAAAAATTAAGTATCCCCAATTTTCTCGAAACTCTGGATTATGATAGAGGGCCATGAGACTTAGACCTTAGTGCAAAAATGGAGGCTCTAGACCCTTCCAGAGCTGAGATATGGAAACTCAAAATTTCGACCAGAAAAAAAAAACGACAGTGTTACCCCTTACGTTTTTTTTTTTTGGGCGAAAAATTAAGTATCCCCAATCTTCTTGAAACTCTGGATTATGATAGAGGGCCATGAGACTTAGACCTGAGTGCAAAAATGGAGGCTCTAGACCCTTCCAGAGCTGAGATATGGAAACTCAAAATTTCGAACAGAAAAAAAAAACGACAGTGTTACCCCTTACGTTTTTTTTGGGGGGGCGAAAAATTGAGTATCCCCAATTTCCTCGAAACTCTGGATTATGATAGAGGGCCATGAGACTTAGACCTGAGTGCAAAAATGGAGGCTCTGGACCCTTCCAGAGCTGAGATATGGAAACTCAAAATTTCGACCAGAAAAAAAAACGACAGTGTTACCCCTTACGTTTTTTTGGGGGGGGCGAAAAATCAAGTAACCCCACTTTTCTCTAAACTCTGGATTATGATAGAGGGCCATGAGACTTAGACCTGAGTGGAAAAATGGAGGCTCTAGACCCTTCCAGAGCTGAGATATGGAAACTCAAAATTTCGAACAGAAAAAAAAACGACAGTGTTACCCCTTACGTTTTTTTGGGGGGGGCGAAAAATTAAGTATCCCCAATTTTCTCGAAACTCTGGATTATGATAGAGGGCCATGAGACTTAGACCTGAGTGCAAAAATGGAGGCTCTAGACCCTTCCAGAGCTGAGATATGGAAACTCAAAATTTCGAACAGAAAAAAAACCCACAGTGTTACCCCTTACGTTTTTTTTGGGGGGGCGAAAAATTAAGTATCTCCAATCGTCTTGAAACTCTGGATTATGATAGAGGGTCATGAGACTTAGACCTGAGTGCAAAAATGGAGGCTCTAGACCCTTCCAGAGCTGAGATATGGAAACTCAAAATTTCGACCAGAAAAAAAAACGACAGTGTTACCCCTTACGTTTTTTTTTTTTGGGCGAAAAATTAAGTATCCCCAATCGTCTTGAAACTCTGGATTATGACAGAGGGCCATGAGACTTAGACCTGAGTGCAAAAATGGAGGCTCTAGACCCTTCCAGAGCTGAGATATGGAAACTCAAAATTTCGACCAGAAAAAAAAAACGACAGTGTTACCTCTTACGTTTTTTTTTTGGGCGAAAAATTAAGTATCCCCAATCTTCTTGAAACTCTGGATTATGATAGAGGGCCATGAGACTTAGACCTGAGTGCAAAAATGGAGGCTCTAGACCCTTCCAGAGCTGAGATATGGAAACTCAAAATTTCGAACAGAAAAAAAAAACGACTGTGTTACCCCTTACGTTTTTTTTTTTTGGGCGAAAAATTAAGTATCCCCAATTTTCTCGAAACTCTGGATTATGATAGAGGGCCATGAGACTTAGACCTGAGTGCAAAAATGGAGGCTCTAGACCCTTCCAGAGCTGAGATATGGAAACTCAAAATTTCGACCAGAAAAAAAAACGACAGTGTTACCCCTTACGTTTTTTTTTTTTGGGCGAAAAATTAAGTATCCCCAATCGTCTTGAAACTCTGGATTATGACAGAGGGCCATGAGACTTAGACCTGAGTGCAAAAATGGAGGCTCTAGACCCTTCCAGAGCTGAGATATGGAAACTCAAAATTTCGACCAGAAAAAAAAAACGACAGTGTTACCCCTTACGTTTTTTTTTTTTGGGCGAAAAATTAAGTATCCCCAATCTTCTTGAAACTCTGGATTATGATAGAGGGCCATGAGACTTAGACCTGAGTGCAAAAATGGAGGCTCTAGACCCTTCCAGAGCTGAGATATGGAAACTCAAAATTTCGAACAGAAAATAAAAACGACAGTGTTACCCCTTACGTTTTTTTTGGGGGGGCGAAAAATTGAGTATCCCCAATTTCCTCGAAACTCTGGATTATGATAGAGGGCCATGAGACTTAGACCTGAGTGCAAAAATGGAGGCTCTAGACCCTTCCAGAGCTGAGATATTGAAACTCAAAATTTCGACCAGAAAAAAAAACGACAGTGTTACCCCTTACGTTTTTTTTGGGGGGGCGAAAAATCAAGTAACCCCAATTTTCTCTAAACTCTGGATTATGATAGAGGGCCATGAGACTTAGACCTGAGTGGAAAAATGGAGGCTCTAGACCCTTCCAGAGCTGAGATATGGAAACTCAAAATTTCGACCAGAAAAAAAAACGACAGTGTTACCCCTTACGTTTTTTTTGGGGGGGCGAAAAATTAAGTATCCCCAATTTTCTCGAAACTCTGGATTATGATAGAGGGCCATGAGACTTAGACCTGAGTGCAAAAATGGAGGCTCTAGACCCTTCCAGAGCTGAGATATGGAAACTCAAAATTTCGACCAGAAAAAAAAACGACAGTGTTACCCCTTACGTTTTTTTTGGGGGGGCGAAAAATTAAGTATCCCCAATTTTCTCGAAACTCTGGATTATGATAGAGGGCCATGAGACTTAGACCCTAGTGCAAAAATGGAGGCTCTAGACCCTTCCAGAGCTGAGATATGGAAACTCAAAATTTCGACCAGAAAAAAAAAACGACAGTGTTACCCCTTACGTTTTTTTTTTTGGGCGAAAAATTAAGTATCCCCAATCTTCTTGAAACTCTGGATTATGATAGAGGGCCATGAGACTTAGACCTGAGTGCAAAAATGGAGGCTCTAGAACCTTCCAGAGCTGAGATATGGAAACTCAAAATTTCGAACAGAAAAAAAAAACGACAGTGTTACCCCTTACGTTTTTTTTGGGGGGGCGAAAAATTGAGTATCCCCAATTTCCTCGAAACTCTGGATTATGATAGAGGGCCATGAGACTTAGACCTGAGTGCAAAAATGGAGGCTCTAGACCCTTAGAGAGCTGAGATATGGAAACTCAAAATTTCGACCAGAAAAAAAAACGACAGTGTTACCCCTTACGTTTTTTTTGGGGGGGCGAAAAATTAAGTATCCCCAATTTTCTCGAAACTCTGGATTATGATAGAGGGCCATGAGACTTAGACCTGAGTGCAAAAATGGAGGCTCTAGACCCTTCCAGAGCTGAGATATGGAAACTCAAAATTTCGACCAGAAAAAAAAACGACAGTGTTACCCCTTACGTTTTTTTTGGGGGGGCGAAAAATTAAGTATCCCCAATTTTCTCGAAACTCTGGATTATGATAGAGGGCCATGAGACTTAGACCTGAGTGCAAAAATGGAGGCTCTAGACCCTTAGAGAGCTGAGATATGGAAACTCAAAATTTCGACCAGAAAAAAAAACGACAGTGTTACCCCTTACGTTTTTTTTGGGGGGGCGAAAAATTAAGTATCCCCAATTTTCTCGAAACTCTGGATTATGATAGAGGGCCATGAGACTTAGACCTGAGTGCAAAAATGGAGGCTCTAGACCCTTCCAGAGCTGAGATATGGAAACTCAAAATTTCGAACAGAAAAAAAAACGACAGTGTTACCCCTTACGTTTTTTTTGGGGGGGCGAAAAATTAAGTATCCCCAATTTTCTCGAAACTCTGGATTATGATAGAGGGCCATGAGACTTAGACCTGAGTGCAAAAATGGAGGCTCTAGACCCTTCCAGAGCTGAGATATGGAAACTCAAAATTTCGACCAGAAAAAAAAACGACAGTGTTACCCCTTACGTTTTTTTTGGGGGGGCGAAAAATTAAGTATCCCCAATTTTCTCGAAACTCTGGATTATGATAGAGGGCCATGAGACTTAGACCTGAGTGCAAAAATGGAGGCTCTAGACCCTTCCAGAGCTGAGATATGGAAACTCAAAATTTCGACCAGAAAAAAAAACGACAGTGTTACCCCTTACGTTTTTTTTGGGGGGGCGAAAAATTAAGTATCCCCAATTTTCTCGAAACTCTGGATTATGATAGAGGGCCATGAGACTTAGACCTTAGTGCAAAAATGGAGGCTCTAGACCCTTCCAGAGCTGAGATATGGAAACTCAAAATTTCGACCAGAAAAAAAAAACGACAGTGTTACCCCTTACGTTTTTTTTTTTTGGGCGAAAAATTAAGTATCCCCAATCTTCTTGAAACTCTGGATTATGATAGAGGGCCATGAGACTTAGACCTGAGTGCAAAAATGGAGGCTCTAGACCCTTCCAGAGCTGAGATATGGAAACTCAAAATTTCGAACAGAAAAAAAAAACGACAGTGTTACCCCTTACGTTTTTTTTGGGGGGGCGAAAAATTGAGTATCCCCAATTTCCTCGAAACTCTGGATTATGATAGAGGGCCATGAGACTTAGACCTGAGTGCAAAAATGGAGGCTCTGGACCCTTCCAGAGCTGAGATATGGAAACTCAAAATTTCGACCAGAAAAAAAAACGACAGTGTTACCCCTTACGTTTTTTTTGGGGGGGCGAAAAATCAAGTAACCCCAATTTTCTCTAAACTCTGGATTATGATAGAGGGCCATGAGACTTAGACCTGAGTGGAAAAATGGAGGCTCTAGACCCTTCCAGAGCTGAGATATGGAAACTCAAAATTTCGAACAGAAAAAAAAAACGACAGTGTTACCCCTTACGTTTTTTTGGGGGGGGCGAAAAATTAAGTATCCCCAATTTTCTCGAAACTCTGGATTATGATAGAGGGCCATGAGACTTAGACCTGAGTGCAAAAATGGAGGCTCTAGACCCTTCCAGAGCTGAGATATGGAAACTCAAAATTTCGAACAGAAAAAAAACCCACAGTGTTACCCCTTACGTTTTTTTTGGGGGGGCGAAAAATTAAGTATCTCCAATCGTCTTGAAACTCTGGATTATGATAGAGGGTCATGAGACTTAGACCTGAGTGCAAAAATGGAGGCTCTAGACCCTTCCAGAGCTGAGATATGGAAACTCAAAATTTCGACCAGAAAAAAAAACGACAGTGTTACCCCTTACGTTTTTTTTTTTTGGGCGAAAAATTAAGTATCCCCAATCGTCTTGAAACTCTGGATTATGACAGAGGGCCATGAGACTTAGACCTGAGTGCAAAAATGGAGGCTCTAGACCCTTCCAGAGCTGAGATATTGAAACTCAAAATTTCGACCAGAAAAAAAAAACGACAGTGTTACCTCTTACGTTTTTTTTTTGGGCGAAAAATTAAGTATCCCCAATCTTCTTGAAACTCTGGATTATGATAGAGGGCCATGAGACTTAGACCTGAGTGCAAAAATGGAGGCTCTAGACCCTTCCAGAGCTGAGATATGGAAACTCAAAATTTCGAACAGAAAAAAAAAACGACTGTGTTACCCCTTACGTTTTTTTTTTTTGGGCGAAAAATTAAGTATCCCCAATTTTCTCGAAACTCTGGATTATGATAGAGGGCCATGAGACTTAGACCTGAGTGCAAAAATGGAGGCTCTAGACCCTTCCAGAGCTGAGATATGGAAACTCAAAATTTCGACCAGAAAAAAAAACGACAGTGTTACCCCTTACGTTTTTTTTTTTTGGGCGAAAAATTAAGTATCCCCAATCGTCTTGAAACTCTGGATTATGACAGAGGGCCATGAGACTTAGACCTGAGTGCAAAAATGGAGGCTCTAGACCCTTCCAGAGCTGAGATATGGAAACTCAAAATTTCGACCAGAAAAAAAAAACGACAGTGTTACCCCTTACGTTTTTTTTTTTTGGGCGAAAAATTAAGTATCCCCAATCTTCTTGAAACTCTGGATTATGATAGAGGGCCATGAGACTTAGACCTGAGTGCAAAAATGGAGGCTCTAGACCCTTCCAGAGCTGAGATATGGAAACTCAAAATTTCGAACAGAAAATAAAAACGACAGTGTTACCCCTTACGTTTTTTTTGGGGGGGCGAAAAATTGAGTATCCCCAATTTCCTCGAAACTCTGGATTATGATAGAGGGCCATGAGACTTAGACCTGAGTGCAAAAATGGAGGCTCTAGACCCTTCCAGAGCTGAGATATTGAAACTCAAAATTTCGACCAGAAAAAAAAACGACAGTGTTACCCCTTACGTTTTTTTTGGGGGGGCGAAAAATCAAGTAACCCCAATTTTCTCTAAACTCTGGATTATGATAGAGGGCCATGAGACTTAGACCTGAGTGGAAAAATGGAGGCTCTAGACCCTTCCAGAGCTGAGATATGGAAACTCAAAATTTCGACCAGAAAAAAAAACGACAGTGTTACCCCTTACGTTTTTTTTGGGGGGGCGAAAAATTAAGTATCCCCAATTTTCTCGAAACTCTGGATTATGATAGAGGGCCATGAGACTTAGACCTGAGTGCAAAAATGGAGGCTCTAGACCCTTCCAGAGCTGAGATATGGAAACTCAAAATTTCGACCAGAAAAAAAAACGACAGTGTTACCCCTTACGTTTTTTTTGGGGGGGCGAAAAATTAAGTATCCCCAATTTTCTCGAAACTCTGGATTATGATAGAGGGCCATGAGACTTAGACCCTAGTGCAAAAATGGAGGCTCTAGACCCTTCCAGAGCTGAGATATGGAAACTCAAAATTTCGACCAGAAAAAAAAAACGACAGTGTTACCCCTTACGTTTTTTTTTTTGGGCGAAAAATTAAGTATCCCCAATCTTCTTGAAACTCTGGATTATGATAGAGGGCCATGAGACTTAGACCTGAGTGCAAAAATGGAGGCTCTAGAACCTTCCAGAGCTGAGATATGGAAACTCAAAATTTCGAACAGAAAAAAAAACGACAGTGTTACCCCTTACGTTTTTTTTGGGGGGGCGAAAAATTAAGTATCCCCAATTTTCTCGAAACTCTGGATTATGATAGAGGGCCATGAGACTTAGACCTGAGTGCAAAAATGGAGGCTCTAGACCCTTCCAGAGCTGAGATATGGAAACTCAAAATTTCGACCAGAAAAAAAAACGACAGTGTTACCCCTTACGTTTTTTTTGGGGGGGCGAAAAATTAAGTATCCCCAATTTTCTCGAAACTCTGGATTATGATAGAGGGCCATGAGACTTAGACCTGAGTGCAAAAATGGAGGCTCTAGACCCTTCCAGAGCTGAGATATGGAAACTCAAAATTTCGACCAGAAAAAAAAACGACAGTGTTACCCCTTACGTTTTTTTTGGGGGGGCGAAAAATTAAGTATCCCCAATTTTCTCGAAACTCTGGATTATGATAGAGGGCCATGAGACTTAGACCTTAGTGCAAAAATGGAGGCTCTAGACCCTTCCAGAGCTGAGATATGGAAACTCAAAATTTCGACCAGAAAAAAAAAACGACAGTGTTACCCCTTACGTTTTTTTTTTTTTGGGCGAAAAATTAAGTATCCCCAATCTTCTTGAAACTCTGGATTATGATAGAGGGCCATGAGACTTAGACCTGAGTGCAAAAATGGAGGCTCTAGACCCTTCCAGAGCTGAGATATGGAAACTCAAAATTTCGAACAGAAAAAAAAAACGACAGTGTTACCCCTTACGTTTTTTTTGGGGGGGCGAAAAATTGAGTATCCCCAATTTCCTCGAAACTCTGGATTATGATAGAGGGCCATGAGACTTAGACCTGAGTGCAAAAATGGAGGCTCTGGACCCTTCCAGAGCTGAGATATGGAAACTCAAAATTTCGACCAGAAAAAAAAACGACAGTGTTACCCCTTACGTTTTTTTGGGGGGGGCGAAAAATCAAGTAACCCCAATTTTCTCTAAACTCTGGATTATGATAGAGGGCCATGAGACTTAGACCTGAGTGGAAAAATGGAGGCTCTAGACCCTTCCAGAGCTGAGATATGGAAACTCAAAATTTCGAACAGAAAAAAAAAACGACAGTGTTACCCCTTACGTTTTTTTGGGGGGGGCGAAAAATTAAGTATCCCCAATTTTCTCGAAACTCTGGATTATGATAGAGGGCCATGAGACTTAGACCTGAGTGCAAAAATGGAGGCTCTAGACCCTTCCAGAGCTGAGATATGGAAACTCAAAATTTCGAACAGAAAAAAAACCCACAGTGTTACCCCTTACGTTTTTTTTGGGGGGGCGAAAAATTAAGTATCTCCAATCGTCTTGAAACTCTGGATTATGATAGAGGGTCATGAGACTTAGACCTGATTGCAAAAATGGAGGCTCTAGACCCTTCCAGAGCTGAGATATGGAAACTCAAAATTTCGACCAGAAAAAAAAACGACAGTGTTACCCCTTACGTTTTTTTTTTTTGGGCGAAAAATTAAGTATCCCCAATCGTCTTGAAACTCTGGATTATGACAGAGGGCCATGAGACTTAGACCTGAGTGCAAAAATGGAGGCTCTAGACCCTTCCAGAGCTGAGATATGGAAACTCAAAATTTCGACCAGAAAAAAAAAACGACAGTGTTACCTCTTACGTTTTTTTTTTGGGCGAAAAATTAAGTATCCCCAATCTTCTTGAAACTCTGGATTATGATAGAGGGCCATGAGACTTAGACCTGAGTGCAAAAATGGAGGCTCTAGACCCTTCCAGAGCTGAGATATGGAAACTCAAAATTTCGAACAGAAAAAAAAAACGACTGTGTTACCCCTTACGTTTTTTTTTTTTGGGCGAAAAATTAAGTATCCCCAATTTTCTCGAAACTCTGGATTATGATAGAGGGCCATGAGACTTAGACCTGAGTGCAAAAATGGAGGCTCTAGACCCTTCCAGAGCTGAGATATGGAAACTCAAAATTTCGACCAGAAAAAAAAACGACAGTGTTACCCCTTACGTTTTTTTTTTTTGGGCGAAAAATTAAGTATCCCCAATCGTCTTGAAACTCTGGATTATGACAGAGGGCCATGAGACTTAGACCTGAGTGCAAAAATGGAGGCTCTAGACCCTTCCAGAGCTGAGATATGGAAACTCAAAATTTCGACCAGAAAAAAAAAACGACAGTGTTACCCCTTACGTTTTTTTTTTTTGGGCGAAAAATTAAGTATCCCCAATCTTCTTGAAACTCTGGATTATGATAGAGGGCCATGAGACTTAGACCTGAGTGCAAAAATGGAGGCTCTAGACCCTTCCAGAGCTGAGATATGGAAACTCAAAATTTCGAACAGAAAATAAAAACGACAGTGTTACCCCTTACGTTTTTTTTGGGGGGGCGAAAAATTGAGTATCCCCAATTTCCTCGAAACTCTGGATTATGATAGAGGGCCATGAGACTTAGACCTGAGTGCAAAAATGGAGGCTCTAGACCCTTCCAGAGCTGAGATATTGAAACTCAAAATTTCGACCAGAAAAAAAAACGACAGTGTTACCCCTTACGTTTTTTTTGGGGGGGCGAAAAATCAAGTAACCCCAATTTTCTCTAAACTCTGGATTATGATAGAGGGCCATGAGACTTAGACCTGAGTGGAAAAATGGAGGCTCTAGACCCTTCCAGAGCTGAGATATGGAAACTCAAAATTTCGACCAGAAAAAAAAACGACAGTGTTACCCCTTACGTTTTTTTTGGGGGGGCGAAAAATTAAGTATCCCCAATTTTCTCGAAACTCTGGATTATGATAGAGGGCCATGAGACTTAGACCTGAGTGCAAAAATGGAGGCTCTAGACCCTTCCAGAGCTGAGATATGGAAACTCAAAATTTCGACCAGAAAAAAAAAACGACAGTGTTACCCCTTACGTTTTTTTTGGGGGGGCGAAAAATTAAGTATCCCCAATTTTCTCGAAACTCTGGATTATGATAGAGGGCCATGAGACTTAGACCCTAGTGCAAAAATGGAGGCTCTAGACCCTTCCAGAGCTGAGATATGGAAACTCAAAATTTCGACCAGAAAAAAAAAAACGACAGTGTTACCCCTTACGTTTTTTTTTTTGGGCGAAAAATTAAGTATCCCCAATCTTCTTGAAACTCTGGATTATGATAGAGGGCCATGAGACTTAGACCTGAGTGCAAAAATGGAGGCTCTAGAACCTTCCAGAGCTGAGATATGGAAACTCAAAATTTCGAACAGAAAAAAAAAACGACAGTGTTACCCCTTACGTTTTTTTTGGGGGGGCGAAAAATTGAGTATCCCCAATTTCCTCGAAACTCTGGATTATGATAGAGGGCCATGAGACTTAGACCTGAGTGCAAAAATGGAGGCTCTAGACCCTTAGAGAGCTGAGATATGGAAACTCAAAATTTCGACCAGAAAAAAAAACGACAGTGTTACCCCTTACGTTTTTTTGGGGGGGGGCGAAAAATTAAGTATCCCCAATTTTCTCGAAACTCTGGATTATGATAGAGGGCCATGAGACTTAGACCTGAGTGCAAAAATGGAGGCTCTAGACCCTTCCAGAGCTGAGATATGGAAACTCAAAATTTCGACCAGAAAAAAAAACGACAGTGTTACCCCTTACGTTTTTTTTGGGGGGGCGAAAAATTAAGTATCCCCAATTTTCTCGAAACTCTGGATTATGATAGAGGGCCATGAGACTTAGACCTGAGTGCAAAAATGGAGGCTCTAGACCCTTAGAGAGCTGAGATATGGAAACTCAAAATTTCGACCAGAAAAAAAAACGACAGTGTTACCCCTTACGTTTTTTTTGGGGGGGCGAAAAATTAAGTATCCCCAATTTTCTCGAAACTCTGGATTATGATAGAGGGCCATGAGACTTAGACCTGAGTGCAAAAATGGAGGCTCTAGACCCTTCCAGAGCTGAGATATGGAAACTCAAAATTTCGAACAGAAAAAAAAACGACAGTGTTACCCCGTACGTTTTTTTTGGGGGGGCGAAAAATTAAGTATCCCCAATTTTCTCGAAACTCTGGATTATGATAGAGGGCCATGAGACTTAGACCTGAGTGCAAAAATGGAGGCTCTAGACCCTTCCAGAGCTGAGATATGGAAACTCAAAATTTCGACCAGAAAAAAAAACGACAGTGTTACCCCTTACGTTTTTTTTGGGGGGGCGAAAAAAATTAAGTATCCCCAATTTTCTCGAAACTCTGGATTATGATAGAGGGCCATGAGACTTAGACCTGAGTGCAAAAATGGAGGCTCTAGACCCTTCCAGAGCTGAGATATGGAAACTCAAAATTTCGACCAGAAAAAAAAACGACAGTGTTACCCCTTACGTTTTTTTTGGGGGGGCGAAAAATTAAGTATCCCCAATTTTCTCGAAACTCTGGATTATGATAGAGGGCCATGAGACTTAGACCTTAGTGCAAAAATGGAGGCTCTAGACCCTTCCAGAGCTGAGATATGGAAACTCAAAATTTCGACCAGAAAAAAAAAACGACAGTGTTACCCCTTACGTTTTTTTTTTTTGGGCGAAAAATTAAGTATCCCCAATCTTCTTGAAACTCTGGATTATGATAGAGGGCCATGAGACTTAGACCTGAGTGCAAAAATGGAGGCTCTAGACCCTTCCAGAGCTGAGATATGGAAACTCAAAATTTCGAACAGAAAAAAAAAACGACAGTGTTACCCCTTACGTTTTTTTTGGGGGGGCGAAAAATTGAGTATCCCCAATTTCCTCGAAACTCTGGATTATGATAGAGGGCCATGAGACTTAGACCTGAGTGCAAAAATGGAGGCTCTGGACCCTTCCAGAGCTGAGATATGGAAACTCAAAATTTCGACCAGAAAAAAAAACGACAGTGTTACCCCTTACGTTTTTTTTGGGGGGGCGAAAAATCAAGTAACCCCAATTTTCTCTAAACTCTGGATTATGATAGAGGGCCATGAGACTTAGACCTGAGTGGAAAAATGGAGGCTCTAGACCCTTCCAGAGCTGAGATATGGAAACTCAAAATTTCGAACAGAAAAAAAAAACGACAGTGTTACCCCTTACGTTTTTTTGGGGGGGGCGAAAAATTAAGTATCTCCAATCGTCTTGAAACTCTGGATTATGATAGAGGGTCATGAGACTTAGACCTGAGTGCAAAAATGGAGGCTCTAGACCCTTCCAGAGCTGAGATATGGAAACTCAAAATTTCGACCAGAAAAAAAAACGACAGTGTTACCCCTTACGTTTTTTTTTTTTGGGCGAAAAATTAAGTATCCCCAATCGTCTTGAAACTCTGGATTATGACAGAGGGCCATGAGACTTAGACCTGAGTGCAAAAATGGAGGCTCTAGACCCTTCCAGAGCTGAGATATTGAAACTCAAAATTTCGACCAGAAAAAAAAAACGACAGTGTTACCTCTTACGTTTTTTTTTTGGGCGAAAAATTAAGTATCCCCAATCTTCTTGAAACTCTGGATTATGATAGAGGGCCATGAGACTTAGACCTGAGTGCAAAAATGGAGGCTCTAGACCCTTCCAGAGCTGAGATATGGAAACTCAAAATTTCGAACAGAAAAAAAAAACAACTGTGTTACCCCTTACGTTTTTTTTTTTTGGGCGAAAAATTAAGTATCCCCAATTTTCTCGAAACTCTGGATTATGATAGAGGGCCATGAGACTTAGACCTGAGTGCAAAAATGGAGGCTCTAGACCCTTCCAGAGCTGAGATATGGAAACTCAAAATTTCGACCAGAAAAAAAAACGACAGTGTTACCCCTTACGTTTTTTTTTTTTGGGCGAAAAATTAAGTATCCCCAATCGTCTTGAAACTCTGGATTATGACAGAGGGCCATGAGACTTAGACCTGAGTGCAAAAATGGAGGCTCTAGACCCTTCCAGAGCTGAGATATGGAAACTCAAAATTTCGACCAGAAAAAAAAAACGACAGTGTTACCCCTTACGTTTTTTTTTTTTGGGCGAAAAATTAAGTATCCCCAATCTTCTTGAAACTCTGGATTATGATAGAGGGCCATGAGACTTAGACCTGAGTGCAAAAATGGAGGCTCTAGACCCTTCCAGAGCTGAGATATGGAAACTCAAAATTTCGAACAGAAAATAAAAACGACAGTGTTACCCCTTACGTTTTTTTTGGGGGGGCGAAAAATTGAGTATTCCCAATTTCCTCGAAACTCTGGATTATGATAGAGGGCCATGAGACTTAGACCTGAGTGCAAAAATGGAGGCTCTAGACCCTTCCAGAGCTGAGATATTGAAACTCAAAATTTCGACCAGAAAAAAAAACGACAGTGTTACCCCTTACGTTTTTTTTGGGGGGGCGAAAAATCAAGTAACCCCAATTTTCTCTAAACTCTGGATTATGATAGAGGGCCATGAGACTTAGACCTGAGTGGAAAAATGGAGGCTCTAGACCCTTCCAGAGCTGAGATATGGAAACTCAAAATTTCGACCAGAAAAAAAAACGACAGTGTTACCCCTTACGTTTTTTTTGGGGGGGCGAAAAATTAAGTATCCCCAATTTTCTCGAAACTCTGGATTATGATAGAGGGCCATGAGACTTAGACCTGAGTGCAAAAATGGAGGCTCTAGACCCTTCCAGAGCTGAGATATGGAAACTCAAAATTTCGACCAGAAAAAAAAACGACAGTGTTACCCCTTACGTTTTTTTTGGGGGGGCGAAAAATTAAGTATCCCCAATTTTCTCGAAACTCTGGATTATGATAGAGGGCCATGAGACTTAGACCCTAGTGCAAAAATGGAGGCTCTAGACCCTTCCAGAGCTGAGATATGGAAACTCAAAATTTCGACCAGAAAAAAAAAACGACAGTGTTACCCCTTACGTTTTTTTTTTTGGGCGAAAAATTAAGTATCCCCAATCTTCTTGAAACTCTGGATTATGATAGAGGGCCATGAGACTTAGACCTGAGTGCAAAAATGGAGGCTCTAGAACCTTCCAGAGCTGAGATATGGAAACTCAAAATTTCGAACAGAAAAAAAAACGACAGTGTTACCCCTTACGTTTTTTTTGGGGGGGCGAAAAATTAAGTATCCCCAATTTTCTCGAAACTCTGGATTATGATAGAGGGCCATGAGACTTAGACCTGAGTGCAAAAATGGAGGCTCTAGACCCTTCCAGAGCTGAGATATGGAAACTCAAAATTTCGACCAGAAAAAAAAACGACAGTGTTACCCCTTACGTTTTTTTTGGGGGGGCGAAAAATTAAGTATCCCCAATTTTCTCGAAACTCTGGATTATGATAGAGGGCCATGAGACTTAGACCTGAGTGCAAAAATGGAGGCTCTAGACCCTTCCAGAGCTGAGATATGGAAACTCAAAATTTCGACCAGAAAAAAAAACGACAGTGTTACCCCTTACGTTTTTTTTGGGGGGGCGAAAAATTAAGTATCCCCAATTTTCTCGAAACTCTGGATTATGATAGAGGGCCATGAGACTTAGACCTTAGTGCAAAAATGGAGGCTCTAGACCCTTCCAGAGCTGAGATATGGAAACTCAAAATTTCGACCAGAAAAAAAAAACGACAGTGTTACCCCTTACGTTTTTTTTTTTTGGGCGAAAAATTAAGTATCCCCAATCTTCTTGAAACTCTGGATTATGATAGAGGGCCATGAGACTTAGACCTGAGTGCAAAAATGGAGGCTCTAGACCCTTCCAGAGCTGAGATATGGAAACTCAAAATTTCGAACAGAAAAAAAAAACGACAGTGTTACCCCTTACGTTTTTTTTGGGGGGGCGAAAAATTGAGTATCCCCAATTTCCTCGAAACTCTGGATTATGATAGAGGGCCATGAGACTTAGACCTGAGTGCAAAAATGGAGGCTCTGGACCCTTCCAGAGCTGAGATATGGAAACTCAAAATTTCGACCAGAAAAAAAAACGACAGTGTTACCCCTTACGTTTTTTTTGGGGGGGCGAAAAATCAAGTAACCCCAATTTTCTCTAAACTCTGGATTATGATAGAGGGCCATGAGACTTAGACCTGAGTGGAAAAATGGAGGCTCTAGACCCTTCCAGAGCTGAGATATGGAAACTCAAAATTTCGAACAGAAAAAAAAAACGACAGTGTTACCCCTTACGTTTTTTTGGGGGGGGCGAAAAATTAAGTATCCCCAATTTTCTCGAAACTCTGGATTATGATAGAGGGCCATGAGACTTCGACCTGAGTGCAAAAATGGAGGCTCTAGACCCTTCCAGAGCTGAGATATGGAAACTCAAAATTTCGAACAGAAAAAAAACCCACAGTGTTACCCCTTACGTTTTTTTTGGGGGGGCGAAAAATTAAGTATCTCCAATCGTCTTGAAACTCTGGATTATGATAGAGGGTCATGAGACTTAGACCTGAGTGCAAAAATGGAGGCTCTAGACCCTTCCAGAGCTGAGATATGGAAACTCAAAATTTCGACCAGAAAAAAAAACGACAGTGTTACCCCTTACGTTTTTTTTTTTGGGCGAAAAATTAAGTATCCCCAATCGTCTTGAAACTCTGGATTATGACAGAGGGCCATGAGACTTAGACCTGAGTGCAAAAATGGAGGCTCTAGACCCTTCCAGAGCTGAGATATTGAAACTCAAAATTTCGACCAGAAAAAAAAAACGACAGTGTTACCTCTTACGTTTTTTTTTTGGGCGAAAAATTAAGTATCCCCAATCTTCTTGAAACTCTGGATTATGATAGAGGGCCATGAGACTTAGACCTGAGTGCAAAAATGGAGGCTCTAGACCCTTCCAGAGCTGAGATATGGAAACTCAAAATTTCGAACAGAAAAAAAAAACGACTGTGTTACCCCTTACGTTTTTTTTTTTTGGGCGAAAAATTAAGTATCCCCAATTTTCTCGAAACTCTGGATTATGATAGAGGGCCATGAGACTTAGACCTGAGTGCAAAAATGGAGGCTCTAGACCCTTCCAGAGCTGAGATATGGAAACTCAAAATTTCGACCAGAAAAAAAAACGACAGTGTTACCCCTTACGTTTTTTTTTTTTGGGCGAAAAATTAAGTATCCCCAATCGTTTTGAAACTCTGGATTATGACAGAGGGCCATGAGACTTAGACCTGAGTGCAAAAATGGAGGCTCTAGACCCTTCCAGAGCTGAGATATGGAAACTCAAAATTTCGACCAGAAAAAAAAAACGACAGTGTTACCCCTTACGTTTTTTTTTTTTGGGCGAAAAATTAAGTATCCCCAATCTTCTTGAAACTCTGGATTATGATAGAGGGCCATGAGACTTAGACCTGAGTGCAAAAATGGAGGCTCTAGACCCTTCCAGAGCTGAGATATGGAAACTCAAAATTTCGAACAGAAAATAAAAACGACAGTGTTACCCCTTACGTTTTTTTTGGGGGGGCGAAAAATTGAGTATCCCCAATTTCCTCGAAACTCTGGATTATGATAGAGGGCCATGAGACTTAGACCTGAGTGCAAAAATGGAGGCTCTAGACCCTTCCAGAGCTGAGATATTGAAACTCAAAATTTCGACCAGAAAAAAAAACGACAGTGTTACCCCTTACGTTTTTTTTGGGGGGGCGAAAAATCAAGTAACCCCAATTTTCTCTAAACTCTGGATTATGATAGAGGGCCATGAGACTTAGACCTGAGTGGAAAAATGGAGGCTCTAGACCCTTCCAGAGCTGAGATATGGAAACTCAAAATTTCGACCAGAAAAAAAAACGACAGTGTTACCCCTTACGTTTTTTTTGGGGGGGCGAAAAATTAAGTATCCCCAATTTTCTCGAAACTCTGGATTATGATAGAGGGCCATGAGACTTAGACCTGAGTGCAAAAATGGAGGCTCTAGACCCTTCCAGAGCTGAGATATGGAAACTCAAAATTTCGACCAGAAAAAAAAACGACAGTGTTACCCCTTACGTTTTTTTTGGGGGGGCGAAAAATTAAGTATCCCCAATTTTCTCGAAACTCTGGATTATGATAGAGGGCCATGAGACTTAGACCCTAGTGCAAAAATGGAGGCTCTAGACCCTTCCAGAGCTGAGATATGGAAACTCAAAATTTCGACCAGAAAAAAAAAACGACAGTGTTACCCCTTACGTTTTTTTTTTTGGGCGAAAAATTAAGTATCCCCAATCTTCTTGAAACTCTGGATTATGATAGAGGGCCATGAGACTTAGACCTGAGTGCAAAAATGGAGGCTCTAGAACCTTCCAGAGCTGAGATATGGAAACTCAAAATTTCGAACAGAAAAAAAAAACGACAGTGTTACCCCTTACGTTTTTTTTGGGGGGGCGAAAAATTGAGTATCCCCAATTTCCTCGAAACTCTGGATTATGATAGAGGGCCATGAGACTTAGACCTGAGTGCAAAAATGGAGGCTCTAGACCCTTAGAGAGCTGAGATATGGAAACTCAAAATTTCGACCAGAAAAAAAAACGACAGTGTTACCCCTTACGTTTTTTTTGGGGGGGGCGAAAAATCAAGTAACCCCAATTTTCTCTAAACTCTGGATTATGATAGAGGGCCATGAGACTTAGACCTGAGTGGAAAAATGGAGGCTCTAGACCCTTCCAGAGCTGAGATATGGAAACTCAAAATTTCGAACAGAAAAAAAAACGACAGTGTTACCCCTTACGTTTTTTTGGGGGAGGCGAAAAATTAAGTATTCCCAATTTTCTCGAAACTCTGGATTATGATAGAGGGCCATGAGACTTAGACCTGAGTGCAAAAATGGAGGCTCTAGACCCTTCCAGAGCTGAGATATGGAAACTCAAAATTTCGAACAGAAAAAAAAACCACAGTGTTACCCCTTACGTTTTTTTTGGGGGGGCGAAAAATTAAGTATCTCCAATCGTCTTGAAACTCTGGATTATGATAGAGGGTCATGAGACTTAGACCTGAGTGCAAAAATGGAGGCTCTAGACCCTTCCAGAGCTGAGATATGGAAACTCAAAATTTCGACCAGAAAAAAAAACGACAGTGTTACCCCTTACGTTTTTTTTTTTGGGCGAAAAATTAAGTATCCCCAATTTTCTCGAAACTCTGGATTATGATAGAGGGCCATGAGACTTAGACCTGAGTGCAAAAATGGAGGCTCTAGACCCTTCCAGATCTGAGATATGGAAACTCAAAATTTCGACCAGAAAAAAAAACGACAGTGTTACCCCTTACGTTTTTTTTTTTTGGGCGAAAAATTAAGTATCCCCAATCGTCTTGAAACTCTGGATTATGACAGAGGGCCATGAGACTTAGACCTGAGTGCAAAAATGGAGGCTCTAGACCCTTCCAGAGCTGAGATATGGAAACTCAAAATTTCGACCAGAAAAAAAAAACGACAGTGTTACCCCTTACGTTTTTTTTTTTGGGCGAAAAATTAAGTATCCCCAATCTTCTTGAAACTCTGGATTATGATAGAGGGCCATGAGACTTAGACCTGAGTGCAAAAATGGAGGCTCTAGACCCTTCCAGAGCTGAGATATGGAAACTCAAAATTTCGAACAGAAAAAAAAAACGACAGTGTTACCCCTTACGTTTTTTTTTTTTGGGCGAAAAATTAAGTATCCCCAATTTTCTCGAAACTCTGGATTATGATAGAGGGCCATGAGACTTAGACCTGAGTGCAAAAATGGAGGCTCTAGACCCTTCCAGAGCTGAGATATGGAAACTCAAAATTTCGACCAGAAAAAAAAACGACAGTGTTACCCCTTACGTTTTTTTTTTTGGGCGAAAAATTAAGTATCCCCAATCTTCTTGAAACTCTGGATTATGATAGAGGGCCATGAGACTTAGACCTGAGTGCAAAAATAGAGGCTCTAGACCCTTCCAGAGCTGAGATATGGAAACTCAAAATTTCGAACAGAAAATAAAAACGACAGTGTTACCCCTTACGTTTTTTTTGGGGGGGCGAAAAATTGAGTATCCCCAATTTCCTCGAAACTCTGGATTATGATAGAGGGCCATGAGACTTAGACCTGAGTGCAAAAATGGAGGCTCTAGACCCTTCCAGAGCTGAGATATGGAAACTCAAAATTTCGACCAGAAAAAAAAACGACAGTGTTACCCCTTACGTTTTTTTTGGGGGGGCGAAAAATCAAGTAACCCCAATTTTCTCTAAACTCTGGATTATGATAGAGGGCCATGAGACTTAGACCTGAGTGGAAAAATGGAGGCTCTAGACCCTTCCAGAGCTGAGATATGGAAACTCAAAATTTCGACCAGAAAAAAAAACGACAGTGTTACCCCTTACGTTTTTTTTGGGGGGGCGAAAAATTAAGTATCCCCAATTTTCTCGAAACTCTGGATTATGATAGAGGGCCATGAGACTTAGACCTGAGTGCAAAAATGGAGGCTCTAGACCCTTCCAGAGCTGAGATATGGAAACTCAAAATTTTGACCAGAAAAAAAACGACAGTGTTACCCCTTACGTTTTTTTTGGGGGGGCGAAAAATTAAGTATCCCCAATTTTCTCGAAACTCTGGATTATGATAGAGGGCCATGAGACTTAGACCTTAGTGCAAAAATGGAGGCTCTAGACCCTTCCAGAGCTGAGATATGGAAACTCAAAATTTCGACCAGAAAAAAAAAACGACAGTGTTACCCCTTACGTTTTTTTTTTGGGCGAAAAATTAAGTATCCCCAATCTTCTTGAAACTCTGGATTATGATAGAGGGCCATGAGACTTAGACCTGAGTGCAAAAATGGAGGCTCTAGACCCTTCCAGAGCTGAGATATGGAAACTCAAAATTTCGACCAGAAAAAAAAACGACAGTGTTACCCCTTACGTTTTTTTTGGGGGGGCGAAAAATTAAGTATCCCCAATTTTCTCGAAACTCTGGATTATGATAGAGGGCCATGAGACTTAGACCTGAGTGCAAAAATGGAGGCTCTAGACCCTTCCAGAGCTGAGATATGGAAACTCAAAATTTTGACCAGAAAAAAAACGACAGTGTTACCCCTTACGTTTTTTTTGGGGGGGCGAAAAATTAAGTATCCCCAATTTTCTCGAAACTCTGGATTATGATAGAGGGCCATGAGACTTAGACCTTAGTGCAAAAATGGAGGCTCTAGACCCTTCCAGAGCTGAGATATGGAAACTCAAAATTTCGACCAGAAAAAAAAAACGACAGTGTTACCCCTTACGTTTTTTTTTTGGGCGAAAAATTAAGTATCCCCAATCTTCTTGAAACTCTGGATTATGATAGAGGGCCATGAGACTTAGACCTGAGTGCAAAAATGGAGGCTCTAGACCCTTCCAGAGCTGAGATATGGAAACTCAAAATTTCGAACAGAAAAAAAAACGACAGTGTTACCCCTTACGTTTTTTTGGGGGGGGCGAAAAATTAAGTATCCCCAATTTTCTCGAAACTCTGGATTATGATAGAGGGCCATGAGACTTAGACCTGAGTGCAAAAATGGAGGCTCTAGACCCTTCCAGAGCTGAGATATGGAAACTCAAAATTTCGAACAGAAAAAAAAACCAAAGTGTTACCCCTTACGTTTTTTTTTTTTGGGCGAAAAATTAAGTATCTCCAATCGTCTTGAAACTCTGGATTATGATAGAGGGTCATGAGACTTAGACCTGAGTGCAAAAATGGAGGCTCTAGACCCTTCCAGAGCTGAGATATGGAAACTCAAAATTTCGACCAGAAAAAAAAACGACAGTGTTACCCCTTACGTTTTTTTTTTTTGGGCGAAAAATTAAGTATCCCCAATCGTCTTGAAACTCTGGATTATGACAGAGGGCCATGAGACTTAGACCTGAGTGCAAAAATGGAGGCTCTAGACCCTTCCAGAGCTGAGATATGGAAACTCAAAATTTCGACCAGAAAAAAAAAACGACAGTGTTACCCCTTACGTTTTTTTTTTGGGCGAAAAATTAAGTATCCCCAATCTTCTTGAAACTCTGGATTATGATAGAGGGCCATGAGACTTAGACCTGAGTGCAAAAATGGAGGCTCTAGAACCTTCCAGAGCTGAGATATGGAAACTCAAAATTTCGAACAGAAAAAAAAACGACAGTGTTACCCCTTACGTTTTTTTTGGGGGGGCGAAAAATTGAGTATCCCCAATTTCCTCGAAACTCTGGATTATGATAGAGGGCCATGAGACTTAGACCTCAGTGCAAAAATGGAGGCTCTAGACCCTTCCAGAGCTGAGATATGGAAACTCAAAATTTCGACCAGAAAAAAAAACGACAGTGTTACCCCTTACGTTTTTTTGGGGGGGGCGAAAAATCAAGTAACCCCAATTTTCTCTAAACTCTGGATTATGATAGAGGGCCATGAGACTTAGACCTGAGTGCAAAAATGGAGGCTCTAGAACCTTCCAGAGCTGAGATATGGAAACTCAAAATTTCGAACAGAAAAAAAAACGACAGTGTTACCCCTTACGTTTTTTTTGGGGGGGCGAAAAATTGAGTATCCCCAATTTCCTCGAAACTCTGGATTATGATAGAGGGCCATGAGACTTAGACCTCAGTGCAAAAATGGAGGCTCTAGACCCTTCCAGAGCTGAGATATGGAAACTCAAAATTTCGACCAGAAAAAAAAACGACAGTGTTACCCCTTACGTTTTTTTTGGGGGGGCGAAAAATCAAGTAACCCCAATTTTCTCTAAACTCTGGATTATGATAGAGGGCCATGAGACTTAGACCTGAGTGGAAAAATGGAGGCTCTAGACCCTTCCAGAGCTGAGATATGGAAACTCAAAATTTTGAACAGAAAAAAAAAACGACAGTGTTACCCCTTACGTTTTTTTGGGGGGGGCGAAAAATTAAGTATCCCCAATTTTCTCTAAACTCTGGATTATGATAGAGGGCCATGAGACTTAGACCTGAGTGGAAAAATGGAGGCTCTAGACCCTTCCAGAGCTGAGATATGGAAACTCAAAATTTCGAACAGAAAAAAACCCCACAGTGTTACCCCTTACGTTTTTTTTGGGGGGGCGAAAAATAAGTATCCCCAATTTTCTCGAAACTCTGGATTATGATAGAGGGCCATGAGACTTAGACCTGAGTGCAAAAATGGAGGCTCTAGACCCTTCCAGAGCTGAGATATGGAAACTCAAAATTTCGAACAGAAAAAAGACCCACAGTGTTACCCCTTACGTTTTTTTTGGGGGGGCGAAAAATTAAGTATCTCCAATCGTCTTGAAACTCTGGATTATGATAGAGGGCCATGAGACTTAGACCTGAGTGCAAAAATGGACGCTCTAGACCCTTCCAGAGCTGAGATATGGAAACTCAAAATTTCGAACAGAAAAAAAAAACGACAGTGTTACCCCTTACGTTTTTTTTGGGGGGGCGAAAAATTAAGTATCCCCAATTTTCTCTAAACTCTGGATTATGATAGAGGGCCATGAGACTTAGACCTGAGTGCAAAAATGGAGGCTCTAGACCCTTCCAGAGCTGAGATATGGAAACTCAAAATTTCGACCAGAAAAAAAAAACGACAGTGTTACCCCTTACGTTTTTTTGGGGGGGGCGAAAAATTAAGTATCCCCAATTTTCTCGAAACTCTGGATTATGATAGAGGGCCATGAGACTTAGACCTGAGTGCAAAAATGGACGCTCTAGACCCTTCCAGAGCTGAGATATGGAAACTCAAAATTTCGAACAGAAAAAAAAAACGACAGTGTTACCCCTTACGTTTTTTTTGGGGGGCCGAAAAATTAAGTATCCCCAATTTTCTCGAAACTCTGGATTATGATAGAGGGCCATGAGACTTAGACCTGAGTGCAAAAATGGAGGCTCTATACCCTTCCAGAGCTGAGATATGGAAACTCAAAATTTCGACCAGAAAAAAAAACGACAGTGTTACCCCTTACGTTTTTTTGGGGGGGGCGAAAAATTAAGTATCTCCAATCGTCTTGAAACTCTGGATTATGACAGAGGGCCATGAGACTTAGACCTGAGTGCAAAAATGGAGGCTCTAGACCCTTCCAGAGCTGAGATATGGAAACTCAAAATTTCGACCAGAAAAAAAAAACGACAGTGTTACCCCTTACGTTTTTTTGGGGGGGGCGAAAAATTAAGTATCCCCAATTTTCTCGAAACTCTGGATTATGATAGAGGGCCATGAGACTTAGACCTGAGTGCAAAAATGGACGCTCTAGACCCTTCCAGAGCTGAGATATGGAAACTCAAAATTTCGAACAGAAAAAAAAAACGACAGTGTTACCCCTTACGTTTTTTTTGGGGGGGCGAAAAATTAAGTATCCCCAATTTTCTCTAAACTCTGGATTATGATAGAGGGCCATGAGACTTAGACCTGAGTGCAAAAATGGAGGCTCTAGACCCTTCCAGAGCTGAGATATGGAAACTCAAAATTTCGACCAGAAAAAAAAACGACAGTGTTACCCCTTACGTTTTTTTTGGGGGGCCGAAAAATTAAGTATCCCCAATTTTCTCGAAACTCTGGATTATGATAGAGGGCCATGAGACTTAGACCTTAGTGCAAAAATAGAGGCTCTAGACCCTTCCAGAGCTGAGATATGGAAACTCAAAATTTCGACCAGAAAAAAAAACGACAGTGTTACCCCTTACGTTTTTTTTGGGGGGGGGGCGAAAAATTAAGTATCCCCAATTTTCTCGAAACTCTGGATTATGGTAGAGGGCCATGAGACTTAGACCTGAGTGCAAAAATGGAGGCTCTAGACCCTTCCAGAGCTGAGATATGGAAATTCAAAATTTCGACCAGAAAAAAAAAAAACAGTGTTACCCCTTACGTTTTTTTTTTTGGGCGAAAAATTAAGTATCCCCAATCGTCTTGAAACTCTGGATTATGACAGAGGGCCATGAGACTTAGACCTGAGTGCAAAAATGGAGGCTTTAGACCCTTCCAGAGCTGAGATATGGAAACTCAAAATTTCGACCAGAAAAAAAAAACGACAGTGTTACCCCTTACGTTTTTTTTTTTGGGCGAAAAATTAAGTATCCCCAATCTTCTTGAAACTCTGGATTATGATAGAGGGCCATGAGACTTAGACCTGAGTGCAAAAATGGAGGCTCTAGACCCTTCCAGAGCTGAGATATGGAAACTCAAAATTTCGAACAGAAAAAAAAACGACAGTGTTACCCCTTACGTTTTTTTGGGGAGGGCGAAAAATTGAGTATCCCCAATTTCCTAGAAACTCTGGATTATGATAGAGGGCCATGAGACTTAGACCTGAGTGCAAAATTGGAGGCTCTAGACCCTTCCAGAGCTGAGATATGGAAACTCAAAATTTCGACCAGAAAAAAAAACGACAGTGTTACCCCTTAAGTTTTTTTGGGGGGGGGCGAAAAATCAAGTAACCCCAATTTTCTCTAAACTCTGGATTATGATAGAGGGCCATGAGACTTAGACCTGAGTGGAAAAATGGAGGCTCTAGACCCTTCCAGAGCTGAGATATGGAAACTCAAAATTTCGAACAGAAAAAAAAACGACAGTGTTACCCCTTACGTTTTTTTGGGGGGGGGCGAAAAATTAAGTATCTCCAATCGTCTTGAAACTCTGGATAATGACTGAGGGCCATGAGACTTAGACCTGAGTGCAAAAATGGAGGCTCTAGACCCTTCCAGAGCTGAGATATGGAAACTCAAAATTTCGACCAGAAAAAAAAACGACAGTGTTACCCCTTACGGTTTTTTTTTGGGCGAAAAATGAAGTATCCCCAATCTTCTTGAAACTCTGTATTATTATAGAGGGCCATGAGACTTAGACCTGAGTGCAAAAATGGAGGCTCTAGACCCTTCCAGAGCTGAGATATGGAAACTCAAAATTTCGACCAGAAAAAAAAACGACAGTGTTACCCCTTACGTTTTTTTTGGGGGGGGCGAAAAATTAAGTATCCCCAATTTTCTCGAAACTCTGGATTATGATAGAGGGCCATGAGACTTAGACCTTAGTGCAAAAATGGAGGCTCTAGACCCTTCCAGAGCTGAAATATGGAAACTCAAAATTTCGAACAGAAAAAAAAAACGACAGTGTTACCCCTTACGGTTTTTTTTTTTGGGCGAAAAATTAAGTATCCCCAATCGTCTTGAAACTCTGGATTATGACAGAGGGCCATGAGACTTAGACCTGAGTGCAAAAATGGAGGCTCTAGACCCTTCCAGAGCTGAGATATGGAAACTCAAATTTTCGACCAGAAAAAAAAACGACAGTGTTACCCCTTACGTTTTTTTTGGGGGGGCGAAAAATTAAGTATCCCCAATTTTCTCGAAACTCTGGATTATGATAGAGGGCCATGAGACTTAGACCTTAGTGCAAAAATGGAGGCTCTAGACCCTTCCAGAGCTGAGATATGGAAACTCAAAATTTCGACCAGAAAAAAAACCGACAGTGTTACCCCTTACGTTTTTTTTGGGGGGGGCGAAAAATTAAGTATCCCCAATTTTCTCGAAACTCTGGATTATGATAGAGGGCCATGAGACTTAGACCTGAGTGCAAAAATGGAGGCTCTAGACCCTTCCAGAGCTGAGATATGGAAATTCAAAATTTCGACCAGAAAAAAAAACGACAGTGTTACCCCTTACGTTTTTTTTTTTTGGGCGAAAAATTAAGTATCCCCAATCGTCTTGAAACTCTGGATTATGACAGAGGGCCATGAGACTTAGACCTGAGTGCAAAAATGGAGGCTCTAGACCCTTCCAGAGCTGAGATATCGAAACTCAAAATTTCGACCAGAAAAAAAAACGACAGTGTTACCCCTTACGTTTTTTTTGGGGGGGCGAAAAATTAAGTATCCCCAATTTTCTCGAAACTCTGGATTATGATAGAGGGCCATGAGACTTAGACCTGAGTGCAAAAATGGAGGCTCTAGACCCTTCCAGAGCTGAGATATGGAAACTCAAAATTTCGACCAGAAAAAAAAACGACAGTGTTACCCCTTACGTTTTTTTGGGGGGGGCGAAAAATTAAGTATCCCCAATTTTCTCGAAACTCTGGATTATGATAGAGGGCCATGAGACTTAGACCTTAGTGCAAAAATGGAGGCTCTAGACCCTTCCAGAGCTGAGATATGGAAACTCAAAATTTCGACCAGAAAAAAAAAACGACAGTGTTACCCCTTACGTTTTTTTTGGGGGGGCGAAAAATTAAGTATCTCCAATCGTCTTTAAACTCTGGATTATGATAGAGGGCCATGAGACTTAGACCTGAGTGCAAAAATGGAGGCTCTAGACCCTTCCAGAGCTGAGATATGGAAACTCAAAATTTCGAACAGAAAAAAAAAACGACAGTGTTACCCCTTACGGTTTTTTTTTTTTGGGCGAAAAATTAAGTATCCCCAATCGTCTTGAAACTCTGGATTATGACAGAGGGCCATGAGACTTAGACCTGAGTGCAAAAATGGAGGCTCTAGACCCTTCCAGAGCTGAGATATGGAAACTCAAATTTTCGACCAGAAAAAAAAAACGACAGTGTTACCCCTTACGTTTTTTTTGGGGGGGCGAAAAATTAAGTATCCCCAATTTTCTCGAAACTCTGGATTATGATAGAGGGCCATGAGCCTTAGACCTTAGTGCAAAAATGGAGGCTCTAGACCCTTCCAGAGCTGAGATATGGAAACTCAAAATTTCGACCAGAAAAAAAAACGACAGTTTTACCCCTTACGTTTTTTTTGGGGAGGGCGAAAAATTAAGTATCCCCAATTTTCTCGAAACTCTGGATTATGATAGAGGGCCATGAGACTTAGACCTGAGTGCAAAAATGGAGGCTCTAGACCCTTCCAGAGCTGAGATATGGAAATTCAAAATTTCGACCAGAAAAAAAAACGACAGTGTTACCCCTTAGGTTTTTTTTTTTTGGGCGAAAAATTAAGTATCCCCAATCGTCTTGAAACTCTGGATTATGACAGAGGGCCATGAGACTTAGACCTGAGTGCAAAAATGGAGGCTCTAGACCCTTCCAGAGCTGAGATATCGAAACTCAAAATTTCGACCAGAAAAAAAAACGACAGTGTTACCCCTTACGTTTTTTTTGGGGGCGCGAAAAATTAAGTATCCCCAATTTTCTCGAAACTCTGGATTATGATAGAGGGCCATGAGACTTAGACCTGAGTGCAAAAATGGAGGCTCTAGACCCTTCCAGAGCTGAGATATGGAAACTCAAAATTTCGACCAGAAAAAAAAACGACAGTGTTACCCCTTACGTTTTTTTTTTTTGGGCAAAAAATTAAGTATCCCCAATTTTCTCGAAACTCTGGATTATGATAGAGGGCCATGAGACTTAGACCTGAGTGCAAAAATGGAGGCTCTAGACCCTTCCAGAGCTGAGATATGGAAACTCAAAATTTCGACCAGAAAAAAAAACGACAGTGTTACCCCTTACGTTTTTTTTTTTTGGGCGAAAAATTAAGTATCCCCAATGGTCTTGAAACTCTGGATTATGACAGAGGGCCATGAGACTTAGACCTGAGTGCAAAAATGGAGGCTCTAGACCCTTCCAGAGCTGAGATATGGAAACTCAAAATGTCGACCAGAAAAAAAAAACGACAGTGTTACCCCTTACGTTTTTTTTTTTGGGCGAAAAATTAAGTATCCCCAATCTTCTTGAAACTCTGGATTATGATAGAGGGCCATGAGACTTAGACCTGAGTGCAAAAATGGAGGCTCTAGACCCTTCCAGAGCTGAGATATGGAAACTCAAAATTTCGAACAGAAAAAAAAACGACAGTGTTACCCCTTACGTTTTTTTGGGGGGGGGCGAAAAATTGAGTATCCCCAATTTCCTCGAAACTCTGGATTATGATAGAGGGCCATGAGACTTAGACCTGAGTGCAAAAATGGAGGCTCTAGACCCTTCCAGAGCTGAGATATGGAAACTCAAAATTTCGACCAGAAAAAAAAACGACAGTGTTACCCCTTACGTTTTTTTTGGGGGGGCGAAAAATCAAGTAACCCCAATTTTCTCTAAACTCTGGATTATGATAGAGGGCCATGAGACTTAGACCTGAGTGGAAAAATGGAGGCTCTAGACCCTTCCAGAGCTGAGATATGGAAACTCAAAATTTCGAACAGAAAAAAAAAACGACAGTGTTACCCCTTACGTTTTTTTTTTGTGGGGGCGAAAAATGAAGTATCCCCAATTTTCTCGAAACTCTGGATTATGATAGAGGGCCATGAGACTTAGACCTGAGTGCAAAAATGGAGGCTCTAGACCCTTCCAGAGCTGAGATATGGAAACTCAAAATTTCGAACAGAAAAAAAAACCACAGTGTTACCCCTTACGTTTTTTTGGGGGGGGCGAAAAATTAAGTATCTCCAATCGTCTTGAAACTCTGGATTATGATAGAGGGTCATGAGACTTAGACCTGAGTGCAAAAATGGAGGCTCTAGACCCTTCCAGAGCTGAGATATGGAAAGTCAAAATTTCGACAAGAAAAAAAAACGACAGTGTTACCCCTTACGTTTTTTTTTTTGGGCGAAAAATTAAGTATCCCCAATCTTCTTGAAACTCTGGATTATGATAGAGGGCCATGAGACTTAGACCTGAGTGCAAAAATGGAGGCTCTAGACCCTTCCAGAGCTGAGATATGGAAACTGAAAATTTCGAACAGAAAAAAAAACGACAGTGTTACCCCTTACGTTTTTTTTGGGGGGGCGAAAAATTGAGTATCCCCAATTTCCTAGAAACTCTGGATTATGATAGAGGGCCATGAGACTTAGACCTGAGTGCAAAATTGGAGGCTCTAGACCCTTCCAGAGCTGAGATATGGAAACTCAAAATTTCGACCAGAAAAAAAACGACAGTGTTACCCCTTACGTTTTTTTGGGGGGGGGCGAAAAATCAAGTAACCCCAATTTTCTCTAAACTCTGGATTATGATAGAGGGCCATGAGACTTAGACCTGAGTGGAAAAATGGAGGCTCTAGACCCTTCCAGAGCTGAGATATGGAAACTCAAAATTTCGAACAGAAAAAAAAAACGACAGTGTTACCCCTTACGTTTTTTTGGGGGGGGGGCGAAAAATTAAGTATCTCCAATCGTCTTGAAACTCTGGATTATGACAGAGGGCCATGAGACTTAGACCTGAGTGCAAAAATGGAGGCTCTAGACCCTTCCAGAGCTGAGATATGGAAACTCAAAATTTCGACCAGAAAAAAAAACGACAGTGTTACCCCTTACATTTTTTTTTTGGGCGAAAAATGAAGTATCCCCAATCTTCTTGAAACTCTGTATTATTATAGAGGGCCATGAGACTTAGACCTGAGTGCAAAAATGGAGGCTCTAGACCCTTCCAGAGCTGAGATATGGAAACTCAAAATTTCGACCAGAAAAAAAAACGACAGTGTTACCCCTTACGTTTTTTTTGGGGGGGCGAAAAATCAAGTAACCCCAATTTTCTCTAAACTCTGGATTATGATAGAGGGCCATGAGACTTAGACCTGAGTGGAAAAATGGAGGCTCTAGACCCTTCTAGAGCTGAGATATGGAAACTCAAAATTTCGAACAGAAAAAAAAACGACAGTGTTACCCCTTACGTTTTTTTGGGGGGGGCGAAAAATTAAGTATCCCCAATTTTCTCGAAACTCTGGATTATGATAGAGGGCCATGAGACTTAGACCTGAGTGCAAAAATGGAGGCTCTAGACCCTTCCAGAGCTGAGATATGGAAACTCAAAATTTCGAACAGAAAAAAAAACCACAGTGTTACCCCTTACGTTTTTTTTGGGGGGGCGAAAAATTAAGTATCTCCAATCGTCTTGAAACTCTGGATTATGATAGAGGGTCATGAGACTTAGACCTGAGTGCAAAAATGGAGGCTCTAGACCCTTCCAGAGCTGAGATATGGAAACTCAAAATTTCGACCAGAAAAAAAAACGACAGTGTTACCCCTTACGTTTTTTTTTTGGGGCGAAAAATTAAGTATCCCCAATTTTCTCGAAACTCTGGATTATGATAGAGGGCCATGAGACTTAGACCTGAGTGCAAAAATGGAGGCTCTAGACCCTTCCAGAGCTGAGATATGGAAACTCAAAATTTCGACCAGAAAAAAAAACGACAGTGTTACCCCTTACGTTTTTTTTTTTTGGGCGAAAAATTAAGTATCCCCAATCGTCTTGAAACTCTGGATTATGACAGAGGGCCATGAGACTTAGACCTGAGTGCAAAAATGGAGGCTCTAGACCCTTCCAGAGCTGAGATATGGAAACTCAAAATTTCGACCAGAAAAAAAAAACGACAGTGTTACCCCTTACGTTTTTTTTTTTGGGCGAAAAATTAAGTATCCCCAATCTTCTTAAAACTCTGGATTATGATAGAGGGCCATGAGACTTAGACCTGAGTGCAAAAATGGAGGCTCTAGACCCTTCCAGAGCTGAGATATGGAAACTCAAAATTTCGAACAGAAAAAAAAAACGACAGTGTTACCCCTTACGTTTTTTTTGGGGGGGCGAAAAATTGAGTATCCCCAATTTCCTCGAAACTCTGGATTATGATAGAGGGCCATGAGACTTAGACCTCAGTGCAATAATGGAGGCTCTAGACCCTTCCAGAGCTGAGATATGGAAACTCAAAATTTCGACCAGAAAAAAAAACGACAGTGTTACCCCTTACGTTTTTTTTGGGGGGGCGAAAAATCAAGTAACCCCAATTTTCTCTAAACTCTGGATTATGATAGAGGGCCATGACACTTAGACCTGAGTGGAAAAATGGAGGCTCTAGACCCTTCCAGAGCTGAGATATGGAAACTCAAAATTTCGAACAGAAAAAAAAAAACGACAGTGTTACCCCTTACGTTTTTTTTGGGGGGGCGAAAAATTAAGTATCCCCAATTTTCTCGAAACTCTGGATTATGATAGAGGGCCATGAGACTTAGACCTGAGTGCAAAAATGGAGGCTCTAGACCCTTCCAGAGCTGAGATATGGAAACTCAAAATTTCGAACAGAAAAAAAAACCACAGTGTTACCCCTTGCGTTTTTTTTGGGGGGGCGAAAAATTAAGTATCTCCAATCGTCTTGAAACTCTGGATTATGATAGAGGGTCATGAGACTTAGACCTGAGTGCAAAAATGGAGGCTCTAGACCCTTCCAGAGCTGAGATATGGAAACTCAAAATTTCGACCAGAAAAAAAAACGACAGTGTTACCCCTTACGTTTTTTTTTTTTTGGGCGAAAAATTAAGTATCCCCAATCGTCTTGAAACTCTGGATTATGACAGAGGGCCATGAGACTTAGACCTGAGTGCAAAAATGGAGGCTCTAGACCCTTCCAGAGCTGAGATATGGAAACTCAAAATTTCGACCAGAAAAAAAAAACGACAGTGTTACCCCTTACGTTTTTTTTTTTGGGCGAAAAATTAAGTATCCCCAATCTTCTTGAAACTCTGGATTATGATAGAGGGCCATGAGACTTAGACCTTAGTCCAAAAATGGAGGCTCTAGACCCTTCCAGAGCTGAGATATGGAAACTCAAAATTTCGACCAGAAAAAAAAACGACAGTGTTACCCCTTACGTTTTTTTTGGGGGGGCGAAAAATTAAGTATCTCCAATCGTCTTGAAACTCTGGATTATGACAGAGGGCCATGAGACTTAGACCTGAGTGCAAAAATGGAGGCTCTAGACCCTTCCAGAGCTGAGATATGGAAACTCAAAATTTCGACCAGAAAAAAAAAACGACAGTGTTACCCCTTACGTTTTTTTTGGGGGGGCGAAAAATTAAGTATCCCCAATTTTCTCGAAACTCTGGATTATGATAGAGGGCCATGAGACTTAGACCTGAGTGCAAAAATGGACGCTCTAGACCCTTCCAGAGCTGAGATATGGAAACTCAAAATTTCGAACAGAAAAAAAAACGACAGTGTTACCCCTTACGTTTTTTTTGGGGGGGCGAAAAATTAAGTATCCCCAATTTTCTCGAAACTCTGGATTATGATAGAGGGCCATGAGACTTAGACCTTAGTGCAAAAATAGAGGCTCTAGACCCTTCCAGAGCTGAGATATGGAAACTCAAAATTTCGACCAGAAAAAAAAACGACAGTGTTACCCCTTACGTTTTTTTGGGGGGGGGGGGCGAAAAATTAAGTATCCCCAATTTTCTCGAAACTCTGGATTATGGTAGAGGGCCATGAGACTTAGACCTGAGTGCAAAAATGGAGGCTCTAGACCCTTCCAGAGCTGAGATATGGAAATTCAAAATTTCGACCAGAAAAAAAAACGACAGTGTTACCCCTTACGTTTTTTTTTTTGGGGCGAAAAATTAAGTATCCCCAATCGTCTTGAAACTCTGGATTATGACAGAGGGCCATGAGACTTAGACCTGAGTGCAAAAATGGAGGCTTTAGACCCTTCCAGAGCTGAGATATGGAAACTCAAAATTTCGACCAGAAAAAAAAAACGACAGTGTTACCCCTTACGTTTTTTTTTTTGGGCGAAAAATTAAGTATCCCCAATCTTCTTGAAACTCTGGATTATGATAGAGGGCCATGAGACTTAGACCTGAGTGCAAAAATGGAGGCTCTAGACCCTTCCAGAGCTGAGATATGGAAACTCAAAATTTCGAACAGAAAAAAAAACGACAGTGTTACCCCTTACGTTTTTTTTGGGGGGGGCGAAAAATTGAGTATCCCCAATTTCCTAGAAACTCTGGATTATGATAGAGGGCCATGAGACTTAGACCTGAGTGCAAAATTGGAGGCTCTAGACCCTTCCAGAGCTGAGATATGGAAACTCAAAATTTCGACCAGAAAAAAAAACGACAGTGTTACCCCTTACGTTTTTTTTGGGGGGGGGGGCGAAAAATCAAGTAACCCCAATTTTCTCTAAACTCTGGATTATGATAGAGGGCCATGAGACTTAGACCTGAGTGGAAAAATGGAGGCTCTAGACCCTTCCAGAGCTGAGATATGGAAACTCAAAATTTCGAACAGAAAAAAAAAACGACAGTGTTACCCCTTACGTTTTTTTGGGGGGGCGAAAAATTAAGTATCTCCAATCGTCTTGAAACTCTGGATTATGACAGAGGGCCATGAGACTTAGACCTGAGTGCAAAAATGGAGGCTCTAGACCCTTCCAGAGCTGAGATATGGAAACTCAAAATTTCGACCAGAAAAAAAAACGACAGTGTTACCCCTTACGTTTTTTTTTTGGGCGAAAAATGAAGTATCCCCAATCTTCTTGAAACTCTGTATTATTATAGAGGGCCATGAGACTTAGACCTGAGTGCAAAAATGGAGGCTCTAGACCCTTCCAGAGCTGAGATATGGAAACTCAAAATTTCGACCAGAAAAAAAAACGACAGTGTTACCCCTTACGTTTTTTTTGGGGGGGGCGAAAAATTAAGTATCCCCAATTTTCTCGAAACTCTGGATTATGAGAGAGGGCCATGAGACTTAGACCTTAGTGCAAAAATGGAGGCTCTAGACCCTTCCAGAGCTGAGATATGGAAACTCAAAATTTCGACCAGAAAAAAAAACGACAGTGTTACCCGTTACGTTTTTTTTGGGGGGGCGAAAAATTAAGTATCTCCAATCGTCTTTAAACTCTGGATTATGATAGAGGGCCATGAGACTTAGACCTGAGTGCAAAAATGGAGGCTCTAGACCCTTCCAGAGCTGAGATATGGAAACTCAAAATTTCGAACAGAAAAAAAAAACGACAGTGTTACCCCTTACGGTTTTTTTTTTTGGGCGAAAAATTAAGTATCCCCAATTTTCTCGAAACTCTGGATTATGATAGAGGGCCATGAGACTTAGACCTTAGTGCAAAAATGGAGGCTCTAGACCCTTCCAGAGCTGAGATATGGAAATTCAAAATTTCGACCAGAAAAAAAAACGACAGTGTTACCCCTTACGTTTTTTTTTTTTGGGCGAAAAATTAAGTATCCCCAATCGTCTTGAAACTCTGGATTATGACAGAGGGCCATGAGACTTAGACCTGAGTGCAAAAATGGAGGCTCTAGACCCTTCCAGAGCTGAGATATCGAAACTCAAAATTTCGACCAGAAAAAAAAACGACAGTGTTACCCCTTACGTTTTTTTTGGGGGGGCGAAAAATTAAGTATCCCCAATTTTCTCGAAACTCTGGATTATGATAGAGGGCCATGAGACTTAGACCTGAGTGCAAAAATGGAGGCTCTAGACCCTTCCAGAGCTGAGATATGGAAACTCAAAATTTCGACCAGAAAAAAAAACGACAGTGTTACCCCTTACGTTTTTTTTGGGGGGGGCGAAAAATTAAGTATCCCCAATTTTCTCGAAACTCTGGATTATGATAGAGGGCCATGAGACTTAGACCTTAGTGCAAAAATGGAGGCTCTAGACCCTTCCAGAGCTGAGATATGGAAACTCAAAATTTCGACCAGAAAAAAAAACGACAGTGTTACCCCTTACGTTTTTTTTTTTGGGCGAAAAATTAAGTATCTCCAATCGTCTTTAAACTCTGGATTATGATAGAGGGCCATGAGACTTAGACCTGAGTGCAAAAATGGAGGCTCTAGACCCTTCCAGAGCTGAGATATGGAAACTCAAAATTTCGAACAGAAAAAAAAAACGACAGTGTTACCCCTTACGGTTTTTTTTTTTGGGCGAAAAATTAAGTATCCCCAATCGTCTTGAAACTCTGGATTATGACAGAGGGCCATGAGACTTAGACCTGAGTGCAAAAATGGAGGCTCTAGACCCTTCCAGAGCTGAGATATGGAAACTCAAATTTTCGACCAGAAAAAAAAACGACAGTGTTACCCCTTACGTTTTTTTGGGGGGGGCGAAAAATTAAGTATCCCCAATTTTCTCGAAACTCTGGATTATGATAGAGGGCCATGAGACTTAGACCTTAGTGCAAAAATGGAGGCTCTAGACCCTTCCAGAGCTGAGATATGGAAACTCAAAATTTCGACCAGAAAAAAAAACGACAGTGTTACCCCTTACGTTTTTTTTTTTTGGGCGAAAAATTAAGTATCCCCAATTTTCTCGAAACTCTGGATTATGATAGAGGGCCATGAGACTTAGACCTGAGTGCAAAAATGGAGGCTCTAGACCCTTCCAGAGCTGAGATATGGAAACTCAAAATTTCGACCAGAAAAAAAAACGACAGTGTTACCCCTTACGTTTTTTTTTTTTGGGCGAAAAATTAAGTATCCCCAATGGTCTTGAAACTCTGGATTATGATAGAGGGCCATGAGACTTAGACCTTAGTCCACAAATGGAGGCTCTAGACCCTTCCAGAGCTGAGATATGGAAACTCAAAATTTCGACCAGAAAAAAAAACGACAGTGTTACCCCTTACGTTTTTTTTGGGGGGGCGAAAAATTAAGTATCTCCAATCGTCTTGAAACTCTGGATTATGACAGAGGGCCATGAGACTTAGACCTGAGTGCAAAAATGGAGGCTCTAGACCCTTCCAGAGCTGAGATATGGAAACTCAAAATTTCGACCAGAAAAAAAAAACGACAGTGTTACCCCTTACGTTTTTTTTGGGGGGGGCGAAAAATTAAGTATCCCCAATTTTCTCGAAACTCTGGATTATGATAGAGGGCCATGAGACTTAGACCTGAGTGCAAAAATGGAGGCTCTAGACCCTTCCAGAGCTGAGATATGGAAACTCAAAATTTCGACCAAAAAAAAAAACGACAGTGTTACCCCTTACGTTTTTTTTGGGGGGCCGAAAAATTAAGTATCCCCAATTTTCTCGAAACTCTGGATTATGATAGAGGGCCATGAGACTTAGACCTTAGTGCAAAAATAGAGGCTCTAGACCCTTCCAGAGCTGAGATATGGAAACTCAAAATTTCGACCAGAAAAAAAAACGACAGTGTTACCCCTTACGTTTTTTTTGGGGGGGGGCGAAAAATTAAGTATCCCCAATTTTCTCGAAACTCTGGATTATGGTAGAGGGCCATGAGACTTAGACCTGAGTGCAAAAATGGAGGCTCTATACCCTTCCAGAGCTGAGATATGGAAATTCAAAATTTCGACCAGAAAAAAAAAACGACAGTGTTACCCCTTACGTTTTTTTTTTTGGGGCGAAAAATTAAGTATCCCCAATCGTCTTGAAACTCTGGATTATGACAGAGGGCCATGAGACTTAGACCTGAGTGCAAAAATGGAGGCTTTAGACCCTTCCAGAGCTGAGATATGGAAACTCAAAATTTCGACCAGAAAAAAAAAACGACAGTGTTACCCCTTACGTTTTTTTTTTTGGGCGAAAAATTAAGTATCCCCAATCTTCTTGAAACTCTGGATTATGATAGAGGGCCATGAGACTTAGACCTGAGTGCAAAAATGGAGGCTCTAGACCCTTCCAGAGCTGAGATATGGAAACTCAAAATTTCGAACAGAAAAAAAAACGACAGTGTTACCCCTTACGTTTTTTTGGGGGGGGCGAAAAATTGAGTATCCCCAATTTCCTAGAAACTCTGGATTATGATAGAGGGCCATGAGACTTAGACCTTAGTGCAAAAATAGAGGCTCTAGACCCTTCCAGAGCTGAGATATGGAAACTCAAAATTTCGACCAGAAAAAAAAACGACAGTGTTACCCCTTACGTTTTTTTTGGGGGGGGGGGGCGAAAAATTAAGTATCCCCAATTTTCTCGAAACTCTGGATTATGGTAGAGGGCCATGAGACTTAGACCTGAGTGCAAAAATGGAGGCTCTAGACCCTTCCAGAGCTGAGATATGGAAATTCAAAATTTCGACCAGAAAAAAAAAACGACAGTGTTACCCCTTACGTTTTTTTTTTTGGGGCGAAAAATTAAGTATCCCCAATCGTCTTGAAACTCTGGATTATGACAGAGGGCCATGAGACTTAGACCTGAGTGCAAAAATGGAGGCTTTAGACCCTTCCAGAGCTGAGATATGGAAACTCAAAATTTCGACCAGAAAAAAAAAAACGACAGTGTTACCCCTTACGTTTTTTTTTTTGGGCGAAAAATTAAGTATCCCCAATCTTCTTGAAACTCTGGATTATGATAGAGGGCCATGAGACTTAGACCTGAGTGCAAAAATGGAGGCTCTAGACCCTTCCAGAGCTGAGATATGGAAACTCAAAATTTCGAACAGAAAAAAAAACGACAGTGTTACCCCTTACGTTTTTTTTGGGGGGGGCGAAAAATTAAGTATCCCCAATTTTCTCGAAACTCTGGATTATGATAGAGGGCCATGAGACTTAGACCTTAGTGCAAAAATGGAGGCTCTAGACCCTTCCAGAGCTGAGATATGGAAACTCAAAATTTCGACCAGAAAAAAAACCGACAGTGTTACCCCTTACGTTTTTTTTGGGGGGGGCGAAAAATTAAGTATCCCCAATTTTCTCGAAACTCTGGATTATGATAGAGGGCCATGAGACTTAGACCTGAGTGCAAAAATGGAGGCTCTAGACCCTTCCAGAGCTGAGATATGGAAATTCAAAATTTCGACCAGAAAAAAAAACGACAGTGTTACCCCTTAGGTTTTTTTTTTTTGGGCGAAAAATTAAGTATCCCCAATCGTCTTGAAACTCTGGATTATGACAGAGGGCCATGAGACTTAGACCTGAGTGCAAAAATGGAGGCTCTAGACCCTTCCAGAGCTGAGATATCGAAACTCAAAATTTCGACCAGAAAAAAAAACGACAGTGTTACCCCTTACGTTTTTTTTGGGGGGGCGAAAAATTAAGTATCCCCAATTTTCTCGAAACTCTGGATTATGATAGAGGGCCATGAGACTTAGACCTGAGTGCAAAAATGGAGGCTCTAGACCCTTCCAGAGCTGAGATATGGAAACTCAAAATTTCGACCAGAAAAAAAAACGACAGTGTTACCCCTTACGTTTTTTTTTTTTGGGCGAAAAATTAAGTATCCCCAATTTTCTCGAAACTCTGGATTATGATAGAGGGCCATGAGACTTAGACCTGAGTGCAAAAATGGAGGCTCTAGACCCTTCCAGAGCTGAGATATGGAAACTCAAAATTTCGACCAGAAAAAAAAACGACAGTGTTACCCCTTACGTTTTTTTTTTTTTGGGCGAAAAATTAAGTATCCCCAATGGTCTTGAAACTCTGGATTATGACAGAGGGCCATGAGACTTAGACCTGAGTGCAAAAATGGAGGCTCTAGACCCTTCCAGAGCTGAGATATGGAAACTCAAAATTTCGACCAGAAAAAAAAAACGACAGTGTTACCCCTTACGTTTTTTTTTTTGGGCGAAAAATTAAGTATCCCCAATCTTCTTGAAACTCTGGATTATGATAGAGGGCCATGAGACTTAGACCTGAGTGCAAAAATGGAGGCTCTAGACCCTTCCAGAGCTGAGATATGGAAACTCAAAATTTCGAACAGAAAAAAAAAACGACAGTGTTACCCCTTACGTTTTTTTGGGGGGGGCGAAAAATTGAGTATCCCCAATTTCCTCGAAACTCTGGATTATGATAGAGGGCCATGAGACTTAGACCTGAGTGCAAAAATGGAGGCTCTAGACCCTTCCAGAGCTGAGATATGGAAACTCAAAATTTCGACCAGAAAAAAAAACGACAGTGTTACCCCTTACGTTTTTTTTGGGGGGGCGAAAAATCAAGTAACCCCAATTTTCTCTAAACTCTGGATTATGATAGAGGGCCATGAGACTTAGACCTGAGTGGAAAAATGGAGGCTCTAGACCCTTCCAGAGCTGAGATATGGAAACTCAAAATTTCGAACAGAAAAAAAAAACGACAGTGTTACCCCTTACGTTTTTTTTGGGGGGGCGAAAAATGAAGTATCCCCAATTTTCTCGAAACTCTGGATTATGATAGAGGGCCATGAGACTTAGACCTGAGTGCAAAAATGGAGGCTCTAGACCCTTCCAGAGCTGAGATATGGAAACTCAAAATTTCGAACAGAAAAAAAAACCACAGTGTTACCCCTTACGTTTTTTTGGGGGGGGCGAAAAATTAAGTATCTCCAATCGTCTTGAAACTCTGGATTATGATAGAGGGTCATGAGACTTAGACCTGAGTGCAAAAATGGAGGCTCTTGACCCTTCCAGAGCTGAGATATGGAAAGTCAAAATTTCGACCAGAAAAAAAAAACGACAGTGTTACCCCTTACGTTTTTTTTTTTTGGGCGAAAAATTAAGTATCCACAATCGTCTTGAAACTCTGGATTATGACAGAGGGCCATGAGACTTAGACCTGAGTGCAAAAATGGAGGCTCTAGACCCTTCCAGAGCTGAGATATGGAAACTCAAAATTTCGACCAGAAAAAAAAACGACAGTGTTACCCCTTACGTTTTTTTTTTTGGGCGAAAAATGAAGTATCCCCAATCTTCTTGAAACTCTGTATTATTATAGAGGGCCATGAGACTTAGACCTGAGTGCAAAAATGGAGGCTCTAGACCCTTCCAGAGCTGAGATATGGAAACTCAAAATTTCGACCAGAAAAAAAAACGACAGTGTTACCCCTTACGTTTTTTTTGGGGGGGGGGGGGCGAAAAATTAAGTATCCCCAATTTTCTCGAAACTCTGGATTATGATAGAGGGCCATGAGACTTAGACCTTAGTGCAAAAATGGAGGCTCTAGACCCTTCCAGAGCTGAGATATGGAAACTCAAAATTTCGACCAGAAAAAAAAACGACAGTGTTACCCCTTACGTTTTTTTTTTTTTTTTGGGCGAACAATTAAGTATCCACAATCGTCTTGAAACTCTGGATTATGACAGAGGGCCATGAGACTTAGACCTGAGTGCAAAAATGGAGGCTCTAGACCCTTCCAGAGCTGATATATGGAAACTCAAAATTTCGACCAGAAAAAAAAACGACAGTGTTACCCCTTACGTTTTTTTTTTGGGCGAAAAATGAAGTATCCCCAATCTTCTTGAAACTCTGTATTATTATAGAGGGCCATGAGACTTAGACCTGAGTGCAAAAATGGAGGCTCTAGACCCTTCCAGAGCTGAGATATGGAAACTCAAAATTTCGACCAGAAAAAAAAACGACAGTGTTACCCCTTACGTTTTTTTTTTTTTTGGGCGAAAAATTAAGTATCCCCAATCGTCTTGAAACTCTGGATTATGATAGAGGGCCATGAGACTTAGACCTGAGTGCAAAAATGGAGGCTCTAGACCCTTCCAGAGCTGAGATATCGAAACTCAAAATTTCGACCAGAAAAAAAACGACAGTGTTACCCCTTACGTTTTTTTTTGGGGGGCGAAAAATTAAGTATCCCCAATCTTCTTGAAAATCTGGATTATGACAGAGGGCCATGAGACTTGGACCTGAGTGCAAAAATGGAGGCTCTAGACCCTTTCAGAGCTGAGATATGGAAACTAAAAATTTCGACCAGAAAAAAAAAACGACAGTCTTACCCCTTACGTTTTTTTTTTTTGGGCGAAAAATTAAGTATCCCCAATTTTCTCGAAACTCTGGATTATGATAGAGGGCCATGAGACTTAGACCTGAGTGCAAAAATGGAGGCTCTAGACCCTTCCAGAGATGAGATATGGAAACTCAAAATTTCGACCAGAAAAAAAAACGACAGTGTTACCCCTTACGTTTTTTTTGGGGGGGCGAAAAATTAAGTATCCCCAATTTTCTCGAAACTCTGGATTATGATAGAGGGCCATGAGACTTAGACCTTAGTGCAAAAATGGAGGCTCTAGACCCTTCCAGAGCTGAGATATGGAAACTCAAAATTTCGACCAGAAAAAAAAACGACAGTGTTACCCCTTACGTTTTTTTTGGGGGGGGGCGAAAAATTAAGTATCCCCAATTTTCTCGAAACTCTGGATTATGATAGAGGGCCATGAGACTTAGACCTGAGTGCAAAAATGGAGGCTCTAGACCCTTCCAGAGCTGAGATATGGAAATTCAAAATTTCGACCAGAAAAAAAAAACGACAGTGTTACCCCTTACGTTTTTTTTTTGGGGCGAAAAATTAAGTATCCCCAATCGTCTTGAAACTCTGGATTATGACAGAGGGCCATGAGACTTAGACCTGAGTGCAAAAATGGAGGCTCTAGACCCTTCCAGAGCTGAGATATCGAAACTCAAAATTTCGACCAGAAAAAAAAACGACAGTGTTACCCCTTACGTTTTTTTTTTTTGGGCGAAAAATTAAGTATCCCCAATTTTCTCGAAACTCTGGATTATGATAGAGGGCCATGAGACTTAGACCTGAGTGCAAAAATGGAGGCTCTAGACCCTTCCAGAGCTGAGATATGGAAACTCAAAATTTCGACCAGAAAAAAAAACGACAGTGTTACCCCTTACGTTTTTTTTGGGGGGGCGAAAAATTAAGTATCCCCAATTTTCTCGAAACTCTGGATTATGATAGAGGGCCATGAGACTTAGACCTGAGTGCAAAAATGGAGGCTCTAGACCCTTCCAGAGCTGAGATATGGAAACTCAAAATTTCGACCAGAAAAAAAAACGACAGTGTTACCCCTTACGTTTTTTTTTTTTGGGCGAAAAATTAAGTATCCCCAATTTTCTCGAAACTCTGGATTATGATAGAGGGCCATGAGACTTAGACCTGAGTGCAAAAATGGAGGCTCTAGACCCTTCCAGAGCTGAGATATGGAAACTCAAAATTTCGACCAGAAAAAAAAACGACAGTGTTACCCCTTACGTTTTTTTTTTTTGGGCGAAAAATTAAGTATCCGCAATCGTCTTGAAACTCTGGATTATGACAGAGGGCCATGAGACTTAGACCTGAGTGCAAAAATGGAGGCTCTAGACCCTTTCAGAGCTGAGATATGGAAACTCAAAATTTCGACCAGAAAAAAAAAACGACAGTGTTACCCCTTACGTTTTTTTTTTGGGCGAAAAATTAAGTATCCCCAATCTTCTTGAAACTCTGGATTATGATAGAGGGCCATGAGACTTAGACCTGAGTGCAAAAATGGAGGCTCTAGACCCTTCCAGAGCTGAGATATGGAAACTCAAAATTTCGAACAGAAAAAAAAAACGACAGTGTTACCCCTTACGTTTTTTTTGGGTGGGCGAAAAATTGAGTATCCCCAATTTCCTCGAAACTCTGGATTATGATAGAGGGCCATGAGACTTAGACCTGAGTGCAAAAATGGAGGCTCTAGACCCTTCCAGAGCTGAGATATGGAAACTCAAAATTTCGACCAGAAAAAAAAACGACAGTGTTACCCCTTACGTTTTTTTTGGGGGGGCGAAAAATCAAGTAACCCCAATTTTCTCTAAACTCTGGATTATGATAGAGGGCCATGAGACTTAGACCTGAGTGGAAAAATGGAGGCTCTAGACCCTTCCAGAGCTGAGATATGGAAACTCAAAATTTCGAACAGAAAAAAAAAACGACAGTGTTACCCCTTACGTTTTTTTTGGGGGGGCGAAAAATTAAGTATCCCCAATTTTCTCGAAACTCTGGATTATGATAGAGGGCCATGAGACTTAGACCTGAGTGCAAAAATGGAGGCTCTAGACCCTTCCAGAGCTGAGATATGGAAACTCAAAATTTCGACCAGAAAAAAAAACGACAGTGTTACCCCTTACGTTTTTTTTGGGGGGGGCGAAAAATTAAGTATCCCCAATTTTCTCGAAACTCTGGATTATGATAGAGGGCCATGAGACTTAGACCTGAGTGCAAAAATGGAGGCTCTAGACCCTTCCAGAGCTGAGATATGGAAACTCAAAATTTCGACCAGAAAAAAAAACGACAGTGTTACCCCTTACGTTTTTTTGGGGGGGGCGAAAAATTAAGTATCCCCAATTTTCTCGAAACTCTGGATTATGATAGAGGGCCATGAGACTTAGACCTTAGTGCAAAAATGGAGGCTCTAGACCCTTCCAGAGCTGAGATATGGAAACTCAAAATTTCGACCAGAAAAAAAAACGACAGTGTTACCCCTTACGTTTTTTTTTTTTGGGCGAAAAATTAAGTATCCCCAATTTTCTCGAAACTCTGGATTATGATAGAGGGCCATGAGACTTAGACCTGAGTGCAAAAATGGAGGCTCTAGACCCTTCCAGAGCTGAGATATGGAAACTCAAAATTTCGACCAGAAAAAAAAACGACAGTGTTACCCCTTACGTTTTTTTTTTTTGGGCGAAAAATTAAGTATCCCCAATCGTCTTGAAACTCTGGATTATGACAGAGGGCCATGAGACTTAGACCTGAGTGCAAAAATGGAGGCTCTAGACCCTTTCAGAGCTGAGATATGGAAACTCAAAATTTCGACCAGAAAAAAAAAACGACAGTGTTACCCCTTACGTTTTTTTTTTTGGGCGAAAAATTAAGTATCCCCAATCTTCTTGAAACTCTGGATTATGATAGAGGGCCATGAGACTTAGACCTGAGTGCAAAAATGGAGGCTCTAGACCCTTCCAGAGCTGAGATATGGAAAGTCAAAATTTCGACCAGAAAAAAAAACGACAGTGTTACCCCTTACGTTTTTTTTTTTTGGGCGAAAAATTAAGTATCCACAATCGTCTTGAAACTCTGGATTATGACAGAGGGCCATGAGACTTAGACCTGAGTGCAAAAATGGAGGCTCTAGACCCTTCCAGAGCTGAGATATGGAAACTCAAAATTTCGACCAGAAAAAAAAACGACAGTGTTACCCCTTACGTTTTTTTTGGGGGGGGGCGAAAAATTAAGTATCCCCAATTTTCTCGAAACTCTGGATTATGATAGAGGGCCATGAGACTTAGACCTTAGTGCAAAAATGGAGGCTCTAGACCCTTCCAGAGCTGAGATATGGAAACTCAAAATTTCGACCAGAAAAAAAAACGACAGTGTTACCCCTTACGTTTTTTTTTTTTGGGCGAAAAATTAAGTATCCCCAATCGTCTTGAAACTCTGGATTATGACAGAGGGCCATGAGACTTAGACCTGAGTGCAAAAATGGAGGCTCTAGACTCTTGCAGAGCTGAGATATGGAAACTCAAAATTTTGACCAGAAAAAAAAACGACAGTGAAAACCCTTTCGGTTTTTTTTTGGTTCGAAATTTTGAGTTTCGATATCTCGGCTCTGGAAGGGTCTAGAGCCTTCATTTTTGCACTCAGGTCTAAGTCTCATGGCCCTCTATCAGAATCCAGAATTTCAAGAAGATCAGAGAAACTCAAAATTTCAACCCGAAAAAAAAAAAACGACAGTGGTACCCCTTTCGTTTTTTTTTTTTGTCGGGTCGAAATTTTGAGTTTCGATATCTGAGCTCTGGAAGGGTCTAGAGCCTTTATTTTTGCACTCAGGTCTAAGTCTCATGGCCCTCTATCAGAATCCAGAGTTTCAAGAAGATCAGAGAAACTCAAAATTTCAACCCGAAAAAAAAAAACGACAGTGGTACCCCTTTCGTTTTTTTTTTTGTCGGGTCGAAATTTTGAGTTTCGATATTGTTGATATATTGAGGAACATTTAAGTTGGATTAAAAGTGAGTTAACACATCAACCTCAGCATGTAAATGCAGTGTTGAGCTCGTAATGTGAATTTTGTCTGTATGTTACAGGGACAGGAGAACACACGTGTGTTTATCCGGTGGAGAGAGGCTCATGATGCTGAATGCTTTAATGAAAGGCTTTGAGTGAGTATACTACAGAAATGGATAACAAAATCTATTAAATCTTAAGTTGTAGTTTATTTGAATTATTGTAAATTCAAGTAAAGAAATTACAACACATTTCTGATTCTTGATTTCTGTGCATTTGCTGCAGAGCTTTTGTGGTGGAGTAGGACCTGCAAGGAAAGATGATGGCAGCATTTGTTTTAGGGATTTTACTCAAATATAAAGTAAGGTTATTTTTAATACATAAATCAAATGACATTGTGTGTTAAAATGACTGCTTTTGTATAATGTTTGTGCATTTTTGTAGGATCTGAAATATCTGCAGACTGGTGTGAGCACTGAGGATGAGGAGCCCAGAGCTGAATCCTGGAAGTGGTGCCATGGATGAGACCTTCCATCTCTCCACCTGCCTTTACGATCAGAATAAATCCGCAGAATGGGAACCGCTGAGTCGGCAGTAGGATATGGTGTTCAGCGGCTGTAAATACATGCTTGTAGTTTGAATATAGCTTTGTTTCATGTGTTGTTGACTGACTTGTGTATGCATTTGTTTATTGTGATGGTTACTTTTATTTGTTCTTTTACACATTTAATCATTTTTCTTATTGTTGTCAGTATATAAAATGTAATTATTTCATTAATGTATGCATTAATTCATCGATTGACTGACAATTGAGATGTTTCACTGCATTTATCAAAATGTATTCATGCATAACTGTCATATGACAAAACAAATTACATTTTGCTTGTTATATTAAATTATATTTTTAGTATATAAAAAAGTTATATAATTAAGTATTGGTCAGCATTTAATATTATTATTTTGTTTAAGTTTTGGGGTGGGCAAACAATGCAATTCATTCTGAGGTAATATTATTTTTAAGGAGTGATACTTACATTTTTCGAGTATAAAATCAACAGTTTTCTCCAAAAGAGATCTTCCAGCAGCTGCCCGTCTCCTTTGTGGAGACATTACAAACGCAGAGGAAAACTGTTCTTGGTTGTGCTGTCGAGTTACTGATGTTGTGAAGTGTTAGTGCACCTGTTGCATATATATTTTAAACTTATTACATTCAAGATCATGGAAAGATACCATAGTTGTATGTAACAATTATAATGACAAAACAGAAAATATAAGGATCATTGGTTTGTGTACATCATAATGGGACATCATAAAGTTAAATGTATACACAGGAAAAAACAATAACAAGGCTAAATATCTTCATAATAGTTCTTCATAATACATTAAAAAAATGTGTTGTTGTTATAAGTCTGAGGGATAGTAAATGAGGTAAATTCATCAAGAAAAAGAGGAAAACTTTAAGGAGAAACTTTTTGGGGTATAAAATAAAGAAATTAACAACATATTCAAGAGAAGACGATTTTGGGGTTTCTTAATTAAAAAAATATCACTATAAGAATAACACTGTGGGTCACATTAGTAGGGTTTAAAATATAACAACTTAAATCAACCCTAAATGTATTCAAAAAATAAATGGGAAGCTGTTTCTTCATCAATACCACAACAAAATGAGCAAGTTTCATCAATATCAAGATATTTATAGATAGTTGAATTAAACATAGCCTAACCTTCAAATATTTTAAGTTGTTGCGCTTGTGATAACGCTTAGTAGGTCACATGATAACGTCAACATGGCAGATGTCCGGTTCTCATTCATACTCAACGAGATTTGGTTATAAAGTACCTACTCTTTTAGCGCTCGTTGAGTAAGTACTTATCGAAATTAAGTACCTACTCATTAAGTATGCGGTTTGTAACGCAGCCTCTATCTCAGCTCTGGAAGGGTCTAGAGACTCCATTTTTGCACTCAGGTCAAAGTCTCATGGCCCTCTATCAGAATCCAGAGTTTCAAGAAGATCAGAGAAACTCAAAATTTCGACCCAAAAAAAAAAAAACGACAGTGTGTTGTTTTTTTGGTGCGAAAAAATAAGTTTCTCCAATCTTCTCAAAACTCTGGAATCTGATAGAGGCCCATGGGACTTACACCTGAGTGCAAAAATGGAGGCTCTAGACCCTTCCAGAGCTGAGATATTGAGATCCCACGTTGCATTTATGCCATTATAAATATCTCAATATCTCAGCTCTGGAAGGGTCTAGAGCCTCCATTTTTGCACTCAGGTCTAAGTCTCATGGCTCTCTATCAGAATCCAGAGGTTTGAGAAGATTGGAGAAACGTATTTTTTCGCACCGAAAAAACAAAACAAAAACCACTGTCCTTTTTTTTTGGGTCGAAATTTTGAGTTTCTCTGATCTTCTTGAAACTCTGGATTCTGATAGAGGGCCATGGTACTTAGACCTGAGTGCAAAAATGGAGGCTCTAGACCCTTCCAGAGCTGAGATATTGAGATCCCACGTACCTGTAGCATTTATGCCATTATAAATATCTCAATATCTTTGCTCTGGAAGGGTCTAGAGCCTCCATTTTTGCACTCAGGTCTAAGTCTCTTGGCCCTCTATCGGAATCCAGAGTTTCAAGAAGATCAGAGAAACTCAAAATTTCGACCCAAAAAAATAAATAAACAAACTGTCTTTTTCAGTGCGAAAAAATAAGTTTCTCCAATCTTCTCAAAACTCTGGATTCTGATAGAGGGCCATGAGACTTAGACCTGAGTGCAAAGGGACACTTCACCCATTTGCATTAAGCTTTGAATCTTTAGAAACCTAGCCATATTTTTGAATGGTCATGGTTTATTCCCTTATTTTCCCCTGAGATGGGACAAATAAGGAAGTCAATTTCATTGAAAAGTGTAGACTACAAACATTATGAGAATAAATAAAATACATCTGTTATATCACCTTTTCTCAAATTTCAGTTCAGTTCATCTTTAACCTGTTAACTGTCACCCCCCCCTTTTTTGAATAGACATGAAAATGCACATTTCAAACTTAAATGGTTGTAATTCAAGAATGCTTTGGAATATAGACATATGATTGGTCTTGTTTTAAAGAAGACATTTGGCAGATTTTTGTTGAAGTGAAATAAATTAAGAAAGTGAAACAGAAAAAAAGTTATAGAAGTTTGAGTTTATGGAAATGTACAATGTAAAAATATTAATTATTCATATTTTACATAAAATATATATTTTCAAAACCTGGGCTACTCTAAAATGGCAGAAAGATCAAAGCCAAAAATCAGAACAAGTTGTGTTTCAAATTTTAGGTTGATATCTCAAAAAATGAGCTTTCAGTAAGATTTTGTTTGAGCGCAGTACCAAACTTTTTCACTAGGGCACAATCAGACTCCATTACTGCCCATATAAGGGCGCCTGCATATCCATTCGTGTTTTAAGTGATATGAACCATTATTTTCACAATTTTCATACAATTTCTGAAGTAGAGATCCTATTCAGAAGTAGCATGGGAAGTTTGGCAGATTTTGATATGAATTGAACCTCTAAGAAACACATACAAAGAACATGCATGTAAGTCATAGCTAGCTGACACGTCACAAATGGTGAATTTATTATTTTTTTCTTGATATTTCAAACTTTTCAGACCTTTTTTTTCCAAAATAATTGAATGGATTCTATCTTTTGAGCTTTTGGCATGAAAACAAACTGAGGTATCTACCATTTTTTCATGATTTTTCATGTTTACTGCTATTTTAAAATAAAGGTCTGAACACGCCTTATGAGTATAAAAATATTCTTGTTTTATATTGATAAATTATGGCTCCTCTGTAATATGTTTTGAAAATCAGTCACCAAATATGGAAACTAGAGATTGTAAGCTTTCAAATGATATATAGTTTGTCAATATTATTTAAGGTATTTACTAAGATATTATTGTTTTAAAAATATAGTGGCAAACGTCCCACCTGTGGGACGGTGACAGTTAAGTGGTTAACGGGGTTCGTTGTTGTGGGAAGAAAGAGGTGGGAACCGGCGAACATTTAAGCATTTCAATACAAAAGTATTTTGTCCCTCATTGACGACTGCTGTCCACACACAACAGAAACAAAACACAACATAAAATCAGGCCTGTTTCTTTCTCGATCTGCCATCGTTGCTCCTCCTTTATGCCTCCTTTCCTCCATGAGAGATGCGGGACCGGTGCGTCTCACTGGTATCTTTCATTATCACTCACAGCACCGGCCTCACGCTGTCCTCTCACATCCCTCACGCTCGTCTTGCTCGCCACAGCCAACTAACTAGAAATTTTGTGTGAAATGAATTTCAAACTCTGGTGACGGCTAACGTTAGCCTTGTAGCAGGAAGAGTGATTTCTCTGTTTGCGCTGTTCTGGATTAGTGTGTGTGGCTTGAGGAGCTGTGCAATGTGGTGCATTGTGGGAGTTGTTGTCTTACATACAAATGCACCCTTCAGTTATTTTCTGTCTTTTCTCGGGCAAGAGGGCACTAAATTAAAAAATTCGACTACAATTCACTTCGACTACATTTATGATCCACTTTCAATAAAGATTAATGTTGAAATGGGTGAAATGCTCCTTTAATGTTAACAATGTCAGCTTGGCGTGACTACATGTAATGTCCTTCCGATGTGTATCCTTGTTTTCACATGGCCCAGTTGCAGTCACTTTTTTTTCTGTAGTTTTTTCACTCTGAAGTCTGAACTAAGTTTTTTGCATTTTACAGCAGAAATCTGAATCTGTTGTCACTGATGATTGTCGTTTGAACCTTTCTGGATCTGCCATCGATCAATTTGATAAGTTTAATTATATCAAGTGCTTCGAGAAAAGGCTATAAATCTCCACCTCCAACATCCTCACACGCAATATAGCTTATACTAGCCGAGACTCCTTTATGTGTACAGGCCAGCTGTGTGTATATACAGATGTGACGTAATGACTCAATATAGCTTATACTAGCCGAGACTCCTTTATGTGTACAGGCCAGCTGTGTGTATATACAGATGTGACGTAATGACTCAATATAGCTTATACTAGCCAAGACTCCTTCTTTATGAGTACAGATATGACATTATGACGTAAAGACGTGCTCGAATCACCCGTGGAAATCCACCAGTACCTCTGGAATTAAAAACATTATTACAAACTTACCGCTTTGAATCGAGCTAAGGCAAGCAGAGAGTTTTGAACACTGCTGGTTATGTATTTGCTCAAATATGTATTTTAGATCATTTTCGACCCAAAAAAAGCTATGGACTGCAGCTTTAAAAGAATTTACCAGACAATACGGACATATATTTTAATTATGTATTTACCAGCCACGAAACATTAATCCTTATTAAAGTTATAAAGTTAAGTTAAGTTTACTTATAAAAGTAATTCAGTCAAGAGCAGTGGGTATTTGTTCTTTGATTTACATTAAAAACACAGACAGCAGCAGGGATATTATGATACTGTCACTTAATGCATGGTTCCAATCAACACGATCTCCTGGCACTGCGTATATATTTATTTATTTGGTGTGCTCTTTGTCCGCAAAATGTATCTTTTATGTGCAGTTAAAAACTGAGTTCCCCTTCACATCTTCTTGAATATTTAAATTGGCAAGCCTTTTGTGTGAGGTTAATTTTAGACCCTGGTGTGTGTGTGTGTGTGTGTGTGTGTGTGTAGTGTCTGCCGCTGGTATCACTTGTATTTTTACATGCAGAATTGGTATTCTTCCGCTCCACAGCGTGTCTCTCATCCTAAAGGCTTTTCTTGGTTTAATCCATAAATAGATATGCTTTGATATCACTAATTTAATTGAACACAACTTATCTCCTGATGCCTGTTGAAATGGCCTGTTCAAATGGATAAGTTTACCCAGAAATTAAAGTGGTCATGGTTTACTGATGTGTTGATGCCTGTTTGGTAACGCTTTTGCATGCAGTGAATGGGAGCGGGGAATTTCAGTTTTTTTATCAATCAAAACTCTCACATTGAGACATGGGATATTTTTTAAGCTTGAATGCTTCAGTCTCTATTCATTAGAACTGCACTGAAATAGAGACTAGATTCTTCACACACAAGCCTTGCACCTAAACATGCAGCCTATTTTATTCAAGTTTTTTTTTTTTACTCTGGTGTCATTTTTGTTTATGAAAAAGTACCAAGGTTAAACACTGATTTCATGTATTTTTGTAATAAAATAATTAAAACTGATAATCACATTTGTGTCCCATGCAAAAGAATATTACCTATCAAACCCTATAATATTAATAGTAATAATAATAAATACATATTAATATTGTGATGGTTACTTTAACTTAAATTAAAGTTAAGTTAAGACAAGTTTAAAGTTAAGACAGTTGGAGTCGTTAGCAATTTAGCTTGTTAATAATGAAACCAATAATTATTAAGATTGGGGATGTCAAGAAACATGGAGAGAGAAACATATTTATAATAGAGAATAAAAGAGAATAAATAAAGGGAACTTCCAATGTTTTAAAATGAAAACCGGAATGATTCACTCATACATGTTCGACCCAGAGTCCGGACCCAATATAGAAGGCACAGCACCGTATTTTAATCTTATCGGTCTGCAAATCCAGTCTCAACCTGTGTGTTGTTTACAAAACAATCCTCATTGAAATGAAGCGAACGAACGGACAATGTTTTACCCACATTAGCTGGAACGTCATTCAAAATAAAGTTTAACCATGTAATATAGTTCCCCCCTTTGAAAAACTTGGAAAATTTGATTTCTCAGTTCATCACCCCTTTAAAGACAGCAGTCCATTAAAGCAGAGCATGAAGGCTCCATTTGTAGGTGCTTTTATTTTTCATGTTTCTTGAATTAATTTCCAGCCAATCTGCACAGAAGTCGCCTATGTCCACTTACGCACCTCTATCTAAAATGTGAACAGTAGGCCTCATACGTGAGAACGTGTGTACAGTAAATGCGCACATGATTAAGTTAATGTCACCTGCGACATTCTGTGATTGTTTAACACATGCACTGTAAATGGAGTTGTTAAGAAAAGAATGTTTTTGATGCGTCCCCTGCATTTCTGTACGCCTATACCCAGAAAAATAGGTTCACAGATCCTCAAGCCCCTCAGTGCCATGGAAACAGCATATCTCCGATGGCAACAGTGACCGTGGTGACATTTGTGATGTAACCTGATGTTCTGTCTTTTCTGCTGTGGAGTGTTTTTTTTTTCACCATGTTTCTCGACGTCCCTAATTCCAGATAATTTGGAAGAAAGTGTTATTGTTTTTTTTGTTGTTGTTGTTGTTTTAAAAAGGATACATATTGAAATCAGATATTGAAGCAGGATCAGCTGTATCTTCTCATCACCTCAAATGATCTTTTATCTGACTGACGTGTGAACCAAAAGACCTGTAAATTCAGCAGTCTCGCACATGTTCTACTAGTATTTTTAGTCAAGCCATTACATTAATGCTGAATGGCACTGTTAATAATATTTCATTAGATTATATGCATGCATGGATTTGAGCAATATGGTGCATCTGAAGTTAGATTGTTGTTATGTTGTTGATGTGTCATTGTACTCACTCATCCTGTCTTTCCTTCACTCACTCACTCACTCACTCACGCACCCTGCTTTGCAATCAATAACTCATCTTTCAGCGTCGATTTTCCTCTTCCCCAAAGGAAAACAAATGTCCTTCTATAGGACAAACAAAGAGGAGAGAGGGGGAAAGAGATTATGACACACCAGAAAGAGAGGACAGGATCATTGTAAAATGACAGAATATACTGAAACTGACACATACTGTACTGTCATTTAAGAGAAAGAGAAATGTAGGCTAGGGGGTGCTGGGGGGAGATTGAAAGGGTTGTTATGGGATGGATGATTAGCCCTTGTCTCCAAGGTTACCCTTTACAACTGTATTAGCGCAGAGCGGATTGGGAGAGACGAGGGGTTGTTTGGGGGGAAGGCATGTGGAAGGGATAGCTTAAGTCAGCACAGAGATCAAAGACCCGTATTGACCTACGGTACAGCTGCATTCATTTCTTATAACTTGGGCTGCGAAAGATAGACAGGTTTTAAGGTTCACAGAGGGAAAATTATACTCCGATCTGGACTGTAATACTGAGTTTATGACTAGGAGTCTTCTTAAAGGGATAGTTCACCCAAAAACATATTTAGTTCCTATCTTGCATGACTTTTTTTTCTGCCGTGGAATAAAAAAGGAGAGTATTAGTTTATGTTCTTTTTCATACTAAAAGTGAGCCAGGGGCTGTTAAGCTCCAAAAATGCCAAAAAGTACAATAACGGTGGTTCATAAGACATGTGTGACCTAACTTTGAAAAGGTACAGAATATAAACACTGCCGTAGTTTGGGATTTGGTAAGATGTATTTATTTATTTTTTAATGTTTTTGAAAGAATTCTCTTTTTCTCACCAAGGCTGCATTTATTTAATAATAAAAACAGTAATATTGCAAAATACTATTACAATTTAAAATTGTTTTCTGTTTGAATATATTTTAAAATCTGAGCTGTATTTTCAGCATCATTACTCCAGTCTTCAGTCACATGATCCTTCAGAAATCGTTCTAATATGATGATTTGCTGCTCAAGAAACATTTCTGTTATCAATGTTAAAAACAGTTGTGTAAAAAAAAATCCAGGATTATTTGATGAATAGAAAGTTCAAACAAACATTTATCTGAAATAGAAATCTTGTAATCTTGTACTGTTCAAAAGTTTGGGGTCAGTAAGATTTTTTTTTTCTTTGAAAGAATTCAATACTTTTATTCAACAAGGATGCATTAAAGTGATCAAAAGTTACAGTAAAGACATTTCTAATGCTACAAATATTTCAGATAAATGCTGTTCCCTTTCGTTCGGGAACTCCTACGTCTCGTCGAAGGAGTTTCCAACGAATTGAGATCACGCTAGGGAGACCAATTGCCTTCGAGTGAATTAAAACGAGCCAATGAATATTGGCATGCATGACTAGCATTCCACGTTAAAGCATTATAAAGTGGAAGCGAGTGCACACACATATGCTTTTAGCTTCGGAGCCGACCGGTTAAGTCATCTGAGTGGATGAGCTTCAAGATTAGTAATTTATCTTCACGCTCAACGAGTCTGTTGTTTTCTCCGAGACCTCTCTGTGTTGGTGTAACGACGCTTCGACGATCTTCGTGATCTCCTGGGTACCAGCTGTTGCTTCACGCTATGAGGCTTTTTTTTTTCCAAAAGAGCTGTTGTTACAGCTGGTATTTGGTTGAGTGCACACAGCAGGCTTGCAGTTTCCCTGCTGTGTTGCCGCGTTTATCCCTGTGTGCTTCATTACAATAAGAGAGCGTTTTCTGTGAAAAGAGCAACACGGGTGAAGATCGCGTCCTTTTCAGGACGAAGTTTTACCCGTGTGTTTCTGGATGCGGTCGTTTCCTGTCCTCATTTGATGTCTACGATCACTGTTTCTTGTGCCTGCGTGATGCATGATAAGCATGATGAGTGTTCGTGGGTGGTTTATGTTCTCTCATGAGAGCATAACCACATCGCCACATTGTTCGTCAGCCCTTTCTCGTAAAGGCTTGAACGCTCAGCGTGCCGTGTGCCTTCGAGCTGCCGGCTGACAGCATGGGTTGTCTCGTCAACCCAGCGCGCGTCATTCGGCGCTCTAGATGCGCAGTTGAGACTCAAGTACCTCAAACGAGGTGGAGTCCCTTTTAGATTAATAATAGGCTAATAATAGGCTACTTAGATTAATAGCATTGGTGATCTGAGGATTACAGTAAGCGTTCTCCGACGAGACCACCTCCTCGGACCCTTCACTTCTCTAGCGCATCGTAAACATGTTAAGACTGTTCGTGGGTGGTTTATGCTCTCTTATGAGAGCATGACCACGTCGGGACGTTGTTTGTCTTGCCTTTCTCGTGAGAGGTTGAGCACTCAGCGTGCCGCGTGCCATCAAGGTTATAGCCACGTTCACTGTTTTGCATGCCTGGCAGTTTTCAGGTGGAATTTCTGGTCCTTCTCATGAGGAACCTTTTATTTCATTCAGGGCTCCAGGGGAGGATCAGATGCCGATCACTGCACTGGAGAGAGGGCTATTACCCTCTGGAAATGATGATGCTGAGTTCCCACTGTAATGGTGTGTGTGCTCATGCTGAATCAGATTCAGACTTGACAGCTACACTTCCCGGGCTACTCTGGGGGGCACAGTGCAACGCGTAATCGCCTTGCCCGGCCCCCGTGCCTGCCCGGATGTTTGTGAAAACTTTAAACACCTCTTCCCCACTACAAGTCTGTGTGAAGCCAAAACACACAGTACACAAGGGTAGTTCTGAGTTGGGGTTGAGCTGTGCATTGTGACTGACTGAGTAAATGGTTTAAGTCATAGCACTGGCCCTCGGTCAGATGATGTCCACATTGGTGGTCCAGAAGCTATCCACGGCTAAACCTTGCAGAGATGCAAGACCTCACCAAAGTTCGCTTTCTCGGTGCTCTGATCTCACAAGGTTTGCCGTTTTCGGCGACACTGTTGGAGATTGTGTCCGGCGGCTCTCCACAGTTCAGAAGCAGGTTGAGGAGACCAAGAGCTTGACCTTATGTCACTTGTGGTTTCTCCTCAGTCTGTTTGTCTCCAAAGGTGTCAGTCCCCTGTGAACAAGATGTCACAGCCAGCTCTACTGTGATGTCTAGCTTTCACAGGAGGACGAAGCCACCTGTCTCAGCAGCCCTGAGATGGGCAACGAAGAGTTGGAGGAAGTTGCTTTCTGGGAGATGGTGTCCTCACCTCTTCCTCCCAGGAGGAGAATTTGTTCATTTTCTGTTCCGCCGCTGGCTCCCCGGAGACTGTACCCACATTCTCAATAGAGCAAATTCTTCCATCTCTGGGTCACAAGAGGTGCGGACTGCAGTGCGCGACTACAGAGCCCAGGCATGCTGTGGTTTTCACAAATGCCTCTGCTAACGGATGGGGGGCCACACACACAACGGGCATGCAGTCTCAGGTCTGTGGATGGGGCCTCAACTGCATTGACATATCTATTGCCTAGAGTTGCAAGCAATACACTTAGCCTTGTGCCGCCTCAAGGGGCTGCTTCTGCACAGGAATGTACTGATCCGTACGGACAGCACTGCGACCGTGGCGTACATCAACCATCATGGTGGTCTACCGCCATCTCCTCCTGTGGAGTCAGGAGCATCTGAGGTTGCTTCGGGCCATTCACTTTCCTGGTGTTCTCAACCGTGCAGCAGACGAGCACTCAGGCAATCACCCCTTCGAAATGGGGATTCTTCGGAGCCACTCAGATCTATTTGCCTCTCAGGACATGACCCATTGTCAGTTGTTTTATTCCCTGGCCGGAGGATCCCTCGGCACAGATGCACTGGCGCTCAGCTGGCCCCGAGGCCTTCGCAAATATGCGTTTCCTCCATTGAGCCTTCTGCCACAGACACTGAGCAAAGTCAGAGAGGACGAGAAACAGGTCTTGCTAGTTGTGCCGTATTGGCCCAACCGGACCTGGTTCCCAGAACTTATGCTCCTTGCAACAGCACCTCCTTGGCCCTTTCCTCTGAGGAAACTCTGGCACCCGCACACAGACCTCTGGAGACTCCATGTTTGGTCCCTGGACGGGACGCAGAGGTTCAAGGTAGTCTAATATAGGATCAAAGTGTATGTTGCATGTATAGACCATTTCACAAGATGTAAACAACACTGGTCCAGAAGCACTTCCTGTTCCAGTTTTTTTAACACTACATAAAAGCTGGGATAAAATACAACCAACAGAACATTTAAAACTGAATCAAAAGTTAAACAAACATCTTTAAGATGTTTTCTTTACATGTGAAATAAAGAAAACAGTTACAAACTGAAACAGGAAGTGCTTCTGGACCAGTGTTGTTTACATCTTGTGAAATGGTCTATAAGTGTATCTAGGTAGCCTCACCACCATCAAAGTGTATGTTGCCGCAATAGCCACTCATCACAAAACACAAAACCTTAAAAAAGCACAGTGTGACAGGCAAATAGAGATACATAATTTCACAACACCAAAGATGGAATGAACATTTATTGAATAAAAAACCAAAGCATCTCTAAACTGGTACTCCATGACTGTTTTGGTTTTGACTAAAATTTTGTTGATATGACCAGACCTTGACTGTTTCATATTTGGGTGGGATATTAGCAATGATTCAGGGGTCAGGGATGCAGTGCTCAGTCATTTGCGCACATTAGAAGCATTCTGCATGTGCAGATGAGGTGTGAAGATGGAGCCCAGCCGAGGCTGTGTTGACACTAACGCAAATATGTATGTGTGCCATGAGGTGAGAATGAGGATTGTTAAGCTGCTTACATAATTTATTCAGTGCGAGTGTGGATCGGGCACCCCTGGTGAGGTGTGTCACATCATCATTGTGAAGGACACGCTCACAAACTAGGCTGCCTTCAGCGGATCTCTGAAGACGAACTCCGCAACAAGAACATAGGATGGATGTCAGAGCTTTTTCGATTTTTAAAATCTGTATATCCGTACATGACCGTTTTGTATCAAATTGCAGCTTGTATGTTCGAATTAAAATTTACGTTTGAAACCACCAATACAAAAATTATTTTGGGTGATTCAAGATGCTTTAAAGAGACCCTGTCGACAAATTTGTGAAATTAACATAATACTATATCTGGGGTGAGAAAAAATGCAATAAATTAGTATTTATTTATTCAATTTTAGCAGTAACATTTTATATATACAGTATATATAAATATGTAAAGTAAAATTACATATATTTATTTATAAATATATTTATAAATGATTAAAAAAATTTAATAAATTGTGCCTAATAATGATATATAATTAAGTAATAGTTTTTTCTTTCTTAAGCAAATGTTTTATTATTTTTTTTTAAATGTGATGTGAAAAAAGGTATTATTCTCTGAGATGGGAAAGCCTCCTTATTTCATGTAACCACATCTTGTTTTAAGACAGTTTAAATATTTTCACTGGAAAATAAAACAAACACGCTGATAAATATCAGTGACCTTTGACCTTATTCATCTGTGTGACACTAGCCCTTCATAAAGACACAGATACTCATAAACAAGCATACTTTTATATTCATGGATTGAGAACTCTCCTTCACTGGGGTGGAATGAAACGTCAGCCGAAACCTTTTACTCAGACGCATGCAGCACAGAGCTTCTCATGAACTGTCCCTTGTTTTTGTAGCCTAATCTAATATGCAAAACACAAATGGACATGAAGGAACACAATCACAATGTCACCCTCATA